>NW_008795035.1:10339255-10396703 GCF_000699145.1 Aptenodytes forsteri
TGCCCCCTCCCCGCTTCTTGTGCACCTCCAGCCTTCTCAGTCGGTAGAGCATGGGAAGCTGAACAGTCCTTGGCTAGTGTAAACACTACCTAGCAACAACTAAAACATCGGTGTGTTATCAACATTGTTCTCACCCTAAATCCAAAACACAGCACTGTACCAGCTACTAGGAAGGAAATTAACTCTATCCCTGCCGAAACCAGGACAGATGTCTTTCACCTACACAAAAGAGTTGAAGAGACAAGTACCTATTTTAAGCAGGGGAGTCTAGAAAGTGCACTAGTAGCTGACACAGTGGCTTTTCCAGATGAAATTAAGACATGAACTGGAACAGCGTGAACAACAGGGTTGGCATTCCTTGCAGGCCATGATTATCACTTATCAAATTACCCATGAGCAGAGCAAGCCAAGTGGAGCAGCACATCACACTGACACACACCGAACCAAGGCCTGCAGGAAGCTTCAGAATTCACTGTCCTCAGCCGGGGGGAAGAAATGTAGATCAGGCATGAGAGAGTGACTCTGTGTTCAAATTACCTGTTCTCATCTCAGAATCATAAAAGCCAGGAAAGGAACTCACTGCTCAGGAAAAAAGATACTCTGATACCATACAGGGATGGGGAACACAATAAAGGAAGGGTTAAGGAAGTGGCAGCCTGGAATACATCTGGTTATTGTTTGGTTCAGTGCTCTCAGGGACTGGCCCAATAGTCCTTGTGGTCTTTGGAGTGGTTTCCATCAACTTCAGCAAGCGTTTAACACAACCAGTCTGACAGACTGATCTCCAGCATTCCTTGGGTACCATTGCACCAGGAAGAAATCTCAGCTGAAAGAGAAAGCAGGTTTGATGAAGGCTGAAATTAAGACTTGTTCCACACAGGGCACTGAGTTCAAATAGGAGGGAGAAAAATTAAAGGATGCCGGAAGACTCCCTGACAAGACATGGGTCCTGGAATAGCAGTGCAAAAAATCTGCATCCATTTCCAAAGGGCAATGGATCCTAAATGTGAGCTTCCAGAGAGTGATAATCCAGAGTTATTCCTGACTGGTATCTCCTCCTGTAGACAAACACTCACTTGTTAAAAGCGAAATGCAGTGTATTGACAGGACTAAACTGTAGAATTCAGATATGTTTGTTAGGGCTAAGAGAAGCGTAAACCTCTAAGATAAAATTAGGGAAAGTTTCTAGGTGTAACTTGTTGAGGAGTCAAGGGAGAAAGCTAAAACCAAACACCACCATACAGACAGTTACCAGTAACCCAAACAACAGAGAGGTACAAAAGGCCAGAGAAATAGCAGCCCAGATGGTGGTCATGTGAAAAAACACATTCCACAGATTGCAAAGCACTTAACTTATTTATGATTACATGAGACAGAGAAGGATGGCAAAGTTAAAAAAGAAATGTGCTTGGGCCATAGTCCTCACAGGCATATGCCAGTTTTGCACCTCTCCAATTTTGACGCACTGTTTCTTGACTTATTTTTCCAGCAAAATACCTTTGATGTTTTAGATATGTCTGGAAGAAAAAAAAATCTCATGAGATAATTTACAATATTGCATACCAAAGTACTGCAGGAAAGGGTGATTTTGTTGAGAGACAGAAATTCTAGAAAATGTTAAGGTGGTCAACAGCTACTTGCGACAGATCTCCCCAAGAAAAAGACTAACATTATTGTGATGAGTGAAGTGATAATGTTGCAGCTTCTCCCAGCATTGCCTGAGCATCAGTGCCCTAACAAGAGAGAATAACAACTGCGTCAGGAACATCTCTCCTCTTTGCCTTCATTAATTTACATTTTTGGCTGCACACCCCAGAGGTGTGCAGTAGAGAGGAATATGCAGGCTCAGAAGGGCTCAGCTGGAATTGCAGCCCAGTTCTGCCATAAAATGACTCAAACTTCATTAAATAAAATAAACCTGTTGTAGCCCAAGGATTGAGTGACTTGCAGTTTCCCTTGCTCATGGGTTAATACAGTGAAGCTGGCACATGGATAGAACACTCAGCAGGACAATGGGGTGTGCTGAATGCAAGTGAGTCTTCATACTGGTAGGCCTGTACCAGGTACTTCAAACATAGTCTGCTGCTTGAAGGAAGGGAACAGAATACAGCTTAAGAAGGAAGAAAAAATGTAAAAATCTGCAATCGCACACTGACATAGATTAGTCACAGAAAACAGAGGATCTTGCAGGCCTTGAAGTGACTGCAAACTAGAGAAGACCATAAATTCCACATTGGAATCTAGATTAAGAGAATCTTCTGATTTAGTTATGTCTGACTGCAGATCAGCTCATTATAAAAACTAACAGTCCATACATCCCAAAGGGATATTGTCAGAAGTTCTAAAACAGATAAAGCCCATGTACTACACCCAACCTACAGCACACATGCTGGACAACTGAATTGTGTAGCAAACCAAGGACAACCAGAATGCATGAGCTGCCTTGGATACATCCACATGCTCAGTTCACAGCTCAGCTGCAAATCATGCTACACAGGAGATGTCAGGCATCAACCACGCAGAGCTAATGATGTGAAGTTGTGACGCCTCCCAAGAGCATGCAAGGTGGAGTCTGTCCATGAGATCCTAGTGCCTATCTGCTGGAGGTTTCTACTTGTAGAGCAACCTAGCAAGAGCTACTGTTCCAAGAGTGCCGTCAGACATCTAGAAGTCAGAATATACAGTAAATGGCCTGTTAAACCTGAAGCCTTCTGCCAAAAGCAATAAGGAATTCTTTCCAAATCTTGATTCTGGTTCCAAATCAGTCAGGCCAGCACTCAAGAAAGGGACTTAGGCATTGGGATATCCAGGCTTGAGACTAAAATGCAGAATATTGAGCAAGGGCCCATGTCTCTGCACTATTGGCAAGGACTTGATGGGGAGACACAAGAGCCAGCACAATAGGGAACGCCAAGCAAAAGCACACATCTGAAACCTGGCCTCTTGGCACACTCAGACATCGGTCTCCTGCCAATAGTAAGGCACCTCTGTAAAACCGTAATTCAGGCTTGAAGCTGATTCCTACCATCAACAAATAGGCAGGTGGGGCTGTGACCCCAGAGAGGATTACATGGTGACTTGATTGCCAAGACTAAGGCGGCAGACCTCACAGGAGTCTGAACTGGCTTTCAGGAGGTATTGGGGAAAAGCCTAGTCCATTTTGGCACAAATTAGATACAGAAGGGCAGGAAAGAGATTCTGGAAGCAAAATTTAGGCTCGGGGGAAGGAAACTGCAGACGATGAATATTCTCTGAAAACACTCCCAGTAACCCCATGCAGGACGGGAAAGAGAGGCAGAAGAGCCAAGGTTTAATACCTGGCTGAGAAGATGGTTGAAAGAGCAGATTCACCAGGAACTGTGGACACTTCTGGAAGGGAGGGGGCCCATGCCAGAGGGACAGACATCTCTGACTCATCGCATAATAGTCTTATGGGCACTTAAAATCAGGAAGGTTGTGAGCAGGCTTTTAAACTGGAGAGCAGAGGAAAGCAAACAAGTGCAGAGGCACAAACAGCTTTGGCTGATGCTTCTTTAAGGACAAAGCCATGGAAATCATGTATCCTCACATAGAGGACACAGCAGGCAATAGAGTAAGTAAGACAGAAGGACAGAAAACAGAGTAGGTGCCATTTGAGTAAAGTACTATGAGAACCAAAACAATGATACAAAATGCCAGAAATCTAGTAAGTGAGAAAACTGGAATGTCTTCATTAGGTGAGGACATCAACTAAATGTGTATTTCAGAAACTTGGAGGACAGAAGACAACCTGTGACATTCTCCCCACATACCCCCCACTCCATTTATGTACAAATCAGATAAATATGGGATGATTTCCACTATGTACAAGAGGAGACACTCTGGGAGAAATGCCCAATGGCTAATATTTGTTCTATGCTAGATGCATCAGCAGTGTTCTGGCAGCAGTATTAAGGCACAAAAACAGAGTTTGTGCCTGGGTGCACTCAGTACCTCCCTTGGGAGATTCTGCCACCTTTAACTACCATTTGGGTTATCTTCAGTATGCACGGTTTATCACTGCTGAATACAGCACACTTTCTATGCTATCAGGAGAACAAAGTCTAAAGTGTTTTGAGCTGGAGAAAAGACAGACAGTTTTGGAAAGACATTAATTCCATAAAACAGAAATAATACACTAGATAACAAGTTAACATACCAAGGTAGGCAATATATTATTGTAAGGTTCAATCAGTCAGCAGGCATGCTGCCCCAGGAGATGAGGAAGCAATACTTGAAATGGTGACTGACGTAGGGAGCTGAGAGTCTACAAGTTCACACCTCTGCACAGGCTTGCCTTTACACCTCTCCTCATGTTGATATGAAAAACTCATATCTATTGGGGAGCTTCTCCACTTTGTTTCCTTGGTTTCTGCATCCTCTTCTGTCCAGCAGTCCCATAATATTGGGCTATGCTGTCCCTGTTTGGTTCCTCTGGGATGAGATGTTGCAACCTCTGCATTAACCGCTATGATAACCAGCTGTGGCACCTGCGCCGTGAGCTGAGACGGGCCTGTGTCTCAGAGGCGTGGAACTGAGGGGTGATAAACTGGCCTGTTTGGACATCTCATTTTTTTCTGGCTTTAAAATTACAGATTCATAGGCTTTAAGGGACCTCATGTGGTCATCTAGTTCTACCTTCTGGCCCAAGACAGGACCTACCTCACTCCTGACAAAGGAATTACCAGGAGAAAATATTCTGAGAGCAGAAAAGCAATTACTTAAACACCACTTCATTTTAATGCCCATCAGCTTTCAATCTGTATCTGTATCAGTGTGGGGGTGTTTAACACAGGATTGTACAATTCCTAGAGTAATTTCAAGAACAAATTGTACCAGAGCCACAGAAAGAGAGATCCCTAGGAGGTATTTGGGTAACATAATCAATTCATACAGAGAGAGCGGGTGTGTGAGTATGCATGCGAGTACAAAAAAAGCACACGTACACATACACCCACACATCACGCCAGGATGCTGCAGAATCCCATAGACATCAGGAGTATAAAAGCCAGCCTTTTGCATGCATTATTTCTGAAATTTCTCAAGCCCTCCTGCTTTGCAAAACTGAATTATTTAAAGCCAACACGGAGAAGCAGGATTGCACTTTAAAGAGGAGGAAAAAAAAAACCAAAACCAACATTACCTGTATCTGAGCAAATCGGATTTTGTTTCATACTCAATCGCTCACAAAGAAAGTTTATAACCCTGGTCTGACCTCACCCAGAGCTGCAATTTTCCAACTCACAGGGTGACAAAACTAAGTTGAAACATGTATCTGAATACACTGACAGCAGTTTGACCCTGGTTTGAGTTAAACTGATCTTTATATCTAAAGACAAAAACATTTTTTGTGTCATCAGAAGTAACGCGGGGGGACAACAGTGCGAGGAATGTCACAACATGGGGTGCTACAGACTGGAAAAAGTGGGCCCTTGATGGGGTCCCCTGGTCTCTGGTGTGCCCCTGGTAAAATGATCTAAGTGATTCTGGCCCATTGCCACAAGCCCTCTTCTCTGCTGTATGTGCAGAGAAATGTGTTACAGCATTATGAACATGTCACTGGCACTGTTAGCAGTGCAGAGATAAAACCTCACTCATCTTTAGTGCAGCGAGTAGGAAAGCATATCATTCCTTTAATTATTAAGCATAAGTGAGCTATCCTCAGTTTCCCAAAGCCAGTTTAAACTGGCTTGCGCCCTGCAGATTCATCGCTCGTGGGTTGACATTGCAGAGCTTTAAAAATATTTTGCTCTCTTTCTCTAGCCCTTTCTCACTCCTTTGTTTACTTTTTTTTTCTCCCTTGAACTCCCAAGCCCTCTGAATCTGAGGACAGCAAGCGCCACGAGTGAACTCTGAACAAAGCTGGCAGCTATCCTGCCTCACCGCTCACCCTTCCGCCAGCGCGGAGCCCCGGCTCCAGCTTGCCAAGTCAGCCCTGCCGAGCTCGAGTGCTCACAGGAGAAGGGTTTGTTAAGCCTCATGCACCTCTCATCTGAGTTTGATGCTGACACAGCTCAGGGGAAGGAAGAGCCTGGCTGCAGCAACCGGTGTGCCCATCACTCTTCCAGGAATGGGGATGCATTGTGTCACTCAGGAAACTATTGCTCAATAACAATTATTCCAGCAAACATATCTGCGCTGGTACATCAGCTTCTGCAGCCCAGGCTGTAGGCTCAGAAGGAGCCAGGGGAGGATCTGTGCAATGAAAAGGACAAGGTCTGAGTTTTGACTGAAAGACACTTCAAAGTTTTCAATGCAGCATAATGTGTCTGTCCTCTGCCCTGCAAAGATCTGTCCTCTTCTCCACCACTCGGCTCCTCTGGGCTGTTTGTCTACCATGAATGGACCTACTCACTCATTTGGAGGTGAGAAGGAATAGCATTTTCTGGAAGAAAGCTGGACTCAAAATAAAGAGGAAACCAAAATTAATCCTTGGAATAGAGGCCAGCCTAAATCTTGATATTTGGATAAGGAATCAGACGATGTCAGCTACACCAAAAGAATCATGAGTATTCAGGGCTCTGGTTTTGCATCTCTGACTGGGTGTAAAACCCTGTGTTCCTTCCAGATCACATGTTGCCATCTGTCTCTGCTTCTCACCAACTCATTTGGCCACATGCAGCTCTTCAGGGCATATGGAGGAATCAGCCAGTAAAGAGGAACATTACCTGAGATTTTCTTTTCCCAGAACTCTTTTTGTGTTTCCTGAAGGTAACCAAATCTGACCTTTCCCCCCCTGCCCCCACATGGCCCTGAGTTTGAACTAAATCCAAGATCAGGGTAGTTCAGATTGTAGGTCTGATTCGATTTTACTGATGCCTCTTTGTGGGTACCTTGCAAACTGGGCATGGGATAGAAAAAGAACAGATAGAGGAGAAACAGCTACAGTGCAGGTAGCGTGAGACAAGAGAACCCTTATTTTAGGAGAGAGAACCATGGAAAAAGTGAAGGAAGAAATTCATCAACATCTGTGGTCTGGGATATATGCAGCAGGTGAAGTGGATATTTATTCAAGTAAAAGTGGTGCAACTGGGCTGCTAAGAACCATCACAACTAGAAGACAGAGGAACACCCTGTATCTAGGTAGACATGAATGTTCAGATTCCAAAATTTAGCTCAACATCATCTAAGCACAGAGTACAAACATAGTAACAGCTACACTAGTTTGTGCATCTTTGAATGGCAGTTGAATCCCAGAAATTTCAGGAGCTCAGATCAGATGCTACATGCTGCATAACTTCCCCGTGGAGGGGCTTTCCTCCTACTCGCCTCCAGGGCATTAACTATCTTGCCAAGGTAAGGCTGAGCCCAAGACACAAGGAGAACACTACCAATCCCATCCTTTCCATACAGCCCTCCAACACCTCATCACACCTCCTTTCCCTCTCAGTTCCTGCTTGGCTCATTTGCTGGCTGATTTTGCTCTGTGCCCACCCTATGCCAGTGCCTCCCCTGCCAGGCAGGACACCATGCATCTGGTCCATATTGCCCAAGGCTGCAGGGGAGTGCTGGGGGCACAGAAAAGCTGTGGGGTGGGTTTGTAGCTGATCACTGTCAACTTGCATCGTTTCAGCCACTGAGTTATCTGCTACTGCAAACCGTCCTCAGAGAGCCCCGCACGTCATCTTCACTGCCAGCTGCCAGCCACAGCCCAGTTTCTATTTACTATTGCAACATACAGCCAGATCTGGAACCCAGCTTGTTAAATCACAGCATTGGTCCCAGCTATTCCATGGCTTGGACTAAACCAACACATGCACATCCCTTTTGTTATTCTTTCTAAGCTCAGTCCTGTGCTTCTCTGCATACATTAAAGTGGGGGGTGAAGAGAAAGATTAACACAGTGTCTGTACTGGAATTTTACTCTCTCAGTTTGTGCTGAGAGAAGGGGGAAGGCAGATGCTTAACCCCCAGCAGGAGCACACCACAGAAGTTAACTTTGCAACCTCCTCTTCCTTGCCAATGTTCCTGTGAAGATCCTCCAGGCAATCTGCACGGAGCAGGCTCTGGCTCACCTGCAGTCACTTGCATCTGTGAGATCAGCTGCTTGGTGGCATCTCGTTGCTGTGAAGGGCTGGAGCTGCTTCATCTCAGCTCCTGCTGAGTTCTGAGATCAGCAGAAGTTGTGAGTGTCTGCTACACGGGGAAGCAAAATGCTGCTCTGCGAGTAGCAGGGTCTCACAGCCTCTGCTCGGATGAGAATGCAGCTGGAGATGTAAGTCAGGAGCCCCTGTCTAATACCAGAGACAGGATTTTGCTTGCATGAAAGGCAGATACTCCTCCTTCCCATCTCCTGCTTAGCTAGGAACCATATTCCTCTTTAAGTAGTGCTTATACCTACAGCCTTTCACTGCCTTCTAATTATGTTCATAGCTAGATCCACACAGCTCAGCTTTCTGCTCCATACTGTGCTACCTCTGCTGAACCCCACTGAACATTAACACATTGTACAGGGTTGAGGAAAGACCGTGGAAAGTGTATTACACATCATGAATACTACTTGCAAGAGAAGAAACAAAGTGAGGACCAAAATCAGCCTTCAGGATTTCAATCAGTGCACAGACAAGAAAGAATCTGAATCAACTTGTGGACTCTAGACAGGTTTTCTTTGCTGCCAGAATGCTTTTTAGAGCCTTTTATGGGGAGTTATTTCAGAAACAAGAGGTACAGTGCCCCATGATTTTTTCAAGAGGAGAACTGTGCTTGAAGATATTTCTTTGTATTTCTGAGCCAAGGCACACCTGCCTTTTATTGATCTACTGTACAACTGGAAGAGAGCCAACATACTCCCACAGAGCAAGCCCCCACCAGAGCAGCACGATGCTCCATCAAACACTGGCCACCTATCCATTGTCATGTATCCTGTATTTGTCACTAGCCAGAGCAATCCCATGCTGTTCAGCACATTTTAGGAACCCAGGCTAATAAATCATTTAAGTGCCTCTCACTTTCACAGATGGTAAGTGCAGTTCAATGAAGGTAATTATAAAAAAAATTACTTCTGGAGCAAAAAAATCAAAACATGGGAATATCTGTCTAATAGAAAAGGCCTGCAAAGAGATTTGGGAGTTCTAATAATTCTGAGGAGCAGGTTAAAGGTCTGAGAGTCTGACAGTAGGTTTTCCCTCTGATTGACTGAATCGATCCTGTCCTCATGTAACAGCTCTGGGCCCCTGTATCTATGAGATTTCAGGTCCTGAAAACAGTGCTGAGGAAAAAACTATACTGAGCCTCCTTCTCTCACTATAATGTGGTTTTTTTCTTTTTGCAAACACAATATCCATCACTAGGAAGACAAGATGATGGAAATGTGCAGGTCCTGTAGGGAGCAGGGGAAATACTAAAGCAAGACCCAAACTCCGGTAACAGTGGCAGATTCAAAGTGAACTCCCAAATTTCCATTTGATTTTTGTTCTTGGATTTCGACATGACATGCTGTGACTGTGCCATTTCAACCTGTCACTTATACTGATCTTTCTAACATGCCAGAATAAAACTCCTTAGTTCTTAGATGATACATATAAAGGGGAAAGACCCTTCTCAGCCAACATCACTGAAGATACATTTACAAATGGTCAAATCACTCTCTCCAGCTAAGAAGTCACAGCAAGTGAAGTCACCTTTGTCCAGCCATTGAGGCCACAGCTACTACCACCTCTGCGACACGTAACCAAGGGAGGTTAAGCAAGATGGACTGGAGAAAGCAGTCTTTCTGAAGCATCTTTCATTCCAGGAGAGGCTGAGAGATCTGTGATTGTTCAGGCCCCTGTCCTGACCCTTCATTTCTGTTCTGGTTCGTGTCTCCGACCTCTGACTGTCTCTCCATGTCTCCTAGTTCCAGCTTCAGATATAAGCACAGGAATGGGCTGCCTCACCTTTTCCAGCCTTCTTTATGTAGCAGAGCTAGTTCAGCCAAATTTGGGATTGTTACAGAATCAATGCTCCCAATGCTACTGAGATGTAGAACCAAATACTAAACTGTTGGATTTATTTATATGTAGCATGGCAAAAACTAATTCAGCAACTGACAAAATCCCTCCAGAGTTCAAAGCAAATTCAAAACAAAGATCTGAAGTTATCTGTTTACCATTTTCTTTCTTTTTTCACCTCAGTGAAAGATAAATTCATGTCCCTCAAGCAATTTACAAAGTCAGTCTTCTTACTCCACCTACTTTTGCATTAAGCTATACACCCAATTTTAACAAACCCGCTAATTTAAAAAAAAAAATCACATATGGCCTTCACATAAAGCCTTCAGAGTTTAGGGCATTTACCTGACCCTCTTACTACCTAGTAACTTGGAATCTTCATCTTGATCTAAAGACATTATGTTGACTATCACAAGGGTAAAGCTTTGTTTACAAAGCACTAGGTAAATATAAGTGGCTTTGTCTCCTCCTTACAGTTTTTGGAACAAATAACACTTTTTTAATTGCAATTACAATTTGAGGAGCATGACATTTAGTGATGCATTCTAAGTGACCTTAAATTGTTATGTATGTGAAATAAGATGTACCGGCTAAATGTGAAATATGATTCCAGGAACTGTTAGGAGATTAGAGATACGAACAAATAAATTTGTTGAATGAATACCTTCCTTGGACCTTAGAATTTCAGCTGGATCTCAATAGCAGCCAATCTCAAACCCCTTTTTTATTATGAAGGGTCCTAACAGCAGTATAAAACATGCAATGCAGCTACAAAAGAGAAGAGTTAAGGTGAGGACAGTTTTGGTGAGATTTGTCACTGTGCTGAAGGCAGGAAGAACTAGCTATATCCCCAAGACCTTGGAACTGCTATTTTTTTTTGACACACTCTTAGAGACTCAAGAGATTTTACCTAAGATCCAGCCCTGGCATTTGAGTATGCATCCAAACTGAATCAGTAAAGTTTTGAGAGCTATCTAATATGAGTTAGCATAATTTTTGTGATTTCCTAAGTGTCTGAAGCTTTCCTGTTTAGTTTCACTAAAGTCATCAACTAAACTAGTGTATAAATTAGATAGCCCTGAACTCTTACTCCCTCTCCCACTTTGACAACAACTTCCATTTAATTAGCACCTTATCATGCTGAGACATCTTAAGGCACTTTATGAAAGATGTACAGTCATAATCTGAAGTGCCAAGGTAACAAATGAAATCAAGAAAGAAAAAACAAGAAAAGCCTCAATTTAGATTTATAGAGCAAAAGAGTAGCAAAGGACAAAACAGGTTGGATTCTCAGCGGGCATATATCAGTGACTGGGTTCTGTTCTCCATCTGCTGTTGCTCTAGTCCACTAACTTTAGGAGAAGTTTCTCCTCCTATCTTAGTAATGTTTCATATTCATATTTCCACACATTTGAAATTTTTAAAAAGTACCTAAGAAAGAAAATCTGGAAACAAAGCTTTGATATTGCTGACTGGTAACCCTTTACTCCCCTTTAAATGCAGCTCCAGAAGACTGTCTGTGTTGGACTAAAAATTATAGTAAAACTAATTTAGCATTGCTCACATTGCTTCTATTTAATGTCTTGCCTGTGGGTCAAGAAGTAACATATGTCACACCTCCCAGTAAGATGTACACAGATACCCAGATCCGGTGCAGCTTGATGATAAGTGAGGCTGATACTTGAAATGATACCCATCAAATGAGAAATTAAACACTCGTCCAATCTGGATTTTTCCTGATCATCCAGATGGATATTAAAGATCGCATGACACTCTTCACAAAGCATGGGGGACAATGCTGGTGTCTTGACCAATGTTCCCTACTCAGAACAGCGGGGCTTTATGTCCCAGACTGTGAATAGCCATAAAATAGATGCTGGTTTCTTCTAAAGCATTTTTAACATTATTAATCTGGATCACGGGACACATCCTGATGTTCCTACTCAGATTCTGTTCAGGTGAAATGCCCAGCAAATGTTGAGGATTTCCCTTTGTCCTTACCTGATTCATTATCTTACTAAAAGCTCATTTCTGGAGGCTATCACAATCAGAACATGTTCAAGCACTACCTTCAGCAGGAAGGTAGCTGACGGTGAAAGATCACAAGATATTAGGACTAAGGTTTAAAATGAGGAGTCCACTCGAAGTTGTCAGTAGGGCCAAGCTGTTATTAGAAACTCTGATACAGAAATAAATAGATACTTTTAAAAATCACATTTCAAATGCCTTCTCTCATAAAACTCTTTGCTAGGCATTGACCTCACTGCATTTTATTATACGTTGCATCCAGCTACATTAATAAAAGTGATGTCTAACATATTAAATTCTTGTCAAAAGTAAATGGTAACTTTAAAAAAATCTTTTTCTAAGGGGAAAATGCAATTTTAATGACATCAAGAACAGATTTGTAAGAAGATCATGTGCTCTGTTTTGATGAAAAAAAGAAAAAATCAAGAGCTCAGGCATCTTCCTGATGTACAACAATGAACCAAATAAATTATACATTTGAAAAAGAAAACAACAAAAAAACAACTGAAAGGAGGACAGAGATTAGAAAATGAAAAATACAGTCTAATCTGACTCTTTTTGAATAGGCAAGGTTTGTGAGCACACACCACTGGAAAAGATTCCAAGGCAACAGGGAAATAACAGTTAAAAAGCAGTGACTCTCTCTGCTTTAAATATAAAAATATGAATAAAATGCAACAGTGTCATAAAACAAAAATATACAAAAAGGCCATAACAAGTTACATTTTCACCAAAGCTTCACTGATGTTATTGGAAGAACTGTGGTTTTAAACCCAGATTTCCCCTCTCCTCAAAGTTTCTGATAATACGCAAAAGCTCGCGGTTTGTTGCTGTAGAAAAAAACATCTTTGAATACAATTTCACGTTATTCCCTTTTCTCCCTTTTGGCTTCTGTGATGCCACTAAGCCTAGAATGTATTTTAGTTCAGAAAGATCTACTGGCCTGCCAACTTTCAAAATATCCATCAAGCCATTTTTGTAACACATTGGGGCGAGGAAAGGGGAAACCGAATTTGAAGGACTTGTCAAAGATCACAGTAATTTATGAAGTGAATGGAAAGTGCCTTTGACAGTAAGAAACTACTTGCCATGAAACTACTTTGCAGTGAAATAAATATTATAAACCATACTGGGATGCCAAACTTCTTGCCAGCGTCCTACCAGGGGGTTGTGCAACGCAGTGCCCTCTTTTGTACCTAATTTACGCCACCTCTGAAAGAAGATTGCGAGAATCCTAACTGTGGAAAGCTCATCAACATTAATAAGTGGAACAGTCTCAAGGACAGGTAAGAGCCATCTTCACTTTCACCCTCTACTGAAGACACACCATGTCCTACCTTGTTTAAGTATTGCTCGGGTTACCTACCATAGCACATAGAAGTACCAACAATGCAGACCCTGTTAGATTTGGCACCACACACATATAACAAGATATGGCAGGTGTAAAGCCTTGAGAAATTGCGCTCTGATCACACAAGATGACACAAGAAGTGTTTCTGTCCCCCAGTTTCACGGTCAAGAACTGAGAGTACTCAAAATTTCTGGCAAAGGTGGGAGTTGAGTCCAAGTCTCCCAAGTGCCTTAATTATAATTTGAACTAAGTAAGACTAAAACGTCGCACATAGCAACAAATATTGGCAGGTAAATACAGTCTACAGAAATAGGTAAAGAAAAAGTAGGACTGGCTAAAAATTTTCCATGTTGTCTGGAAGTGGAAGAGCTCTGTGGAGATTTGGGTTTTAATAAAAGAAAGCTTTGATAGAAGTGTCCTTTTTCTGGGAAAAAAGATGGTGTGGATAGCATCACAAATAAATAGTCTCTATCTCTGATAAATAGCCAGTCACAACATTACATTTGGCAAAGCCTCTGCAGAGTACACATTACTTTATTACTGTTATTATTTCTACAGAAATAGGTTTGCACTAGTATTGTCATGGAGCAGCCCAGTCTTCCCCAGCCTTTTTGGGTCAGAAATGAATATATGGTACAGACGTCCCAGCAAAGATTGCTGGGCAAGTCAGTGAAGTGATGCAGTGGAAACACAAGGCTATGATGCAAGGTGAGGGGTACTTCAAAAGATACAGGCAAATACAAGCCAACACGGAGGGAACAACTAAGCAACTTAGAGCTCGTCTGGTGAGATAATTGAGAGTGGTGGGCTCTGAAGAAGCAGACACTCTTGTGAGCAGGCACAGACTGAAAAGGACAGTTGAATACAGTGTTTTGGGGACTTACGCCTCACAGAGCTTCTAATAATAGGCAATCATTTTAGCACAGTGTTTAGAGCATTTAGAACAAATGAGACAGCCGATGCATTTTCCACTCTTACGCTGAGATTGAAGAATGTTTGAGGAAACTGAAACACCTCCATGCCCAGTGAAGTGGAAAAGGGGTTACAAGTGGCTGCTATAACTCAATGCAAGTATTATCCAGCTAGCACTGAAAAGACTTCAGAAGAAGAGTCAAGATTAGGTGGCTCACAGAGCAGCCTAAATCACCAATTTGTGGATTGTTCCCAAACACAACTGAGACTGGAAAAAAAGTCAGCTGTGAGAAAAGAGTCAGAGATTCCTTTTGTAAGCCCAGTGGCATGTGGCTGATTAGAATTGCAGGCAGCGTTTTCAGTCATTGTTTGTTCATGTTTTGTCTGTAAATCTGAAAACTGTAATAACATTTCATACTCCCAAAGAAGATTCAGAAGTAGACAAAAGAGAGTCTGAATGGTCCATTTACAATGACCTCCATTTCTGAATCCCTTTATTCCTTATCTCTCTCATTTAATCAGTGAAGGTTATTAATGGAAACAACCCCATGTTTTATTGGTTCTTAATGCCAGCGTTGCATCTTAAAATTATTCATGAGATGCCAGCCTGCAAGTCTTCTCATTCAGCCAAGTAACAGTGAGACTAACTTCCAGTGCTAGTAATAAAGCTAAAAAACTGTCTTTGCCATGAAAACTTTGAGGGTTTCAAATCAGTTTTAAATAGTGAACATTACCTTAGGCTACATCTTTATTTTCAAGCTTCAGCTATTTATTTATCTTTTTAATTGTTCCAAAATACAATTTTTGAACTGAGTTTGATCAGGTTGGGATGATTGTTTGTGTTTGTCAGCCCAAGGTCAGAGTTTGGATGAGTGCCTTATTAGCCTAAGGGTTTTAACAAGTAGCATAGGAGCTGGGGATTCCATTAGTAGCAGACAAGCCAGAGTCTTTTTAATATTTAGGATGTTGTTTGGGATCCAGTTGTGGTTTGGTTGCTATGGAATGAAGTCTCCCATAGGGAAAAAAATCCCCCAGGGCGTTGAGTCCACATTCTGGGGATGTACTGGCAGCAAAAAAATAACATTGTGCCAGTTGTAGGCTTTTGCATTTTTACAGTGTTTTGCATGCAAAGTGATGGAACCAAGATAAACGGTTGCAGATGGTTGAAACTAGACTTCAGAAAACAAACTGAGTTTACCTAGTGCATCACATATCTACACTGCAGATGTTTGCTTGGTTAGCAGGTCCTGCTGAAACAATTCAGAAGGGATCGCTTGTAAAACTGGCTTGGAGATGAAACCTGCTAAGGTCATTAGTACATCCCACTTTAAAAAACATCATCAGCCCCAGCTCATTTTCAAGGATTTGTGATTATGATGTAATTGGAGCTTTTGCCTTCATCTTCCTTTGGGTTTCTTCTGTTTCTTAAAACACTGATGAAGAATAACCTAAGGAGGGAGAGGGGCAGCTCACTCTCACATCACCAACACAGTACACTCTTGAGAAGACAAATGCTGAAATGCAGATATTAGAGGGGACTATCCTACATCCTTAGAATTAAAACCCACAACAAGAAGATCCAGATTCTAATCCCACTTTTCCCTGATGAGTACAATTCGTGTCAGAAAGAGGTCTATTAGAATTGGAAAAGATTCAGGGAGACAGTATGGAAAACTTTTGTATGAGGAAGGCTCATATAGACTCTTTAGGACTTCAACTTCGAAAAGAGATGACATAGAAATTATTTTAGGGGTCTATAAAATCATGAATGGTCTGGAGGGGTTGGACAGGAATGTATGGTTTACCATCTCTTCCAATATAAGAATGAGAGGCCATTAGATAAAGCCTGTGAAAGCTATGTTCAAACAAGCAAAAGGAGGTTGTTCTTCATGTAACAGAAAACAGACATGTGAAACTCTGCCAAAGGCATTATGAATGCAAAGAATTTACATGACTTCAAAGGGAGGCTGGGCCAGGATTGGGAAAAGAGATCCAAGTCCAGCGATTCTTAATTTATCAGTCTCTTTCCATGACTCTTCAGATCTACAGCCTGCCAGTGCATTTTTCCCAGTATGTAGCATATCATCCGATTCCAAATAGCTTTCCTTGTTCTCACTTTTAAGTGGTACCACTGTCTCCTGACTGCCCCAAAATGCCTGAGCCTGTGGTTATCAAGGAGAGGGATCAGATGAAGATCTCTCTTCCTCTCACTTTTGACTCTTATAGCAGCCCCAATGCTTGCAATATATGAAGAAGTCAAATACTGATATAATAATTAAGGACTTCAAAATGGTTTTCAGCAACTTTCAGTAGATTATTAGTGTTCAAGCATGAGAAGGAGGCTTAAGCAAAACAAAAATTACCTGGGAGACGACTTAATTATTCTCTGAAACCAAGAGCTCATTGAAGGGCAGCTAGAAACAAGTCCTACAGAAATGCCGCAAGACAGGAGAAGTGCATAGGGGTAGCATGTTTATGTAGCAACACACACATATTAGGGAGGAGAAATGCTAAAGCCTCATAAATTATTGCCCGTTTCTAATAAAAGCCCTTGCTTACTAGCTAGAAGATAATTCAGTTAATATAACAAATCTGTAGAATTCTCTGCTAAACTTAAGATTTATCCCTGTAGGTCCAGAAGGCAGAAACTATGGGTCTTATAATTCTGCACATACGCACACTCAAAGCAGACACTCCCGGGGTATTTTCATGTACAAGAGTTCATGATCAAAATGGTGCATAACCTAGTACTGTTCATCACTGAGAGGCTCAAGTCAGGTTATTCAAGGCTTTCTATGATAAGATTAATAACAGGGAGCATACTGAGCCTGGAGCAAAACAGTGTCTAGGTCATGGCAGGATAACTTCCAGTCTATCACAATAGCTTCATGAACTTTGGAAAAGCTGAACTAGATGCAGAGAGGTACTGAATAACTCAAAGTTGTCAACAGTTCCTCAACACAGCATACGTTTTCAAGTATTTAGGAATTCACAAGGCCATTTTCATTATGGGGCTCAGAGAAAACGGCTTATTGTTCACTTACTTCTTGTAGCTGTAACAGGAACATTGTGCACTGATTATTGAAAGGTACCTTTTGCTGCACAGAATTTCTCAGTAATGCAGGGACAGAGTGGGGATATTTAGTATAGATCATGGAGGGGAAAAAAAAGTTCTTTCACTAAAGAAATACCAGTAGGTTTTGGGCCAGCACACCACATTCCTCCCACTTCGTGCTCTGGGGGGCATGAAGCCTGTTGACCTGCCTCTCAGAGCAACCCATGCCTCAAGTTTCAGAACAAAATTAATTACTCCTAACATATGTTGTGCTACACAATACAGAAAATGTGTTAAGAAAGGAGGCAGGACCAAGAAGCAATGGCAAAACAGAAGAGATAGAGATAGTCCTGTATGCATAACTTTTTCCAAAGATCAGCAGTCTCATTAAACGGTTCAGGTCTTGATATTCATCCACAGCATTTGCTTCTGTAACCTCCTGTGACAGCAAGTTCTTGTGCTGCATGAGAAAGCATTTCTTTTTTTCTGCCCCATATTCATTGCCATTGATTTCATTGACTGACCCCCTTTAAATCAGTCAGTGCAAAAATATAAAGGGCATCTGATAGGGTTCCAGAGTGATATAACTTGACATAATATAGCCTAATGTGACAAGTTGGTGAAGAATATTCCCAATTCCAGACAGATATCAAGGGTGAACTGAGACAATCTCAGGTCCTCCGTTCACACCTCTGTGATATAGCACCACCCTGCCAACTCATCTCCCACTTCTGTCCTTCAGTATCAGTAACTTTAAGGTGTCAGATGAATGAGGGAATTTATCACGTTAATATTTACCTTGAATGAGAAGTTCTTTGATGGTACACACTCCTGTGCGGTGAGGAAGTTACAACACTCCAAAGTTTACACCCAGCTTTCACCTGTGGCATTCATAGCGCCCGCATCAAGGAGCTGGAGAATATTAAATAAACAGTTACATTGCTATCAGAGTGGAGGTATAAGGACAGCTGATTTTTAAGCACAAGCACATGATGCTCTACAGATTTTCACAACTCCTCCAGCATATGGAGCATGTGCTGCTCTCTCCGAGTTGCAATTGCTGACAGGAGCTGATGTTTTCACAGGTTGCTTTCTTCCTGGAACGAGGTCAAGATTTGAAGGGCCTCCAGGAAATAAGAAGAATCCCTTCTCTCATGCATAACTCTTAATGTTTTTCTTAAATATCATGTCATACACTACCACTCAACAGAGCTTGTGATTGCATGTGGAAAGGTGCCTTCATTATCTGACACCGTGTACTCAGCAATGGAGATAGTGAGAAGCACACTGCTGTGCTGGGCCACTGTGAGACCTTAACAACTTCAAACAAAGCCTGATACTCTTTCTTCACTGAAACCCCTAATTCTCTTCACAGGATCCTCTTCATAATTAGATGAATGTTTCAGTCTCTTCAGACAGATGTGGAAGGGATAGCTGCAACTGAAAGCAACAGGGGCATGCACACCGCTTAAATTTAGTATGAATGTAGGTGTCTCACTTGGGAGATCGCATTCATTACATAAGCAGTGGAAAGAGATCGGCTTCTCCGAAGAGTGACGCAAAACCCGATATTAAGAGGAGTTCAGCTTTCTCCATTGATTATGTAGGAAGCAAGGAGGAACTGGCCTTCTAACCTAATCGTTTACAGGCAGTGTAAATAGTCTCAACATTTCACAATATTATAGTAGCAATTTGTGTTTGTTTATAAAGGGGATTTCCTGCACAGAAAAGAAACAGGAACGTGTAGAACTGTTTGCATAACATACGTTTAGAGATTGCAATGGATTATCATCGGTTTCATGCACTCGCACAGCACTGTGCGACAAAGCGAGGGCAAAGGAAAACAGGTTTTATCACCTTGCCAGAAGTTTGCAAGAAAATTCTTTGTGTCAGGGAAAAGTGCACACTTACAACTTATGTTTTAACAACACTTTAGGCTGGAGACATGAAAGAAATAAATAGAAAGCAAGTTCAAGAACATACCAAGTTAGGTAGCTTCTTTTACGTTATCTGTATAGGTTCTCAAGGTTCCTAGAAGATCCTCATAGGAAAACTTTAGATGAAAGAAAAGACACAGCTAGACAATCCTACTAATGCAGAAGATATAGTACTTCAGTACTTCTGAAAGCAAAGGATCCATGTAGGAGGATGAAATCCATTATGTGAAACCCCTTTCCGTCTCCAGGTAAGCAGGAGGGTATTTCACACATCTTATCCTTCCTGCATTACCACATACAGAGCAAACCCGAACAGTTTGCCCTCCTTGTGGTTTCTGGTCCTGGAATTAAACCAGACAAAACTCCACAATTCTAGCATTCCAGCAACAAAAGGGAACCCGATCTCTTGCCTACTCATTTGTAACACACGTTACAAGAATGAGACTAGGTACTTAAATCCTAACTCGTCCTTCATCCTCATTCTTTTACGTGCACGTGAAAAACTGCCCCACCACCGTGCATTCATACTGCTCCTTCCCGAAGTGTGTAAAGAGGAAATGAACGCAAGGTGTTACATTTGCCCTGCAGGTGCCCAGCTGAGCTGGAATCTGTTCCTGTCCATCTGCACAGGTTTTTTGCTGTATGTGACACATAAGGTTACAAGATTAAGGGGTCTATTTCATTTTTTATGGTAGAGAATGCTGGTTGAGATCACCTGGAGTGAAAGGTATCTGGCATTTAGGAACCTAAGCAGACAAGCACAGTAAACTCTATAAGCACTAGGAAGCAAAACAGTTTTGCATCTGGAAACTTAGAGTGGGATTCATTACATCCCAACAGTATTCCCCTTTTCTCTTCCTAGACCTCAGTAAAGAAGCTCCAATTAGCTCTTGCTCTTAAGGTTCTGGTGGGGTAGGTTCCTCAAAACACCCATAACACTTCTTTCTCCGTTAAGAAATCCATTTGTGTGATGGCTGTTCTTTGCATTTAGTGAAAACCCCTGCTTTGCAATAAGTCAGGTGCCTCACTGTCTTTCAGGAAGGCGCACAGATGCATGCGGGTCTTCTTGAACCTTGCTGCTATGACCCTCTTTGAGCCTCAGACTTCTCTACCAGCTTCATCATTGATGCTCCATGTGCTAGCGAAGCCAATTCAAAAGTCACTTCACTCTGTCAGATCTAGAAATCTTTGCTATGCAAGATCAGCCTCCCAAACAAACCCTAATCCAGATATATTGCTAAAATCTGATTGATAATACAGACTTCCCTTCCAAAATGAACTGACCAAAAAGTTTATCATCTATGTTATTTTTCCCTTTGCCATGCTATCCATAACCTCTAGATCCATATACTGAAAGCCACAGACCCAAGTATCTAACCAGCTCCAAAATTTAAATTTTGCATATTTGAATCACTGAAAAACACATCTTAAACTTCAACAAAGGATCTACTAAAGAAAATGTTACAGAACTATTTGTGATGATTAGCCATACTTCCCTGCAGCAGCTCTCTCTCCAGTTTTGCTTAGCTTATGACCAACTAGACAATGGCACGATCATTTTCAAACCTGGCACAGAGTCACACCACCAGGTAGATATTTCCATAAGCACCTCAGTACCGCAGGTGCAGCTTTCATGGTTGAAAGGGACTTCTGAAGACCAAGGATTCTTCCTGGCTGGCCAAAGCATATTTTATTTACATTTAAATAGTAAAATTATGATTCTGTTCCCATGTGCTTTGCATGTCTATAACTTTTGGGTTTTTTACTTACAACTTGAAGAGATAGCACATACTGAGCTTATTTTAAATGGTTTCCTATTCAACCCCCCCCAACCTACACTATCCAGTACCGAGGCTAAATTCTCCCCTTCAGAATAAACAAGCCTTGAAGCTTTCATTTCTCTCTGACTTATCTCTGATCTGTTTGAAAAACCTGACCAGATCCTTCTTTTCGTCTCACAAAAAATCATGCCAAGAGAAGTAACATCATCACAACCTGCCAACACTTAGAGGCTAAACAAAGAAAGAAACAGATCAAGAAAACAGAGATGAAAAGCTTTTGTGCCCCTCTTCCCAAACTAATACTCCAAAAATGTGTTTGGAGAGAGGGGAAAGGAACCATTGTTTGAGCTAACACATCAGCCGGTGTGATTATTTAACTAACTATCTCCATCCCCAGACATATCAAATGGAATGCAATGCCAACTGAAAGTATTATGTAGCTCTAAGGCATACAGTTTGGCTGAAGACTCCAGCTGGCACTGGTAGTTTTATTGTACTGTGAAAAACATTCAAGTCCTCAGATGCCCTGCTGATCATGGGATCTGAGAAACTTTCCTGTATCTGCCTGACGTACTCACACTGCAATTAACACACCCCTCCTTCTCATTCTTTTTCCCTTGCTGCAGAGGTATACACACACACGCGCGCACTGCCAACATTATTTAGTCCAAGAACACTTGAGTTAGGAGTCCATGTGCCATTGTGTTTAGGAGGCGGAGGCATTCTTTGTCCAAGTGCTAAAAAATCTGGTACCTCAACTTTCACTTGAAGGTGGCTGCAGCACATGTAGAGACCATTAAGGGCTGTGTTTTGCTTCCTAACTTTTCACATTTTTTCCTCCCTTTATGACATGTTTATTGGCCTTGAAGGGCAAGGAGGGATAACATAGGAAACTGAAGTCCTCCATTCAGCTCTGACTCACCTATTGTGCACCCCAGCCTCATTTAAGGGCAAGTTGCTCTTGGCGTGGTGGCTAGGTAGTGTGAGTGACTGGAACCATTAATCCCTGTTCACATCTGATTTTCGGCAAAATCTAAGCCAGTGGGTCCAGGGTAGTGAAATGTGCAGCTTGGGCAATTAAAAAAAAAAGGTTACAGATGAATATTATTTGGTCTGAAAACAAATCTGCGAGGGGTTTTGGAGACTAGTGCCTTGAGGATTACAGCTTATTTGTGGAGCTTTAACAGGAAACTGCTAATTATGACACCTGCACAACTTCCCTTGAATTAGACCCTGGGGATGCATTGCCTTGCCTATAGATGTTAGCCAAAGCCTCGGGCTCTTAATCCATAGCCGTCACCTGAAGTGAGAACAGAACAGCCAGCCATAGGGCATTTGCCATCTTAGTCAAGAAAGGGTATCGCACAGTTTAAACTGGATTTTTCCTTCCAAGACTACTTGAGTTTTGAATACTCTTCCAAGGAGTTTCACCCTTCAGGCTCTTGTGAAATCAGCAGTCTGATCCATTGAAATGGCTTCCAGTCAAAGTGAATACGTATGCAGCACTACAAAATTGTTGGGAAAACAGATTCAAACTATAAGAATCAAAGCAAATAATCTAATTGATATGATTGTAAAATAAGGGAATTTCACACAGAACCAGCGTATCACTGACTCTCTATTTCAGGTTAAAACGGAGAAGTGTTTCTCAAGACTTGCCTTGGTCCTCTAGGTGAGATGAATACTAATTTCCAGACTTTAACAAATACAATTTTAGAAGTATTTTCTAGAGCTGCTATGCTTGCACAGTCCATGCTTTTCAGTACAGAGTGTTCACTTTGTGAATACAAAAGCCAGGATTTTGTTTGAGAAAGCTTCACTTGAGGGTTTAAGTCAGGCAGTGGTTTACCCAAGATGGACTTGCAAAATCAGATGAGCTTGCATGTCTTGCAAAAATTAAGGTTCTAAAAATTGCATGAGCAGCCACGTTCTGGGTGAGACTTTGGGAACAATCTGCCACGACAGGCTTTTCCACACTGCCCACTGGTTATGTGGTAATGAAGCTGGTGCCAAACAGGCTGGTGTGTCTACATAGCATGATCAGCACCTCCTGAGCTATGTTAATGTGTTAACTGCCCTCCTCCTCAGTAATTATCACCCCTTTAGCCTGTGTATGGGTCTTGGACACAGCAACAGGCTGATATGACTGTATGTTCCTGTTCCAGAGCTACACTGGGTATTTCTGCATGGTGCTTTATACCCTGAGAAGATATTCAGACAACCAGCATCAAGCATGTGATACAGGAGATAGCTGTGTTAGGAATCCAGTCATAGCACATTCCCCATAGCATCGAGAAAGCCACCTTCACAGTTCTGGAGCAAGTTTCCTCCTAAAACGCAACTCACTGACAAAAGCTATCCTGATGGCAAATAATGACTGACTATGATGCCTTTTTTTTTTTTTTTAAATCTAACTGGTCAGTGGCAAAGACCACTGACACTGCCCTCGTCATGGTAACAGGCACTCCTTGAAGCCTCTGAAGCAGGCTCTCATTTTATTGACAGAAACATGCCCAAAGTCCTGTCTGCAGCTCCTGCACCGGAGCCACTTCAGAACTTGTTGGTACTAAGGTAATAACTGATCCCTAGGTCTTACACGTTGTTTCTGTTCAGCAGACTGTGAAGTTGTCTCCAAAAATAACCTGCCAGTGCCATGCTTGGACAGCAAAGTCCAAGCCAGAATCAAAACTCTCATCTCCCGAGGTCCTGACACTCCCATGTAACATCACAGCGTGCCTCGCTCTCTGACTAGTGGATTTGCTGCAAGTCTGCTCTGACCTTATTGAAAAAGCAATATTCAAACAATGACGAAGCAGTGCAACATTTTTTTCTTATTGCGGCAGCCAGGGTTGACAAACGGGTGGCAGGACAAGGTTAAGCAATGCATTCACAGAAGAAAGCACTCGTGGGTTTATTTCCTTGTCTCTATCAATGACTTTTTGCAAATGTCTTAGCTCCTTTTTGTCTCAAACTGCTTAAAACATGGGAGCTTTCCAAGTAATAATAAACTCCTCGTCTTTAATTTATAACTCCTAAAATTGACAGAAGCCCAAAACACTTTTTTAAGCCTGAAAAGGTGGCAGAGACGCATATTGTGTTCTCAGCACAAGAACTTCTGTGGCTGCAAGGAGAGAGAGCTGCCAATGCGCTTGCAGAAATAGCAGCAGTATTTTATTTATCCCTGTAAAGCTTGGCCAGTATATTTTGCACTGAAAGAGCAGATTTACCATGAGGAGAGGGAACTGCTGCCTCCCTCCCTTTTAACATTGCCCAGTGCGGAGCACGTCCCCAGCCCCGGGCTGAGGCTTGCCCTCCCAGCATCTATCCAACTCGTGGCCGCATCTACTGCAGGAGCACTGAGAAGGGCTATTACATCAGATGCTGTAAACCCTCCTGCTCGAGTTTACAGTCCAGAGCCTGTGCCTTCTCTCCTCCCCAGCTTTCCTATTGCAAAACCTGGGAACCAAACATCAGTCGGTCCCATTGCACCCTCTTGTCCTTCCAACGTGTGCAGTCAATGGGCTTCTGCGCGTGTGTGTGCTATAACAGAGGCACAGAAAGCAGGGGGTTAGGAGCAGGGGAAACGCATATACCAAATCCTCCGTCTGCAGCCCAAAGTAACAACGCTGGGGGGGCAGGAGAGGGAGCGTGGTGCACACAGCAATACAAAAAGTAGGTTTTGTGCCAGGCTCATCAGTGTGGCAGGGTAATAAGGTCAATGTGAAAACAACTGGAAGGCACATTCCCCAGTAAACATGTGCTGAGTGAAAACGGCCCGACCTTATGTTGTAGAATCCAAACCCATTGAGTCAATTGCCAGAAAACATGACATGACCTTTCAGATTCAGTGAGCATCAGTTCCAAGAGCAGGCTGCCGTGCTCTTTTCCATTTCACAGCTGCCCCCGGAGGGCCTCAAGTCACTGGAAATAATAGCTCGGGCTCAAAATCTGCACTCCTTTAATGAAAAAAAAAATACACATGGCATCAAGTTTGACCCTGGTGGCAGATTTTTTATATGCTTAGCTCAATTTCTTTAAACTTAACAACCATGCTTTTTTTTTTTATTTATTTTATTTTTTAAAATCTTCCAGAGTTCAGGTTTTCCCACAGACACATTTTTGGCAATGGAGGAAACCTCTTGTTTTTGTGAATGAGGAAAATAATTAATAGCTAATGAGGTGCTCATTCCAACAAAGAGCCTTCCCTCCCCAAACAAGAAAAAGCTATTCCAGTTGGAACATATTCTCTTCGCTTTCTAGACTGAGAAACACATAGAAGTGTATTTTCGCCCACAAACCTCCAAAATCTTATTTTAATCCACAGAACTCAAGCCACCCATGAGAGGAGTAAAGCTGTGCAACGTTCCAAGCACTAGGAAGATGAGAGCTTGTAATATTAAGTGCAATTCAAAATGTAGTTTCCCTCCCACTGAATTACTTTCCCTGCTAAATCCTGATGAAAATTTTTCTCCCCTTGTACTGTCTCCCTGGCAGACTGATGGGGCTGAGATCTGAAATCAACTTCAGCTTTTAGGCGAAATATTTATTTTGGGGACCAAACAAGAAGCTTTTTTGGATACTATTCAGATTTTCCCCTCCTCTGTCAAAAAAGCAGAAAGGAGAGGCAAGGATCTGTGCCGTCTGGAAATTGCATTTATTTTGACTTGAGCTGTGCCAACCTGCAGTATACAAATACTCAGTCAAAACTGCCTACCATCTGTGTTTATTGTAGAGGAATAGCAACATCCAATGGCCAGTTAAATGCAGGTTAATTGCAGGCGTGTATTGAATTCCCTGGAGAGCCAAGTACACAGTTAGCTCCCCTAGAGTAATCTCTTTCTGTTACATGAAGGAAATCAAAAAAGAGAAAGAACAACAATGCCAACCCACAGAAGAGCTGGATGCCTCTCTGCACAGAGCAGGGGTATCTGCAGGGAACAATAAGGGTCTATTAAATTCTTTCACTGGCACCGGAGAAGTAAAATGAACATAAATTAATCAGCTACAAAAGATGGGACAAGTGTTGGTGCAACTCTATTGAAGTCCGTGGAGTTGTGGAAGGGATAAATTTAACCCAGGATTTTTCAATGTCTGCATATTTGAAAGTGGTTTGTTGAAAAAATTGGGCATTCTTAGGAAAGAAAAGAGGAGTGTGAGAGACTCCTTGTGAAATGCCATCCTTTTAATATCCCTGAACAGCCACATTTTTGCCATAGCCGTATTGACATTTATCATTTTATTTCCTTGCATTTATAAAGCCATCTGGCCAGGATTTTCAAAAGCACTGACAAATTGTGGGCATCAAACTTCTGAGCTTAAAAGACCCAGACTGACAGTGGCCGCACAGAGCTGTATCAGGCTGGACAGGACCAGATGCAGATGCTGTGGTGCGTTTTGGAAGAAGGAGGGGAGCAGCCTCTGGCCCACATGAACCAGAGCAAACACACCAGATCTGGAGAAGGAGCAGGGAAAAGGGATCTGCAACTTCGTTGCAGTCACAGCCCGGGAAATCCGTATCAAAAAGGCATGCAAAGTTTCAGGTCCTTAGGTCAACCTTAGTCTCCTCACAGCTGCCATCCTATACTATGCATTGCATGTGGCCTAAAAAGAGCCACAAAACCCTTCAAAAAAAAAAAAAAAAAAAAAAAAAAAAAAAAAAAAAAAAAAAAAAAAAAAAAAAAAAAAAAAAAAAAAAAAAAAAAAAGAAAAAGATAGGGTTTGTGGTGTACCCAGAAGACACAAACTCTGGGTGGTGCCAGAAGGGGAGCAGGGGCCTTTCCAGAGAACGTCCTTCCCACATGCACGCTCCTGGGGCCCACACCGCACAATGCAATGCAGCGCGAGGATGAGGATCTCTCTCAAAGTACCAAATCACAGAGCAGATTTAGAGCTTTAAAGGTAGGACCAGATTTAACCGGGAGGGGAGAAGAGAAAGGAAAGGAGGGACTCAAGGGACCACAGTATCATACGCAATAGAGGAAAGGCTGCGCCTTGGCCCAGCTTCCCCATGAACACTGCAGCCACGTCCGGCCCTGAAAGGCAGCAGCCTGCTCCTACGTGGACCAGGTATTAGTTAGCCAGACTAGAAGGAGCTCCAGGGCAGAGCCTTGGATGAGATAAGGGCAACAGATGAGATACAATACTTCAGGTGTACTGCACAGTAAATTGGTATCATGGAGAGCCACATTATTTCCCTGACATCCCCTTTTGCTCTGGGAGAAGTAATTCACTTTAGCCTTAAAATACCTACTTCCCACCTCTCTAGCAAGCTCTGCGGCTGGCACACCGAATTGACAGAAGTGTGACCCCTTCCTTCCACTGAAGGAAAAGCTATGCACCACCCACGTGCCGCACAAGATCCAGAGGGGCTTAATGGGGCAGTCGGTGCTTACTCCCCCCACCTACTTGTGTGCGCTCAGAATTTCAGCCTCTGAACTGTTAGCCTTGGTGGGGGGGGAGGTTAATGCATTTTCTCCTTCCTTTCCACATTGCCAGTGGCGATGTCCTTCTCACAGCCTCATATTCTTAGGGGCATTTTTAGCTCTTCCTCCCTCTTCTCCCAGACGTCAAAGCTGCCATTAAATCTGCCTGCCCAATTTATAATGCTGAAGCCTTTCAGCCAAGGCTTAGTCATCTCATGCCTCATCTCACTGAAGCTTTCTCCCCTCCAGGCTTCTGCCCTCATCCCCTGCAGTCCATTTATCCAGAGTCACCTACCTCCTCTGCCATCCTCAGATCCTTCTGCTTCCCAGCCAATGCTCATCACATCAAAGCTTATTGTTTTCACATTCAGCACCTTGCACAACTTTTTTTTTTTCTCTCCACTTCTCCCCCTCTTTTCACTTTCATCCTGGCCCTCCTCAGCTCTCCCAGGAGGCAATTTGTTCATGACTTTCTTCCAATTGCATACCAGAGCTTCTTGTATATGCCAGAAACCTGATCAGCCTGCAGGTCTACCAGGTCAGATCCATATATCATGTGTCTATGAGCAAGTTTAGTTCTTCCTCACTTTGAAACATTAAAATAACCATTACCACCATGAAAAGTAAAATTAATGCTACGTTTTTCTGCTCCCTTCAGTGACATCCCAACCTCATGTGCTCACACTGGCTTCAGATGACAAGCTGTTCTTCTCAGGCCTCACATTGTTTGGGCATAAGATTAGGACGATATGTGATACTATGTAATAATGGCTGTGCACAGTCTCCCTGAAAACTCCTTCCCCCCATATTTCACCCAAAACCGTTCTAGCTCCCTGTTCTGAAACCAAATCTTAAAATATCCTTTCATATTACAGCACTTACAATTAAATATTTGTAAGGGGTGTGGGGCTGGATTCTTAAAAAGCATAAGCCAGTATGGCTTTGTTGACATCCATGAAATATAATTGGCTTTATTAAAGTCTGTTGAGTAGCATCAGCTGGAAAGTCGGCCCCGCAACCTAAAATTTGAATAGAATCAAGTCACTGGTTCTGAGTTTATCTCAAAAAGCACCATTGCACCCTTGGGATTTTACATTGCCAAATCCATTTCAGAAACTAGAGAGTAAGAATCACGTTTCTCTTCATACCGATTTCTCAGTTCAGAACAAGCAATAGGCGAAAGCTGTGCATATGCTGTTGTTTAAACTGCTGAGCCAATGAGCTGAGCATTTCAGCCTGAAGCTGACACCTATCGCCATGACCCATGGTGCCCTCATTTACCTCTTGAATTAAAACGGAGCATATGAACATATTTCCCATCTTATTCCTTGGATAGTCTCTCACACAAGGCTTCAGACTGCAAAGTTCATCATTAAATGCAGATTATCACCCCCAGGAATTTCCAGAGGCCCAGAGAAAGATGCTACAAGCTTGAGTTCCTACAGTGGATTCAATTACAGTATGCAAGGGACATTTAAACAAGATTCCCTGGGATAAATGAGGAAAAGAGCAAGCACACTCAGCATGAGTAAAATAAAAAGCAATCTTCAGCTGGTGCTGGCCATGCATAGTTTGAAAACCATCCCCTTCAGCCATCACCAACAAAAAGTCAGCAAAAACTTATTTTAGAATCTGAAAAGACAGAAATTTAAAGCATTTGGTGGCACAATCTGTTACTTAGGGACAAGCTCATTAAAAATGCAGCACTATTTACTGAAAGCAAAATGCAGACATGCACTTTTGCATGTAAAGCAAGTGCTTATTGAATGATAGGAACACCTTTCCTCCTGATTGGAACAGGAAGAAGGGTTGGTTTAATTGTGCTGATGGATGGCTCTCTGAAAGAAGGTAATAATTGGAGAAGCCAGTCCAAAACCTCACACAAACCCGTAAGGCCAATGACTAAGAGACTGAATCCAACAAGAAAGGAGCTACAGGGAGTTAAAAGGAGCTTAGGAAGAATGACGTAATGGACCCTAGGCTGCATGCACACTGGGGGAGAGCAAGGGTGAACACTGTCTAAGTAGCAGTCCAAGCAGCACATATCTGTGTCTTTGGGAGGAGATAAACTTGTGAAGGGAGAAGAGGGACCAGGCAAACTGAGTTGCAAAGGCAAATGTCAAGAATTGCAGAAACAGGAGTGGGGGAAATCAGAAATCAAGAGAAGCGACATAGTGGGAAGATGAGACTGAGGAAAAACACTGTGACTGTCAACCCAAATCAGAGGGAAAGGAGAGGGGGAAGGACCCGGAGCAGAGGAGGTTCATTATTCTCCTTTTTCCACTGAAACTACTTCTTTTGCCTGACCGGCTGCCGCAGACTGCAGTTAAAGTTTGTTGGGGAAACTCAGCTATTTGAGCTGGCGACTGATCTCGCCGTGGATTTATACTGCCATAAATCTCTAACTTAAATCAAGTAGTTACTCCCTCATCTTGATCTATCAGGAGCAAGCCCTTGGAAGTGAAAGGTGCCGTAGAAGCATGAAGCATTTTCTTAAAACACAAAGAAAAGACCCTGAACACAAACAAACACTTGAAGCTCACAGCTATGAATTCCCTTGCTACGTAAAGCCATACATCAGCCATTCCTATGGTTGATGGGAGCAAGTCACTTGTTTGTTTCAAGACAACATATTATACATATTGTATACACTCTGTAAAACGTCTGAAAGTAAATGCAATTAACCATTAAAGTAATCGTTACCAGACTAATATGCTCTGTACCTTTCTAGATCTTTTATGTGGTGGTTTTAATCTCTGGTCTTCAGAGCCCTGGGAGTCCATGGCTCCCTTCGAAATAGGTCTATGAAATTTAACTTAAAAAAAAAAGCAAGAGAGCTGTCAAAGGCTTAAATTCAAGAGTTCCTGTCCAAGAAGAAAAAGGGGGAGGAGAAGCTTGGCAAACTGAAAAGGGCTGAAAGTTTGAGAGGCTTGCAAAAGCGAGTAGACCAGCCTGCTACAACTCCATGGCAACAGTGTACGACCACTGCACACATGGAAAAAAGGAAGGGTGGAAAACAGCTTCCAAATCAAATAATATCTTTTTCTGGTCACAGAATTTATTGCGGCATATCTCCAACATCCCACATGATTCAGAAGACTGAACAGCATTCCAAACTGCTCTGGCTTCACCAAAAACATCTCCAGAAAAATGAGATTTGCAACCCCAAGACCTAGCCCCCTTGACTACTTAACACTGCTTCTAAGCTTCCCATCTGGCAGCTAGAGAAGCATCATCTCTACTGGATAACTAGAGACACATACTAAGATTAATTCTTTCAAAATAAGCCTAATAACAAAGTAGAGGTTTATAAAGAAGTCATAGTGTCTTCCAGATTGTTTGTTTTGCTTCTTTAAATTTTCCCAACCTGGCAAATATGAGGGAACATTAGGGGAAAATTTATAGAGGGAAGAAAAAATATTTTATTTTGATGCAAGAAATAATTAGAATAAAATTTTAAAAAGATAATCCAAGAGACCCCTATTTCTATTTCTTTGTTTTGTGTTCTAGCCTCCACTCCCTGTTCTGCTCCCTTTATATAAAAAATAAAAAAGTAAGTGTTTAACACAGACTGTGTGGAAAGGGAATGGAAAGGAAATAAAAGAATCAGTATTCCTGGTGAATAATTTGGCTAGAGGAAAAAGACAGATACAGATCAGATCCTTTTGATATGTTAAAAGCATCCCAAAATGCCTACGCTCTGGATGCTTTTACACAAATTATCTTTCATCATAAAAGCACAAAATACATATAATGGACAGCTCATCTCTCTCCAATGAATATGTAGCCACTAGCTGATAAGATAATAGACTAAACACTGACCTGTCACAGACTTGACGATCATAAAAGTAGAGTTTAAAAAGTTGGTTCTCACGTCTCAGACATTTAATGGGCAGGCACTAAGATATGCTTTCAATCTTCAAACTCTTTTCATACTGTTCTGCCTTAATAAGCACAGGCATAACCCTCAAACTGGTTGTATTTGGAGAAAGACACTGTTTGTACATATACTTCTCCTACAATCTCAGTTCCCAGGAACTCCCTCCCACTTAACCTTAGAACGACTTTAGCGTCACGTAGTTGCTCTGAAAGAAACAGATTAACACTTTTTACTGAGTGCAGCAGCCCAATTTGTTTTATATTCTAATCGCAAGAGGCACTTGAGGCATCAGTTGGTGGATAGGCTCCTAATAAACAATAATTATTATTGCAGTGTGCAAACCAGCTGAACAGTTGAGAACAGAGCCTCAGAACTGGTAACTCTTTTACTGGTAGCCTTCCCTGAGTCACCCCTGTCTCACCGTGGGATCCATGCCTCCTCTCTTCAGTGTGCCGTGGTGCCCGTGAGAACCAAGCTTTTTTCCTACGTCTCCTTCCCCAAGCACTTTCTTCCAAGGCAGGAAAGACAATGTATTTTTGGCCTTAATCATTAGTCTAACAACCACCTTCATTCCTGTACATGTACCACACGTTTTTGCTATGTTTTCCCCCTACACTGCAAAAGAGCCTGTATCTGATAGGTTGATCCTTCTTCTCTTTTCTCAGTATCTCCCTTTGGAATCTGACAGGGTTCATGTAAAGATAGAAAATACTCACTTCTGTAAACAATACAGCAGGTGAATTCATTTGAACTGGGCAGAACACATTACAGATCGCTTTTACATCGCTCGCTGTCCTGTAAGATGTCACATTAAGATTGCCTGGTTATTGGTAAATATTGTATTTCAAATCAACAGCCAGCCTGAAAAGAAACAGCATGTGGTGCTCAGACCTCAGAACTGATGCGTCTGGGTTCTTTCTACAGTCCTGCTACTAACCCACTGTGGGATCTCTGGAAAGTCCCTGACCCTCACTATCACTATTTTAAAACCTGAAAAACAGGAAGATTAGCTGAAAAATGGTAAGTTATTAATGAGGTTCTAGCAGCAGCCTCATACAGGTACTAGCATCTCTTCCTATTAAATTAATAGAAGCTCAGCTCTTTAAAGGAGTTTAGGTGCTTATTTCCACTATAGAAGCTAAAAGTACAGGGAAATAAGTACACTTGGCCACCTCCTGGGGGAACAGACCTGCATCTCTCAAGCCTTCTCTTTTTCTCCCCAGTTCACATCACGACCACTCGTGTGGCACCTAACACTCGTTTAAACCAATATTTATTGATTGATTAAGGCACTTATATAGTTACAGAAAAGCTTTTCATTCTTCCTTAGTGCTATGTAGACACAGCCACAGAACTCAGAGGAAAGAGCAACAGCTGAAACAGATGAAAAAAAAATGCAAATGTTGACAGCATTCAGGGTGAAGGCAGGCCAATGCATACAGGCACAGGGGTAGAGTGGTGGGTGCTGCCTCCCTGAGGAACAGATTCACGTATGTGGCAGGTATCTCACTTTTATTTGTCCTGGACATATTTTTTCTTATTCTCCCACACTTAGAGCAGACGCTGGGCATCACCTGTTTTCATTTTGCAAAGTCAACTGAGCACTTGTGGTTTTTCCCTTCAGGAGGCTGTGATGAGAAAAGGGCTTGCTTTCCCCCCCTCCCCCTGCCCCCCGCCTAACAAAAGAATAAACAATAAGCAACAGAAACAAAGCTTTATAGAGCTTTCAAAAAGAATTTTTTCCTTTTTTTTTTTTTCAAAAAAGCAACACCCTGAAATTGTATTTATTTATTCTATTCATTCTCCAGGACAGCTTCATCCTCACTCTGCTTCTTTAGTTCTGCAATATTTGAAGACATTTCTTTTCTTGATCCAAATTAGTTTTGTTGATTGGCTTGAGAGAGGGGAAAAACCCCACATTTTGACAGTTTGACAGACTTGGCATTTGACCCACTAATGCTCATGAAGCTCCAAAAAGACAGGCTGAAGTACAGGCACAGCTTTGCCCAGGAGAATAGTTCAAGGACAGTGTGTTAGCCCCTCGACTGGCTGCAGGAAAGGACTCGACTGAGTCCTTGGAAAAATAACTTGCATCCAAGGACTGAGTCCTTGGAAAAATAACTTGCATACAGACAGCACTAGACCACCTCGGTGAGCAATACACATGCTGCCTTGAACAGAAAGAAGGTCCCTTTGGGCAGGAATCCAGGTGAGCCTCAGGATGAGTCAGTAGCAGCACAAGCAGGCTGGCACACATGTTGAATGGCGCTACGAATGGTGAGACTGGAGGTATTTGTCGCCGTCTTCTACATACCCCGAGGTCTGTTTGCCCACAGTCTCTCAGTTATGAGGTACTCGCTACAACAGTGACACATCTCTAAAAATTCTGTCTCTTTATTGTACCCAGGGATTATCACAGTGTGACTCCAAATCTATCCCATTCGGATTAAGAAAAGAAAAACAGTATGTGATTCATTTAGGCAGTGTTAGGGACAAACACTCCGGGAGTGCAAAAAAAAAAAGTTTTAATTATTTTGTGGCAAATTATCAGAAAGCAAATATGCCTGAAATCACCTTTTAGTGGTCTTCTGGAATATATAAGAACGCGGTCAAGCTCAGGCTGACTGGGAGCCAGGTGAGAGCTTACACAATCACGCCACTGGCTTGTTAAGACACTTTCACAAAGGCTTTTTGATTTCACTTGCACCAGCAGCCTCACGCTGAAAGGTTACGCTTACTTACAATCAAGGAGAATCTATGAGCTCAATGCAACATGAGCCATTTCTTAGTCATAGAAGGGAAAAGGCAAAGATTTCCCCCCAGAACCAGTGGGGTATCATTCAACACTGAATCAGAATCTGAATACAGCATTAATAAGAGTATGAGGCACATTGGTCTATAGTTGGTGGGTTTGTGGAGCTCTGTGAAGCCCTAATCCAAGAGAAAGAAAAAGGCAAACAAAGGGTTGAAGCTGTGGCTTTTCTGCAGCTCTCTGTATATTCACCCTCGGGAACCAGTTTGTTGGAAGGGCAGAAGATTTGCTCAGTGTTGCACAAGAAGTTAGTGTTGAGGCAGCGGGTGCCTCTGTATCTTGTGACTGTACCTGGTGCTGCTTATTCCTGGTGTTCTCCATTGCTCAGGGACATTATTCCAGCAAACCAATCTCTCCGGCTTAATTTAGCCTCTACAGATGAATTAATGTAATCCACAGGTTTTTACAACTGGAAATTATGACAGGCAAAGTCCAGTCTAGAAACGCAGCACCTTTCTTTATAATGGTGCTAGACAGGCTGGACGTAGTCTCACCAGTGACTGTTAATCTGAAAGTGGTTTAAAAGGATGATGGTCTACTGGTAGGTACTTTGGAATTCATTCCCTCCCTTTTTCTGCCAGACCCTCGACTGCGTAACTTTCTAGAAGTGCTGAAATGCTAATCTTTCCCATTCATCCATTTGGGCAGGGATAGGGAACCTGTGTGTTCTGCCACAGGATTAATTATGGTGGTTTATGCATTACTGTACTCTCATGAGAGCAGGCTGATACTTCATGCTTCACACTGTATAATTCAACTATTGTTAAGCATCAAATCCCCAAAACATAGCACAGGCCTGTAAGGAAAGGGATTAAATGACATAATACATGGAATATGAGCAATGCCCAAGAAAGGATAAATAAAAGCCTAAGAGGCACAATGTTCCATCGAGGCCTGAAACCCACACTATGTAGCAACCCAAAGTGGTTACCCAAAGAACAGAAAAGCATGTCAGGCCTAGAGTGATGCTTCTTCCACCTTCCAGCTTCTGGCAATCTGCCATTTAGGGATTTCCTGAGCCAGTGGTTGCATCTGCATCAGTGTGTTTAATAGCCCCTGCTGGACCTATTTTCCATGAATTTGTCTAATTGCTTCTTGAATCTATATCTGTCAGCAATAAGTTCCACAACTGAATTATGCGCTGTCTGAAAAAGCACTTCTATTTGTTCTGGTCTAAAGTAGCTGCCTGAAAATTCCCTTCATTGCCCCTTTAGTCTTGTGTTATAACAGGGGATAGTCATTTCCAATTCACTTTTCCCATGCCATACATGACTTTACACACACCTGTATTACTTGTCCCCCTTTCAAGCTGAACCGCCCTATTTAATTTAGTCTCTTCCAGGAAAGCAATTTTATAACTCTACTCTGCCCTCCTCTGTACCTTCTCTTTTTCTATCATACCCTTTTTAAGAGAGGATGATCAGGACTGTACACTTGGTCAAGATGGGCGGATCATAAGTTTGCAAGTTGCATAAGGCCATTTTCTATTTTGTTGTCTACTTCTCACTTAATCATGCCTAATATTGTATTTTCCCCTTTGTTCTCTAGCTGCAGGCAGGTCACTTCTCTCTTGTCTGTTTATGCTGTAAGCTCTTCAGGGTAAAGCTGTTTTCTGATCATGAGTTTGTACAGGGCCTACTGCACAATAGGGGGCTACAAAACAGACTTTCTGAAGGTAGACACTGGTAACAAATTTTTATGCAGGTTGCCAGACAAACCTAAGTTAGCTAACCCTACTGCTTGCTGATGGTGACCTACAGGAAATGGTCACGCAGGCCACGTACCTGTGGGGTTAATCCCAAAACTGCATTCTACATACAAGTGATAGGTAGGTAGTACAAATGACACAAACCATAGAGGCAATAGTAAACACTTCTGTTTTAGCAGAGTGCTCAGCAATGCATGGAAAAAATCCATTATGAGCAATTAATAATTGCTCCAAAACTCCATTTCTGGCTCAGGAAATCCTAAGCCCCTGCTAACTTATGCCAGGGGAATGCACCAGAGAATTAGTGCCATAGTTTTATCCTCCTCAGAAGCTCTGCTGTTGGCCACTGCTGCTAACAGACAGAGGAATAGATAAATTTTTGGTTTCATTTAGCATGTCTGTCTCTATGTTCATATTTTCAACCATCTTAATTGCAGTTGCATCCCACAGAGCTGACTGCTTTGCAAACCCAGACATGAGGCAGTTCCTATCTGAATACACTTCATTCTAAGGAGGCACAAAAAGATCCAGAATTTTGTGCGTTGTGGCCAAATACATCTCGTTTGCTATGGAATTGCACTCATCAGAGCTATACTTCTCTTCCACTTTCTGACCAGCACACCCCAAGCACAGTGTCTTATGTTCAAGTCAAGAATCTTTGTGGGCCAGAACTCAACCCTTTACACCCAAATGTTCTCAAGTACTGCTTTCATACCCAGCATTGTCTATCCCCCCCCAACTCCTTATCTTCAGCATCCACAGACTCTGTATCTGTACTTTGGAGAGCACTTGCGAAGAGAATCCGAATTAATTTTTAGAACAGATTAGCTAAAACGCATTGAATATCTGTGTGGACATACTTATTCAGAATTGAAGCAGCCCTAATTCAATTTAACTTACTTCACTTCCGAAATGAATTAAGGTAAATGTAATTGAGGCTACTTAAATTCTGATTAAGAGTCTTGACATCTGCCGCAAGTGAAGCTATATTATCCACAGGGAGTTAATTCACCACCATAAGTGTGGAAACACAACCAACTGCATAGCAGGAAAGCCAGAGAAAAAGGAAATTGTTAGTCCCTGAATTGCAATAATCACCACAGCCTATTTATGCTAAATGCGTATTTAATTTGGGAGGCAACCGTCTTGCATACCAAAAAGGGAAATAGGCTTACCTTACTTAGAAGAACAATCCTATAAATTTTCCAGTTAATTTTTTATTCTGTAATAGGATTATAATTGTGTCACAATTCCAGAGAAGTTGGTTAAGGAAAAAAAAAAAAGTTTCATCACAGTAAGTGCAACAGCAAGCAAATTTTCCTTGCCAACTCACGGCTGTGTGAGTGTCCACCTTTATGTGGGCATAGTAGAAAATGTCTTAGAAAATGACCCCAGCTTACACAATACATCACAGAAAACCCATGTGTGCCCTGCTATGCTCTTCTTCTCCCTATCAATTTGATGGTTAATACACTTGTTTTCACCTGATTGCAGAATCAGAGAAACCTCAAGCTCTTGCTGCCTTGATGTTGTACCTGTTTCAGGCCACATCTATGAATAACTCTACTGCTATCGACAGTAAGAGGCCTGTGGATGGCCTTGAACAGTCTCGTGGTTTCAACTCTTGGTTCCGTGGATAGGTGCCATCCCTATACATGATAGAATTACTTCCTATACTGTTGGTCAAGATGCACATGCTAGATAGATACAATTGAAAAAGCTATTTCTTCATGATCTGCTTTTACTATATATCAAGAGTTCTGTTATTTGAAAAATCAAGGTTTATTAAACTTTGTGCATTATTCAGTTCATTCCATGCCATTATTATGCTGATCTTTTGCGTACAGCAGCAGTTATTTACAACTGAACTGTGAAGCTAAAAAGCAGTTTTCCAGCTTATCCTTCACTTCCCTGTTGACAGCCATAGCAAAAGCAGAATTGCTAGGGTTATTGGCCCAACCTGGCCTCAGGAACAGCAGCAAGTGCCTGAATAAAGAGTACAGCTCCAAAGCAGCAAAAGGTGCCTGAGAGCAAAACAAGATAGTGGTAGCCAAGGGAATAGGTACCTTCTTTAGACTGTTAGCCTAATCCTCCCCACCTCTCTCCACGTCTGCAGACATGAGAAGTCCTTGTGATGTTTCGCCAAGGCTTTTGTTGTCCAAGTCCTAATTCAGGCTGTTCTGTATTCAGACTGGAGGGGCACGCATGTTTCTAGAGATAAAGAAGAAGGAAAGCTGTGACCTTTCCCATGAAGAAATCTAAGACCTTTTCTGGACCAGCCTCAAACACAATAATGAAGGACTAAAGCTCACTTTCTGTCATATATATGCGTTTTTTCTAACTTTGTCTTCTAAAACTTTACAAGGTTTGACACTTATTCCTTCCTGTACACCTCATTCCAACAGCTGCATCACCAGTGGAAATTTCTCCATAGTCTCTAATACTAATGCTGTACATGTTGAGAACATGTGGTTTGGCCAAGAAATTTTGCTTCTTTTTCCCTCCTTCTCCTAGATTTCAGGAGAAACCTTTCTCTAACAATCAGATTTTTTTTTTAATTAAAAAAAATAGATGCATTTAAAAAACACTGTTTGAAATAGAAATACAAAAAAGTTGACTAAAATGGTGGGACAAAAAAAATTCACATCTGAAACCGAAACATTTCATTCTGAAAATTCCCTTAACAATCAAAGTCCACACTGACACCAAGTGAGAAGAGAGAAAAAGATGCTACTTGATATTTCTGAGAGATCTATTCCTCTGAGAAAATGTTTGTTGACAAAGACAGGGGAGAAAAAAAAAAAGGCAGAAAAAACACATAAAAACCCCTGAAACCCAGAAAGAAGTGGGGGAGAATACTTAAGGGACATAAATATGTAAGGGATACAAGACCTTTCTATCTCATCCCTAGAACATTTCAGAACAAGACTAATAATATGATTTTAATGATACCCATGTAGGAATCAGTTTTCCTACCTGGAATTTCTTGCCTGACAAAGTGATCAAGGCCTCAGCCTCAGGTAACTCACAGAGAAATAATATGTGAGAAAAATATAATCTTAATGTCTTTTACCAAAAATGATGACCAGCTGTGCCCTCTATACTGGCATTACTAGTTCATTACTTCCAGATAATGGGGAAGTAGCTTTGCTGTGTGGTCGTAAGTGAAGTAGACTGGAGTACTGAGTTCAAAAGTGACAGAAAAAAAAAATTCTAAGAACTCAACTGAGAAGCTTACTGGAAAAGTGGGGCTGAAGATCTAAATGCAGGAGGTGGATGATTCAGTAATGAATGGAAGGCTCATTTTGACAGCTTGGGCTGCCGTCCAAGCTAATTTGTTTCCAAGGCTTCAGTTTGCCAACTGAAGTGGCTGAGAAATAATAGGCCCCCAAAAATATTTCTAAGGAAACACAATGCCCATTATCGCTGAAGGAGAAAGAATCTGCACATTTCAAAGAGGAAAAAGAAATTTGAGATCTGCCAACTTTGGCCAGTTCCAAATGACACAGGAAGGAGCAGTTACAATGTAGTGAAAGGAAAGAAGTAGAGTATTGTTAAATAAATTCAAAGTAAAAGTCATCATAAAAAATAGACACAATAAATAGAAGGATGTTTCTTTCACAGAGAGATGATTTTATGGCTGAGCCCATGCAAGCAGCCTATGATAAAGAAGAGAGTCAGGGGCATAGCAAAAATGAAAAGGAAATTGGAAAAGAGAAGTAGTACATAATAAAATGAAAAATAATGACACAGTCTGTTTATATTTGACTTGGTCATCATAGAATTTCATATAAACCAGTTTGGATATTTTATAAACATTAGGAGACTTTAAAAACTCACACACACAAACACTTTGTAGCTCTCACTAAGGTCAACAACAGCAAGGAATGTCTTGTAATTGTCACCAGAGGTTACTCCTGGGCTTCCTTGTCCTTCCAGTCACACAGTACCTGTATGATCTCAGCCAAGATACTTACAACATGTCTACATCAAGCACTGTGCAGAAATACCCAACTTACCAGTAAGGCTACATGGCACAGCAGAGTTGTGTTGGTTTAACACCTTGAGTCGGGAAACGGAAAAGCCACGTTCTGTCCATGGATCAGCCAGATGCAAAGACCAGACCTGCTGAACGGGAGCTGCCTGTCCCTACATCAGAGTTGAAAATACATCCACAGCCACTCTCTGCCTTCATACCCTGTTTCTTCGTGTTTACGAAGATGACAGCTCACCTAGAAAACAGAAGAGAAGCAGGAGATTTGATAACCATTTTCCAAAAAGTGAAAGGCTTTTTTATAGTAGAGCAACCAGATGTTCCCCACTAGAAAAAGGAGTTAGCTTTATGGGCAGTTAAGCGGAATAAGAGATTTTGAAGTGTTGAGAAACCACTTCATGGCTACAAGAAACACCTATGGAGGTTGTATACTCTTTTTCACCACAGACTTTTATGAAGAGGCTAGACACAGCCAACGTATATATAAAAAGCTTTTTTTTGTTTTAATTTATGAGAACACATTAAAAATGGTTATTATTTGTAAAAATATTTCCTTATTATAATTTTTTTTCTACCTAAGGGCACAAAATTCCAGGTTTCTGGAATAGTGGTATCTCAGCTGCTTTAAGACCTGCTCAGCAAAATACTGAAGTTACCTGTTAGCCTTCAGCTTAGGTTTTCCTAACATTCAGCAGCTGCAAAACTCACCTTTCTCACATGCTACACGCTTGATGCTATAAACACCCTCTCTTTTTGCCAGCATTGTGCACAAAAGTAAGCTAACATTTTGCTAAGAGACCTGCCAGCCTTTTGCATGATACCATCTCTGTGATGCCCCAACAACACATGACTATAGAAACGGCTTTCTCAGCCTCCTAACCATCTTCCTGATTTGAAACCTCCGTTTTTTTGTAAGGTATGTTCAGCCTGCATTTTTAAATGAAGGAAGGAAGAATTAAACTACTGTAATTTTTTTGCACTAGACAGATTTCTAAGTCTCAAGTGGGTTTAGATGCACGTTTCACGGTAGACGGTATTGGGGACCATTCCTAACAGCTTTACACAGGTGCCCACTACCTCCATTTCCACTGAGAAGGGAGTCTAGCACTGAAGGTTATTTTTCCCATTTCTAATACAATTGCACTACCAGGCTATTTAATTAAATGGGCACTCAAAGCTAACGTGTTCCCTCAGGGTAAATCTAAATTGCAATGGGAAGGTATGACTGCAACTTATGTAGGCATACCAAGCTGAGCTTCCACCTCATGAGTATCAGTAGCAGCAAAGCTATACCTGAGCGGGCTTCATTGCGGACTGTGTCACTGCACACATATTCACACAACTGTGTCACCTCTGTATTTTTTACAGGGGCTAGATTAAAACTAGCTACAGCAGAATCAGGGCCAGCATCGGACTCATGAAATATTTGAGAAGATAAGATAGAGAGTCCCTTCCCCTTCCAATCACCCAGTGAATTTCTACCTAACTTAATTTCAGAGCCTTCGTAACTGCTCCTGTTGCTTGCCCCTGAAGCCAACAGTGTTTCCATGTGCTCATTTGCAGCAAAGGTACACTTTTAATAAGTATGCACTGTCATACCTTGCAGTCTTTTCATGTCAGGTGTTTTCATGGGTGGTCACCTCTCCATAGCAGAGCCCAAGGGTTTATTTAATACCTTGCAAATTGATTCTTCCTCATGAGAGGGTACTGGCTGGATGCCACTGAAACAGAAATAACCACGTTTCCGGAGGTGAGATTGTTTGTATTTATTCAATAAGCTGCATCTTCACAATATTCTGTTATTGGAAATCCAAGTATTTTCAGAAATTAACCTTTCGACAGAATTCTGACAAGGCAGGATGTTTTGCTGATAGATGAACAGCATCCTGACACACTTAAACAGATTAATATTTGTGAATTCTGACATAATTACTGATTTCCTCAACAGATTTAAAGTCTAAGTTTATCTTCATGTTAATCCAATTTCATGCCTAGAACAGAGCAAGCACAACAGAATGTCTTTCGTAACCTTCTGATATCATTAATTATTGCTACATTGGGAGTTACAGCATGGAACAAACAGGTTTTTAAATGGAAATCATTTGTCTCTCAGCAGGGAGACTCAACAGTTTTATTTCCTTCAACACCAAGCTGCATTCAAGTAATCTCGTTTCATGGTGATCCTCCCTTGACAACCTGCAAGTCAATGGTGAAATCCCATCTATTTTGTCCCTGGATTGGTCAAATATGCTGCCCATCAGGGGAGGTGTCTATTTCCTCTCCTAACTGTGGAGGAAGGGTTTTCTATACGTTAAGGCCACGCTTTCCCCAAGCTGTGGGCATTTGGTCAGGTTTCCTGGTGATTTTCCACAAAAGGAAATCCCCTAACTCATTAAAAAAAAAAAATAGATTAATTGACCGGTTCAGTAACAAGCTGCCCCAGGACCCAATAAACTTTACAAAGGGTACATTCCAATTACGACTGGGCTCAGCATGAACCTGATAAGTAAGCCAGCATAATCTTTCTCCAGCATTAAGAATTTTTTTTCCTTTTCCCCCATTAATTTAACTCTTTCTCAGCACTTGTGGACTGACTAACTTCTTATTTTCCCTTTCCCTGTGAATGTTAACCCTACTGAACAACTCCCAGCAACATGATCTAACGGTGGTTGGTTCAATAAAACCAACCACTGGTCTACAGTCACTTTCTTGGCACTGCTGTGGCCTTGTAAGAACGGTTAGCTACAGCGCTGCCTTCTTCCACACTTTGCCTGGTGTCAACAAAATGAATCCAGACCTCAGACCAGGACAGGGAAGAGGGAAAGTGATCTTCTCACAGCAGAAGCATCTGGTGGAGCAATTGGAATAACTTGCTAGCAGAGTACAGCTACAAGCCTGCCTTCACTATGTGAGAGGGTTGGGAGGGAGACAGGGTCTTTTGGTAACAAGCGTAAGCGCGACAGCAGGAGAAGGAAATAGAAGGCAGACATTAAGTTAGGGAGACAAAAACAAAAGTTACTGGCTACAAAACATTTGTTGTTTTATATTCTCATATGTTAGTTCACCATAGCATTAGATGATACAGACAGATAAGAAAGAGCATCTAAGACTCACGTACTCTTGACCCTTTTGCACCCATCCCTCTTCTAAGGCACTGTCCAGAAAAGCCTGATGTTTGGTAACACATACATGTCAGATGTGAGTAAGCCTGGTTAGCCAAAAAGAAGAGCTCCTAGGTTTAGGTCTTTGGAGCGGTTCCCCACCTGAGGCACCAAGCTGCATGCAGATACAGAAGACTCTGCGCTTCAACTCTTATCTCCTCTTTGCCTATGAGGAATATTGCGGAAGCTCAGGCTGAGAACGGGGTTGTCCTCAGGTACAAAAGAAATCATTTGACCACTCTGGCAGCGTCTGGATGTGGCTCAAACAATCATTAGGCATCTCCTCCAGAGACAGACACAGAGGTCAGGTGGAAGTGTCCCATGAACTGCATCTGCTCTTGCAGAACAGCCTGACCCTGCTGCCACACAGCCTGGCTTGGGTACCAAACCCAAACTGTTCCACTGGACTGAACGCTACTGATGCAAGACAACCTTTATTCACAGAGGCTTATTTAGAAAACATTCAATGATTAGCTGACTAGTCATGTAGAGCAAATTTACACACCTGCCTGGTAACTACTGCTGCTTTTAACACATAAAAATGCACAGAAATTTGTACAGAAGACACTTAAACTGTTTGGACCTACATCTACTTCTGCTCAGGTTTAGAATATAATTTTCATACATTTATTACACCTAGCCTGCACTGTATTTCTTATGAGAACAAGAATAGCTGTAATTATTGTTGTCAATCAAAGTTTCTCTGAAGTCCTCAGCTTTACTGTTTCAATAACTCATTTTTACCGGTGGCAAATGTCTTCAGCAAACACTAGAGCCTAATTTGCAGTTTGGTTCCCTTGTCATTTTCTGAGTCATCTTGGTGGAATGCTGTGAGGCAAGAGATTAGTTTTAGGACATTTATTCATCTTCCCTTTCGTTACATCTGAGGGCTGTTAAGAAATGTGGTTTCAATAGCTCAGACATATCCAAGGCATACTACAGTTACCGAAGGTGCAATGAAATACAAAGTTTATTCTACTTCAGTACAAAGAGAATACCTGATAAACTGTTCCAAAGTCAGCCTTAGCACATGCAGGTGCAGCTGTTATTGGTTTCACTGGAATTACAGTTGCTTACAACTGGTGCTGGATTTAGCCCCTTACAAGTAAACTCCTCAGCATCACATAGGTCTCAACTGTGATTGCACACCCATTGGTGTAAATCAGAAGTAATTCTATCAATGATGTGCAAACCTCAAGGTAAACATCGGCCTCCCAAAATAGCTAAGATGCCAAAAATAAACATGATACAATGCTGATGGATTTATAGGTGACTGACAGTTTCCTCCTCAGATTCTTAATCAGGTGTCACTGAGAGGTGCTAATATAATTAGGGATGAGATATGGATTAATAGAAGAAAATACCATAACCTCATTCTTACAATAAAACAGTCCGTACACTATACTTACCCGCAAACTGCACCATTCTTCTGGTAGCATGACATTTGCTAAAGCAAAAGCCTGTTGATAATCCTCTGTAGTCCTATATAGCGCTCTGCCATGGCTGCTCTTCCAAAGGCCATATTTATCCCCTGGGAAATATAGCTGTATTAATATGACATTTTGTCACAAATTAATCTTAAATAGGGGTAATATTTTTGACACTGAGTTGAAACTGGAACTAAAAGGCAGTTCAGGTGGTTAAAGTGGCAATATCCTGTAGCAGACTTATATTCCCTAAGATAATACTGTTATGGTGTAAGTACCAATGTACTGGGATGTACCAAGGGGGAAAACTGTGCAAGTCTTTCTTCATTTTAACAACAGACATACAGGATCATTGGCCTTCTACTCTTTATTACAGCTGATAGTATAGTAATGCCCACTGAACCCAAACATCAGAGTCTATGGTGCCAGGTGCGGTACAGAATAACAAACCTTGTGCTCAGAAAAAGCAGCCGAGACAGGTAATTAGCACCTCGTCTACCATCATGATGGGCTGCTGTAGAAAAGTAGACAGACAGTTTAAAAAAGATTATTTTTTTTTTTTTAAACTAATTTCTCATTAAAGCGATTAAAAGTGGCCTGGTCTGGTTTTTAATTGAAGTCCCATGGCACAAGTCAGTTGTGACGAAAGGGATTCTCTGTGATGTGCTCTCTTTCAGGCTGTGGAAGTTCCCAGGCTTTGTACAGTTCGTCAATGCCAGGCTAATTAACACAATGTAATCTTGCCACTTACACCCATTTCCCAACTCATTTGCACATAGCTTCCACTATTACAGAAATCAGGGTAAATTCATAATACAGATTTCCACAGGAGCTGACCCTGTTATACAAAGGATGCTGTTAACCTTTTCTATTCCATTCTGCCAAACTACATGTTGCTGATGGTCACTGAAGATGACTGGTGATTTGGTGCACCCAAATATTACCTTATGGGCACTTCAGTGTACATCTCAGCTGTTCTTCACCAATTGCATGTCATTTGCCTTTTTAATGGGATCATTTTCATGAAAACTAATGTCTTCTCCCTGGCTGTTTAACTCAATTCCCTCCTGAACCTGAAGGCTGCAGCCAGAGGCTATCCAGAAATATTTGTGTTATATGAAAGACCGAAATACCTACACTTCTAATTTGTTTAATATCTATCTTTGAGATGTGATGTGAAGCCCGCTGACCACTAGTGGTCATTAAAGATCCTATGGCACTTTTTGCAAGAGCAGAGGGTATTATTAACTCCAGGATCCTGGCCATATTCCAGTTTGGATAATTACATTCTACCGCACTAAAATTCCCCCTGCAGTTTCAAGTTGGGGAACTTCTGTTCTTCACTTCCTCTTTTAACAACCGGAGCGAGGTGTCGCTCGCGCTGAATTGCCAACACGTTCCAGCCCCGAGCTCAGGTACAGGACTCAGCCCACGGGTACACATTCTGCAAAATGCTCTGGGACTCGTTAGTAAGGAGGTGCGCAACGTGTGACCTAGAAAACCATAAAAACATAGCTCCAACCTCAGCGATACTGCAGGTTGATCACAACACTCACACGTTGCTGGACTTTATTTCTGGTAAATGCAATCAACATGAAAGGTCTGGGTATCTATCAATGCTGCCCTGAAACTCCCCAGACTGGACAAAGAGGTTTGCTGGTGAGCATTTTGTCAACTGCTCAAGCAAGTCTGGCTGAGACCTAAATTTCAGGCCTTTCTACATCTGAGCAATCACTTGGCTGTACTGAGCATCCATGAGTTTTTAGGTAACAAATAGATCTTCTGGAAATAGACAGTAAATTCAAGCACCCCCAATTTCTGTATTGGGGAAAACCAGAAAAATATTGATCTGAGGGGAGGGGGTTTTTTGTTTATCCAGCTGAGTTGCTTCCTCCTTCTAAGTGCAATGCATCTGTAAGAATGAAATCCATCTGTAGTGGGGCAATGAGGGATCGTGGGGGTGCCATTTTAATGTCCTAGAGAGAGAGGGAACATAGACAACGTAAGAGTGGGAAGCACTTCTGTAACTTTGTCAAGAGAAGCAAATCCACCATGTATTTAAAGGTTAGTTTGATTGATTAGGAAATCTAAGCCTGGGACTCAGAAATTATGATGGCTAAACAGACCAATTCACTGAACTATTAAAGAAACCTTGAAAATACTATTTCTATGTTCATTTGAGAGCAAACAGACAAAATTCTCTTCTCTGAATCCTTATGCTTCGCATAAGAAAGATGATACGCTGTAGATTCTGTTGCTCCAGGCAATTGATGAGGAACCTCTTTGATGTGCTTTGATTAATGCTGGCTTCTTTGATTCAATGATATTTGGTTCCAGCTCCACTTTAAAAAAAAAAAAAAAAAAATCCTTACGTGTGTGAAAACAATATTGCAGACAAATGAAAGAGGTATGAGAACCCCAAGCCAATACATCCTGTTCTGAGGCTGGTGGGAAGATACCCGGGCTTGCGAAGTGGAGATTTCTTCATTCTGTCTCTGGGCAAGTCACTTGCTCCAGGATTGAGAGGCAGAGGGTGACTGGGTCACTGCCCGGGAGGGAGACGGCCTCCGGGGAGGTCAGGAGTTCCTCCCTACAGCAGGAAAACTACAAAGGATGGATTAGAAAGAGAGGAAGTTTTGGGGGTTTTTTTACTTTGTTTTGCTCTTGTGAAGACACTCAAAATATTTTCAAAATAAATAAAGTAGGACTGGGGAGATAATTCTTCACAGTAGAGGTATTGCTTTTTTCTAGATCCAAAATGCGAGGGAATCGGGTCAGAACCACGGGTCTTTGCTCTTGTAAGAGCTTCTCAAATTCACAGGAAAACGAATGTCACCGCTGTTCACCAAGTCATCTGCTGCACACAAGTGTGATTGTAACCGAGTCACTGACAAATTACAAACATTTGCCACAATTTATTAGTCCCGTAAGTTTGGGGGTTTTTTTCTCTAGTGGCTGAAAAGAAAAAAACTGAGTCACCTCCAGCACAAAAATCTCCTCTTCAAACGCTGGTGAATGGGATGAGACTTAGGCCCTTGCGGGGTTTTCTTGTTTACCCCGAGAATGTAGGTCTACGGCTCTGCGAAGGCAGACACCGAGGACCATGATCCCTTCGCCGGCCGGGCCGCGGGCACGGGCTGGGTGCAGCTTCGCACCGGCGACGCGGCGCGCAGATTCGGCTGGAGAGAGAACGGAGCTGCCTGCATCCATCCGCGCAGCCGGGCGGAGTTTGCTTTACTTCTCTCCGCTCACCTAAACCGCCAAGGATTAGGTTTTACAGATTGGGCTGCAGCAGCATAAAGCCTCCTTTCCTCTACAGGAGGGTCACCCACTCGGCTGCTCTCCTTCGCAGCCCCACGTAAGTGGGACCTACCAGGTCTGGACGAGAAGATCCGTGTTGGTCGTGCCCGAGTCTCCCCTTTCTTCCAACGGGCTCACAGCGCTGGGACAGCCCCGCCGCCCGCTGCCACCAGCGGTGGAGAGAGAATCCCGCTCCGTGGGCGCAAATCTCCTTTCTCCCTTGATACATTCCGCTCGCTTTCATGGCAATTCTTAAAGCTGATTTTTCTAGAAACAATTCAGTTGTTGCCTGCGTAGTTATAGAAAAATCAGCGTTAAGAATTGCCATGAAACAATTCAGTTGTTGCCTGCGTAGTTAGCAGCCTTTCTTGCTCAGCCGTCTCCCTGTGAGATTCAGAATCATCCAGAACTTGTCAAGATTTGGGGTTTTTTTTTTTTGGATGTTGATGTACATTTAATATTTAGGTACATTCCTCCACTCCCAAGAGCACACTCGGTGGGAATGCGGGAAGATGGCTGGTTTGAAGGGGTTAGGCACTTGGGAGCGATTTTTATGCCTGAGGAGCATCAGCTCACCAGCCTTGCCCACCCCTTTCCCTTCCCCATCACGGTTACGATTAATCCTCCCACGTGCATTCTCCTGCACTCTCAGGCATCGCTGGTTAAAAAATAACTCCCACGGCCCAATTTATACAAGCCCGCCAGCCCGTTCCCCGAGCACTCGGTGTGGCTAACACAAGGGTTTTCCTTTGCCCCCCCAGACAAACGTGCCCTTCTCGAAGCCTGTGCCGCCCAGGCTCCCTTCCTCCAGCAGAAGTCTCGCCTGCAGAAGTGCTGGTTATGCTCCACACCCGGGTCTTCCCGGGGGTGCTCCGGGGATGATCCCCGAGTCCCGAGGGCTCTGCCTCGTGGGCAACTTGCAACTATTGGAGTATTTAGCTTACGGGCATTTTAAGCGAAAGTTGAACACAAAGACGACTTATTCTTATTTGCGTATGCGTAAGCCCCCCCTCAACCTTGAAACACAGAGTAAGTTGTTTAGGATCCTAAACAGTGTGCGTGTGTGCCAACGTATTAATAAATAAATAGGCAATTTGCAAAAACCCTACCCCAAAGTGACATTGGCAAAGAAACTGAGCTCTTACCCAGAAGAAAAGCAAATATTGGTCAACAATGAAAGTAGGAATCTTTGTACTCGGCAGCAGGGCTCTACAGAGGCGGGTGGGAGGTGGCAGGGCGGCAGAGCTCCTGCCCGCAAGGGTCCGGGCGGACGGCAGGCCCTGCCACGAGGCTGCGGCCAGGGCACGGACCCTGCTCTGCCGCACACCCGCCACGCTCCCCGGGACGGCCCCGCATCTGGGCAGCACTACAAGGTGAAAGCAGGACAGACACTGCCCTTAGAAGTAAAACAAACCAGAACAAAGCGGGAGACAAACGCTGAGCATTATGCTACGCATGGGAGCGGGGCGAAGCCAGTCACGGCTTTCCAGGTGCCGCAGCGAGGGGCTGCCAGCCGCTGGCACAGGGACACCGGTACGTCCCGCTGCCCCCTGCACGCACACCTCCTCTCACACAGCCGAGGCTAAAAATCAAGACAAAGCTGTGAAGCAAGCAGCATGAAAATTACCCCCCCAAGTAACATTTTAAATATCACTTAAATTATATTTAAATAGTATGACTATCTATTGCCATCCTTTGTACCTATTGCCAGCCATATTTTCTTACACTGGAGTTTGAGGGTATGAACATACTCAGACTGTGCCCTGAGATATTCATTTAAGATCATCACGCGGACCAGTGGAGAAAAATCAGTAGAGATTTTTGCTTTGAAACTACCAACACTTCAGTTTATTAGCCTGGGAAATAAAAACAACCCAACAACAAACCCTCAAGTTAATTATCCCAACCTCAGATGGGCTGAGTTATCGATTCCCTCCAGTGCTACAGGATTATCCACTCCCAGAGGAGCTGCACTGACAAGGGGCTCCGTCACACTTATTTGCTGATCTCTCCAGCATCAGGCGCTGGTTGGGGACCCCGACGAGTTAAGGCTCCAGCCCACAGCTCCTGCGTCCGCAGCCACCTCCAGAAGCGATGCCCGGTCGTGTCACCAAACTCCCAGAGACGGTGTGAGGTATCAGCTCCAGAATAAAACGGGCCAGCAGATGAAGAAAGGGGGTGACGAAGAGAATTAAAAGTTTCACTATACTTACGAAAAAACATTTACAAGAGTTCTGTCTACTCAGTTAATACAGAACTGAGAACTTTTGCTGCAGTCCACACATCCTTCCTAATTTCAAAAAATTTATAAACTATGGGCGAAATGCCAGACGTGGAGATGCTGCAAGTGCTTGAGATTTATCAATCGTTAAAGCCGTGTGTCTCTGCAAACTATGAGAAAGGTCTTGGCAACAAAATGGAAAAATCATAGTAAGAAAAAAAAAAAAATAGGGCAAACAAGATGCTAATGGGTTTCTTAAGTGGAGCCGGGATGAAAACCAAAGCTGGACTATTTCACAGTGGAAGCGGGGTATAATTTTCTGAAGCCTCTGCTAAAGGTTACCACACCAGCGTCCTTTGCTATATAAAGTCACTGTTGATGAGTAAGGAGCCCTTGCAGAGCTTAATCCAAAGGCTCCCGACGTCAGGAGGAAAAGTTCCCTTTGCCTTGCTGGGCTTTGGCGCAAGTCCTGACTCAGCAGCTGGCTGCACGTGGGGACACGGACCGCGGCGCTTCGGATGGGAGAGCATGCCATGGCTCCGCTTTCCCCGCCAGAAAGCCGGCGTCACCGCACACAGCAGCCGCTCTGCGGCGATGGAGGGCAAACTCACGGGCAAACTCCTTGAAAAGAGAGGATCGCGAGGACAGCCACCACCGGTGTTCCCCGTGACATCGCCAACGCGGCTGGACCTGGAAGGCGAAGGGAATACCGTAGGAAACCTGGAGGTACAGCCAGATGCAAAGAGAAAAACAAGAGCACGGAAGAGAAACAACCAAATGCTTTTAAAAATAAGTCTTAATTGAACAGAACGGGCAAACTCCTTGAAAAGAGAGGATCGCGAGGACAGCCACCACCGGTGTTCCCCGTGACATCGCCAACGCGGCTGGACCTGGAAGGCGAAGGGAATACCGTAGGAAACCTGGAGGTACAGCCAGATGCAAAGAGAAAAACAAGAGCACGGAAGAGAAACAACCAAATGCTTTTAAAAATAAGTCTTAATTGAACAGAAATTGAAAGGAGCCGGGGAGTACACTGTCGTCTCAGCCAGAGGTGGGAAAGGAAACATCAAACGGTGTCAGCCTGTGGTCTTGAATAGACTTTCTAAGGCTTTGCTGCTCTGAATCAGCACAAGAATCAGCAAAACCACAGTGGGCTAGAAATTTCTAGCACAATAAAGCTGTTCTAAGTACTACTGGAGCTTTCTTGAAAAAGTAAACAAAGACAGACAGATGGAAATAATTATAATCCGAGTGCTTGAGATTGTTGGAGTGCAGTTTTCAATTATCCCACATTGGCCTGGGCCCTAGAAAGCTATCCAAGCGGCTAAAGCTACAACAGGGGGAAAAAAATTCACTCCTGGTGCGAGCAGGTGGGAGGCTCCTGGGCTCCCAAACCGGGGCTGGTACCAGCAGCAACACCCCCCAGGCACGCAGGTGGGGCTTGCGCAGGGGCACTGGTGCCGGCACCCACGGGGCTGCAGCGGAGCGCTCCGTGCCGCGAGTCCGTGTGACACAGCCCGGGACCCCCGGCACCTCCCGCCCCACAGTAGGGCCGAAACCACGGAGCGGGACGTGGCGCTCTGCTCGGGGGTGAGCCAAATTCGGGCGGCTGCGGCGGGTTCTGGCAAATGCCCCCCTGGCTGGGGGCGTCCCAAAGCCCATCTCCTCCTCCTGCCTGCTGGTCATCCCTGGAGCAGGACCGAGAACTGATCTACCTGCATATCCTTCAGCTGCATCAAACAGGGAATTCTTACTTAAAAAATAAAAATTAAACAGCTAATAATACAAGTTTAAAAAGAAAACAAATGCCATGAGACTTCTTCCCATATGCAAGGAAAAAACCCCGTGTTGCAGATTTCTCACCCAAACCAGTTACCTCCAGGGTGCCCATCGCTGTTGCTGCTGTCGCTGACACCGGTTCCAGAAGCCACCCCAGACACAAGCGATTTTGTGTGGCATTTCCACAAAGTCACGGCTCTTGTCAGGTGGCAAGTAACTCTTAAAAACGGAGAGAACTGGACACGTGCCTGATGGCTAAGGGCTTGCTGGGGATCAGTATTGGGGTGGGGGTTTTTTGGTTCACGATAAAAACCCGTGAGCAGCATCAAATGACCACAGCTTTCTGCTGTGGGTCCTCAATCCCCCCGAGAGCCGGCCAGTGCCACCAGCCCTGCAGCTCCCCACGCCCGAAGCTTTGAGGAGCGCGATGTCTGTGAGCCCCTGTGAAGCTCGTCCCGGGCTCAGCATCCCCTCCCCACCCTGCTCGGGGCAGCCCTGCCCTAAGCCACAGCCGAGCCACCGCACGCGTCCCTGGGACGGGGGACGCCGGCGGTCCCAAAGCACATGCCCAGCAGGTGAGATTAGACAGATTTCTCTATTATTCAAAGTAGCTCAGCTTCTTCTTCCCCAAGGAGAAGAGAGTTGATGTAAATACATTTCTTCTTGCACCTTGGCCAACCCTGCCCTTCAAAGAGCTCTGTCAAGCTGCTCAAGATTGGATAACTATCTTCTGCTAACTCTCCCCTTTCTTAAAAAAAAAAAAAAAAAAAGAAGAAGAAAAAATCTGATCTAATTATAAATATTGAAAGGTTTATTTAGGCATATTTTCCATTGTGGAAAACACAGGGAAGCTCTGAAAGATTGGGAGGGGCGGGGGTGGGGGTGTCGGGGGGGGGGTGGCGTGTGTGGTCCCCCGCCATAGATTGGCTACTTATTACAACTTAATAATTTAACGTTTTTTGGGCATTTCCCAATTCATCCACATCATTCTTGTGCAAGAGCCAAGAGCATTTTTTGCCTACCTGGCATTTCCCAATTCATCCACATCATTCTTGTGCAAGAGCCTGTCACATTCCAGTAATTTAAATAAACTGCACTCCGTGACAGCAGGCCCAGAGGTTCAGAGCGCAGCAAATTTCCCTATATACCATTTTTGGCTAGAGGAATAAAAAAAGATCTTTAGGGAGAGACGGCAACAGCAGCTCGTATCTGGGATATATCAGCAGCTCCTTCTTCCCTGGGGTATGTGATTCACGGAGGAGGCTGCGTGGCCGCCCGACTCCCCGGCTGCCGTCGTGGACGATGGCAGCGAGTCCCAGCCCACGCCGCAAGTGCCACGGGCCAGGGGACGAGCACGGCCGACACCGACAGTGCCTTTCGTGAGAGTCCAGCGCAGTGAGACGCCGATGTCGGCACCGCTCGTCACGCCCGTGCCCCCGCGTAGACGGCTGCAAAACACGCAGCGGGACGATAAAGACGGGCTTGGGTTGGACTTGCTGAGCGTTAATATCCCTGCTCGGCCTTTGAGCCCGCTGCAGCCTCGCCAGCGGCGCTCCGGCCCGCTCGCCCCCCACGCCCGGCGGGGAGCTCGGTGAGGAGGAGCGCTGGCCTGGCACCGAGCCTTGGCAGGCCGGCCCGGGAGCGGGGAAAGCCTCTGCCCGGCTAGGCCAGGGCTCTCCGTCCCTGCTCGCCTCCGAGGCCGCCTGTTCCCGCCGAACGCCCCATTTCAACCGGGAAAGTGATAAAGTTAGACTGCCCTCTGCTTGCTGTGCCCCTACTTACATATCGCACAGCAAAACGGGGGGGGGGAAAGCGGGAGCGGGGCAGGGCAGTGGCAGAGCGGCCGCAGGCGCAGCCGGCCAGCGCGGCTGGGACAGGCTCAGGGCAGGGAAAAAAACAGAGGCACGGTAGTTCTGCAAAGACGTATGACAGCGCTGGGAGCGAGGAAAGTCTCTAGGGGAAGAATGGGAAAAAAAAAAATATATATATATATACACATACAGGATAGGAGAAAGCCGTAAGCCGGCAAAGCCGGCAGGTCCCCGGGAGCACGGTGCAGCATCATCCCCGCGCGCCCAGGGAGCAAAACAGCTCAGGAGCAGTTCTGGAGGTGATTAACCAAGTATTTACTGTTGTATGGAAGGGCAACGGGCAAGTGCAATGGTTTATCAAACCCGTCAAGGCCGCTGCTGTCAGCAGAGGAGAGGGGCAACTGGTGCCCCCCCTCAGACAGCGCAGGGGATAGCAGAGGAGGGGGCGGCATCCTTTCACCAGGAGCGCGTCTTGTAGCCAGTTAAACCCACTGCAATTCATTCCCTTGTTTAATATTAACCACGGAATATTTAGACTAATGCGAAAAGAAAGGCGTCAGGATAATGTAAAAGTTGATTTTTTTTTTTCTCTCTTGTTGTTTACTCAGGTTTTCCATTTCCCCCTGAACCGGGGGCTGCTGCAGTCCAGCAGCACTGGCTATTCACAGCTCCTCGAGCTGGAGGCTGAGGACGGCGAGCCTTCGCTTCCACTGCAGGCACTTCCCAAACGGGGTCCTTTCTCTCCGCCCAAATTAGCAGTGGGCCCAGCCTTCCACAAGGGCCAGCAAAGGCAGGGTGGGGTACGCACCCGCGCGCCGCCCCGAGCGCGGTCTGCTCCAGGTGTCAGCCACGGGCTCACCATTCCAGGATTTTATAAAAAAACTTAGCTAGAAATCTCTGCCAGTCAACATCTACAGAGAGCGTCGTGCCTCCCTTGCAACCAATCCGTTGTACCTACATCTACTATAGTCCAAATTTTGCAAAACAATTAACAAGGATAAAACATCGGTTATGGAAAAGACCGCGCCAGAAAGATCCGATCAGTGCGCGGTATAATGAAAAGTTACTGGCAGAAAATAAAGCTGACAGAAGTAAATGGGAAAGAGATTTAAACGCAAGTATCCCTTCGTACCACGGGGGAAAAAATTCTGGAGAGCGTCCCAAATCTCATTTATTTACGAAAACATTAGGAAAATTACTGCAAAACACGTTATCAATGGCCCATCGATGAATATAAACAGAAGCAAATGCAAAACAAGCAGATCCCGGGTACTGGAGAGCACGTGAGGGCACGGAAATTTTTCTGCATGCTCAGTGGAAACACCATAATTGCAATTGGAAGGACAACTAAATTTGAGCAAACTAAAGCTAGGCTTATCCAGAGCCCGCAGCGGCTCCTCGGGTTTAGGATCTGAAGGAAGCCAGCCCTGGGGAAGCACACCCCATCGGCCACACAAGAGACCCATCACCTGCCGTTCCTGGAAAACATCCCGTAATCCATTATTAGCCGCATGGCGGGATAACTACATGGGAGATGCTTTCCAAGAAATATTTAAATCGAGGTTATCAAGACTTCAAACAAATAAAACTAGGTCTCTGAAAGAAGTATTAGGACATTTTGGTCAGAACGTCCTTGGTGAGAGGTAAAGCAGTTAGACAGCCACCGCTGCCCGAGCGGCCAGACTGCCCACAGGTTGCCTCTCAGGAACCGCCATCCCCCAGAAGCTCCGTGCTGGGGTCTGCACCAGGCAGGGACAACCCAAAATCTTCTGGCCCTAAACACGGGCTCTGCTCCACCTTCCTGCCCTGTTGCAAGTCACCTACCCGGGCCTTGCTCGGGCGTATCAGCGAGCGTGAGCACATACGCACGTGCAAATATCCTAGTGGAGTCGCACTAAATCACAGATTTATCGGCCCATTTCCATTCAGAAATTATTCTTGAAAATCTACCCTCCCCCCCGCCCCATTGTTATACGGCTTTTATGCGACTTTGGCAAGAAGGGGCAGGAAAGAGGGTGCGATGCCGAAGAGGCCAGATTGCTCGCTGGCATTCTCAGTTTTCCTGATAATTTTGTTAATGCTACTGTAGCTGGAACAGACCAAGTCGTGAATTGCACCAAAATGAAGCAAAACCGTTTACATTTCCAAGAAGCCTGGCAGCAATACCCAGCAAACGTGGGTGAGATGCAGAGAAGCCAACTGACGAGACAGAAAATTCTTAACGAGTTTTAGCAACTCGTTTCCTTACAGCTTGTCAAGCGTCCACAACCTACCTTCCCACTACCTCAAATAATGGAAACTCTGCTTTCCAAGTCATTCTTAAATCTTGTAAATAACACACTTAAGCTTTAAAAACAACTATGGATACATATGTACTAGGAATAGTGTCAAAAAGAACGAGTTTGCAGCAAGATCCTTGAGGTAAATCTTATTTAGAAAAAACTGAACGGCATCTGATCGGGGTCATTAAGGTAAATCTCTAAATCAAAGTCTGTGTTAATTAGCTAACCACCCAGGACTTTTTACCAGGTTGGGATACAGTGAATTTTATGGGCATTTGATACAACAGACACTTTCTTTTGCTATTAGTATTTTCATATTTCAAAACGATGCTACTTTCTTCCCTCAGCCTCTCTAGGAGCCTGAAGTAGCAGAAACTCTGTGGAAACGTAGGGATCTGTATCAAGATCTTGCCCTTTCAGAGGGATTAGGGGACGCTATCCACCAGGCCTGTCGCCAAACACGGTTACCGCGATTGCGTACCAACGGAAAGCCATATGAACTCTTCCATTAAAGCCATTTACGTTATAAAGTCGTCTCTCAATTACCCAGAAATAATTACCAAACAGAAAAAAAAAAAAATCAACCCGGCCACTAATAGAGAGCATTACAGTTTTAGAGAAAAAAGCCCAACTAAACACACACACCACTCGGAATAAAGTGGGAAAGGGCGTACCAGAGCGCATGGATATTCAGGGGTTGGGGATTAAAATGCGGCACGTGGCTTTTTCCTGCTCTTGCACTCGGCAGTGCTGCATGACCCTGAAGTCTGCAATAAAGCATCTTTTTGACGTTACGCGCATGGAATATTCCCTCGCAGAGAGCTGTGCCGCTCTTCCAGGTAGATGTGCTCACGGCCAGCGTAACCCACCTACCCCCAGCAGGAAAACCACGTTTGCTTTCCTACCAGCCACCTCGTACGGGGGACCAGGCAGCAGTTTGGGGATGCCCGTCCAGGACCGCGCGCGGATGCGAGTGGTCCAACGCCCAGCCGCCCGCGAAGGCTGCAAGGTGTTTACGTTAGGGAGACGGGCGGACGCGAGTGGTCCAACACCCAGCCGCCCGTGAAGGCTGCAAGGTCTTTACGTTAGGGAGACGGGCGGGTAAAGCTAAGCAGCGTTTTCCACGTAAAGCAGGAATGAAACGCTGAAATGCTTGCTTTAAACAAACTTATAATGAAATCTGGGATTCAAATCTTGGACGGCTACTTGCCGAAAGTTGCAGGTGACTGTTTTAATACTTAGTAGCTTCAGCAGAGAAAACATTTACAAATTCTCGCCGAAATTCGAGCTACCCGCACCCGCTGTCCCCCCAGCCGCAGCAGTCGGATCCCAGCCGGACAGGCACCGGCACGCAGACGCCCACCGACATCAGGTCTGGCCCAGGAATCCAGCTTCAGTTATCCAGGCGCAAAAGCTCTCCCTCCTGGGAACATTTAGTGCTTTCCCCATTTTCGCTGGCACCTCAGCAGGCAGGTGAAAACTACTCAACTCTTTCATCCCCCAAAAGAAGTATTTCTACCACCGGCTCCCCCCCGCACAACGAAAAGGCGTGGTTACCATCTGTTCCCCTAGCTTGCCAAGGGCAGAGAAACCCACTTCATTCCTATGATTTCTAGGGGGAAAAAAAAAAAACCCAGCCG
>NW_008795035.1:10396801-10397050 GCF_000699145.1 Aptenodytes forsteri
TATCAACCCCCAAAAGAAGTATGTTCTACCCCCGCTGCCCCCCGCACAACGAAAAGGCGTGGTTACCATCTGTTCCCCTAGCTTGGGCAGAGAAACCCACTTCATTTCATTCCTATGATTTCTAGGGGGAAAAAAAAAAAAAGAAACAGCCGTCATCTTCCGCACCGTTCGCCTTTCGTCTGCTCTCGCCTGCAAGAAAACTTTCCGAAGGGGAGGGCGGGCACGCTGCCTCCGGCCGCGCACCGGCGG
>NW_008795035.1:10397280-10397854 GCF_000699145.1 Aptenodytes forsteri
TCCAGCTTCAGTTATCCAGGCGCAAAAGCTCTCCCTCCTGGGAACATTTAGTGCTTTCCCCATTTTCGCTGGCACCTCAGCAGGCAGGTGAAAACTACTCAACTCTTTCATCCCCCAAAAGAAGTATTTCTACCACCGGCTCCCCCCCGCACAACGAAAAGGCGTGGTTACCATCTGTTCCCCTAGCTTGCCAAGGGCAGAGAAACCCACTTCATTCCTATGATTTCTAGGGGGAAAAAAAAAAAAAGAAACAGCCGTCATCTTCCGCACCGTTCGCCTTTCGTCTGCTCTCGCCTGCAAGAAAACTTTCCGAAGGGGAGGGCGGGCAGGCTGCCTCCGGCCGCGCACCGGCGGCTGCCCCCCGCCCGGCGAAGAGCAAGGCCCCTTCTGAACCCCCCCGAGGCGGGGGCACGTCAGAGCGGGTGCAGCTGTGGAAGGGTAGCACAGGCACTGCTCTTGGTTTAACCTCTACTGCCAAAGATAGAAATTGTGTATACACAGAAGTATCAAAAGATTTTCAAATATATTATTCCTAAGTATTAAAATTCTATTTTTTTTTTTTTCCCCCCCAAAT
>NW_008795035.1:10398210-10452461 GCF_000699145.1 Aptenodytes forsteri
ACAAAAAAAATCAATTAAAGTGTGTCATATTAGCCTAAATGAATTTGAAATTAAAAGTTTTCAGTCTTAAAAAACCCCAGTATTTTTGAAAGAAAGAAAACAAACCACTTTTTTTGAATACAACTGAAAATCAGGAGGAAGCTGGAGCCTTCTCATGGCTGATAAAAGGGATAAAAACAAAGATCAGCTACGCAGCAGGGAGGGCTTGACATTTGGCCAGCGCCACGCCGCTAGGCATCTGGGGAACCTGTAAATAAAGACCCAAACCAAAGAGGAAAGAGGCATCTGCTAAGCTGAGGAGCCCCCAGGTTGGACGGTTACCAGCAACGGTTTTGTGAGCTTGTAACCAAACCTTAAGCGCTCCAGATCTCTTCAGCGGTCCAGCCGCAAGCAGCTAACACCTCTTTGGGATCTGACCCTTCAGCCCACAAACTTAAGGAAAATTAAAACACCAAGTAAGTCCCAGTACGCCTGGATAGTGTAGATAGTTTAAAAAAAAAAAAAAGAAGCGATAATAATGTCAGCAGCTTACGGCTTTACAGAAGGCGTTACCACAGCCGGTGCTCTTAGACAAGGGCAAATGGCAGATCACATGCAAGTAAAATAGACAAAGCAGGATGGTAACTTTCCTCTAGTGGAAAACCAGGCCAACCTGCTAACTAGTGTTCCTGCATGCATCTTGAAACCGTCACATTGATTTTGAATACCTGACAAGGCTTGAAATTATAGTTTCAAAAGAGACACGTTGGCTAAGTTCCCACTGTATCAGGTATCGTTTCTACTCCTGAATTGGCAAGTCTCGCGCATAAGGGTGATTATTACCCAGTCCAGATACGAGAACTCACCACCAACAGTATTAACCCACGGAAAAATACATCAGCAACACCTGTATAGCACGAGCGGCCGAGTAGTCGGCCGGGATGTTCGTTACCTGCGAAGCACAAGCACGTGGCTACTAACATAGAAAACTGCCAGGACACCAAACACGAGCAATGCAGGGATGGAGCCTTTTGCGAAAGGTTACCGGCAACGCGGGGCAGGGAGCAAACCAAAAGGACGTGCCCACCATCGAACAGGTTTCCCTGCCGGTGCAACATTTTCAACTACCCGAACCCACTGCCCTTCCTAAACAGCCACGCGCTCAACTAACGTGATTTAAACTCACTAATTTACAACCGTTAAGTTATCCAGGCTCAGAGAGAGAAAAATGAAATGCCACTTAAAAAACCGGACGTCTGGGGCCTGATTTGTGAAATTAATTTTATTTTTGAAACATGATATCCAATTACAAATAAATAATTCATACTATTTAACTCAATTAGGATATACAATGTTCAGGCAGTTCATAGTAACAACCAAGATCACATTGAAAATGAGTTTACATTAAATAACCAATTACAATAATATACAACTGGTCATTAATCAACGTTTCAGCCTGGCCCAAGGTGTATGCGAAGTTGAAGATTGTTCCTCTTACCAGTAAAGAAACAGATGTACGCAACTTTATACCGAGTCCAAAGTAGTTAATACATCACATTAATAAAAATTAAAAATGCTGCACTGCGTCGCCTAAATGTAGTTTTAGTACAGAATAAAAGCTTGTGAGTTTTAGGATAAAGGTTATTGCAAAGGAGTCTTACGTCCTACAGCAATTTCCACCTAAACTTAGAAGCTTTACAGGGCGGTTTTGATGTATGGTTTCAATTCCATACCCTTCTCTGCATCCTAGCTGTAAAACCGGTAGGACGTAGGCGTGCATTACATTCTTCCTTTCAGTTGCACGTTGGCTTTCTCTTTTATTTCAGCAAAATATTTTATTTCAGCAAAATATTTTACTGCTGAGATACAGCTTCCCATTGAGGTACGGTCCCGCTTGTGTGAACTGCGGTCGCAGCAGCATCGGTAAGCTTGCAAGGTCTTTTCTGACACGTAATTTTTTAGTTTCCTAACCTACTCCAGAAACACTGTTCGCTGCAAAGAACACTTAGGGCATCTAGATTGAATTTAGCCTGAAGTGCTGAAATATTTTTAAGTAATTGTAGGGATTTAAAGGAGATTCACAGCATCCCTGGAATTTCTTGGTCAGTCATTTTTTGTAATGAAATATGGAAATTTTCACAACAGAATAAGTAGTTACAATTTCCAATGACTCAGAGTCCTGGGAAGTTTGTATTTACAAAAGCTTCGTTAAAAATCCCCCCCTTTTTGGGGGCCCCTCAGGTGAGGTATATGCCCCTCGTTCTTCGTTTGAACTCAGAAAGACTGTTTAAAAGCTACGGCCCTCTCCGTTACAAAACGCCCCCCACGTGACAGAGACCATTACCTCCAACCACGCACTCTTCCTAATTTACTCTACAGCCGTCCGCAGCCTCTGGGACACGCACGATACGTTCCAGCAGGTGCTTTTGTTCTTGTTACACTGGGCACGGGCAGACACCAAACAAAATTAAAGAAAAAAGAAAAAAAGAAAAAAAAAAAGGAGAGAGACCAGGCACGTTCCTGGCTGGCACGCAGCGCATCTACGCGGGGTTTCAACAAACTCCCCTAAAGCTGCCTTTCTGCTCAGCAATGCAAGAGCACAGGGTGAGATCGCGGCGGCAGCCAGAAGTATCTGGCAGGCGTGGCAGCCTGCAGGACCACGGCTGCCGCAGCAAGGAAGCCCTACATCTGAAGGGCAACCGCGACTTACCGTCCCCTTACAGCCCTGGGCGACGCGTGAGCAGCGCGGGCACCCACGGGACAGGTGGCCTCAAGAGGACGCGGAAGGACCCAGAATCTAGCGGTATTAAAGTCTGTCTTTTGTTATTAATCAAAAGAAAAAACATACTCATCACAAGTATTTTAAGCCCATACAAATATTTCAGAAGTCTTTCTATCTTCAACGCTGAGGCTAAAATGAACGAACTGCTTTATTTTCACATTCTGTAGAAGAAATAAACGTCCACAATGAATCTGATGTCTAAAGAAGGAGGAACCATATATATCGACATCCATTTTAAATATTAAAAACCCCTGAACTGTAAAATCAAATGCACAGTCAGACCGCAACCCAATCTTGTGACTGGATTAGAAGAAAAATTAGAACTACTATTTCCAAACCATTTTAAGAGTTTCATTTATGCAATTCATCCAAAGGATTTAAACCCTTTGCAGAATACTATCTTCAGATTTCTTCTGAATTAACCAAAAGCAGATTTATTTTCTTAAATCTGCTGCACAATGCACCAAGTGATATACATAGTACTTCAGCAATTTATTATTTTTCACTAAAAATCACAAAAAATATTTGAACAGTGTACATCCTGTGCTGAGCGCAAACTATTTAAGAACCTGCTGATGGAGCACAGCTACATATTTAAGTATTAGTAATGTCTAATATAAGGTGTGACACTTCCCTATGGACTTGGCAATTTCCACATTTGGATTCTTCAGTCATTTTTCCAACATCAGTCTTACCTCTATTTGCCAGCAGGTTTTAGTTTACGATTTAGATACCTGAAGGCATTAATCTCATAAACGCGGTTCTGATTTCTTTTTGTTGCTTGTATTTCCATTTGACTAGTCACACCAGAATTCACCAAATGGTAACAGGTTTTCATAGACAGCAGCGGGGGAAACCCATGAGTAGTGGGAGAGGTGGTAAGGTAACATAAAATAGAGCACAAACCGTCTCGTCAAAACTAAAGTACAGGGACCCCACTTGATAACTTCCGACTCCTACGAAGCTGCTTTCTATAATCAATGGGAAGTGTTAATTTAAAGAATATTTCAGAATTTTTAAAAATGATAATTTGGGTATCAAACATCTCCCAAAACTCCCATGTCACAAATGCCAACAGCAGGAACTCCTTCCTCCAAACAAAGCTTCCGCCATTCAGAATTGCTATATGCTACCATAGTAGGGTACTAAGTGAGCATCAAGACCTTAATTTTTAGTACTACAAGTAAATGATACACGAGAGAATAATCTCCAAATTAAAGCCATTTTAATATTTGCTCCATCACAAAGTTGACTGACATCACAAAGGCATCCATGCCTTTTCACATTCTCATGTAAGCCCGATTAAAATGTTCTTTCTAGAAATATTTTGAAAATAAAATTCACATCTGAAACAAGTCTAAACACTCTCACTGAAGAAGAAAAGATCCCCCATAGTTCTTTAAACAATATTCACACATCTACAGTAAAACAGAAATTGAGACTCCTGCCCAAAGTAAGAATTGGGTGTAACAAACCAAGCAACATAAATAACTGCGGCTGACAAAGACTTCGAATATCTGTTTTTAAAGCAAAAAAGGCTAAACAAAAGAACACAGAATTAAAGGGAGATTTTTAATGGCACAAAGGGCAGCTAGGCACTGTGTGAGCTGAGAACGTAACTGTCATTATGACTTTAAAAATCCCCCCCAGTAAGATTTGGGTTGCGGCTAGGGCAGAACAGGGGTCTTGCCAGACTTTCACAAGCAACGGAAGAGCAAACCCAGTGTAATGGCCAAACCTAATGAGAAAAGACAACAGTCGGTACAAGTCCCTCTGCTAAAATGACACTGTCAACCGTCATGACACCGAGAGTTCTTCTTAGCTCTACGCAATTCAACTACTGGATGAAACGGTCATGAGCTATTCAAAAACAGGAGTTTCTGTATTTGAGAGATTATTCTTAGGTTTAGCGTCTGCTGTGGTAATAGCATCTTTTGTATTAAACAAGCTTTAACTAACACCTGCCAGAGTACCTGCCTTTATGCAGAGCTGTGCCATGACCATCTCTTCATTTTCAGATAAAAATAAAAGCAACCATTAGGCACGTATTGAAGGAGTATTACACAAGCTGGAATGTCAAACATTTTCTCCCTCACATTTACACAGAAAAACAGCACAGCAGCAAATAACCTGGTCCTCTGTTCAACAATGATCTCGTTACAAGCATTTTCAATGTACATAATGTCACAACATCAATACCTTCTTATCTTTAAATAATTAGGTAAAAAAAGGCCCCCAGTATAACCATTTCTTATATAGCCAAGTTCTCTCTATATACATCAAAATTTTAAAGATACAAATAAAACATTATACAGGATTTATAAATGTTTAAAAACTCGAGGCTTCAGAATCATCGTTTCCCAAAAAGACTCGGGAAAATCCAGAGACTGACAAGGTAGCAGAGAAAACTGGAAAAAAGGAGACAGACACAAGTTTGCTGCCGTAACATTTTACTAAACTTGCCAGTCATCATGGTGATGTTATCAGAAATAACAGTTTAAGCTGCAAATGAGGAATGGTGATTTTGTGGGTTGATCTCAAGTGTTGAGACAGGCAATTCAAGTATTTCCTATTTGATCCAAGCTCATTGTAGCAAAGTGGTGCAGAAAAAAAGAATTATTTTACATTTTTTCCATACATTCGATCAATGTCCATTTGATAGTATGCCGTAAGCTCTTTGCGTTTTAGTTTGAATGCGTCTGTCACTAGACCAGTCTCAGGGGTCCAAGGATCAGGGCTCAAACGAATTTTTACTGGTATTTCAAACTTCTCCAGATTAGCTGTAAAAATAAAACATTTTTAATACAAAACGTAAAAGTAACCGTTCTACAATTAAGGAACCGTATTCACACACAGAAAAGCACGTGACCTAGATGAAGAAGTGCTCCTCAAACCCCCCATGGTTAGCTTTGAAAACCCATGTGGTCACAAGTAGAGTGACAGGATCCACCAGTAACTGTTCTCCAGTTTCCACAGAAATACTGAAATAAACCCCAGCTGTCCGGGTATCTGTCCTGCTCCCTAACTTGAGAAAAACCTCAGTGCATGGAAGTGACATCCTCAAAATCTACAGTGTTGTATCACTGTTACGATACTCATCTTCCAGAGATAAAAATCTTAAAATCCACACTACTTAAGCTTGAAAAAACAGGGGGGGGTTGTGTTTTTTCCTCATAGTCCTAAATTGTTCAAGGAAAGTAAGTTCATACGGTAGCTGTTCCCCTTACTGAAACAGAACAGCGCTCTGCATGTTATACCTTCAGCACAAAACACTGTCTCATTAGCGAGAGCTTCTGCTATGGTTTCAGACATCAAGAGAAGAAAAACAAATAACTAAGAAAAGTAATCAATAGATGGGCAATATTAAAAAAAGTAATCTATTTTCAGGTTAAATAAAAAGTTATCCACAAATGTATAATTACCCTGTGCAACCTGCCATTTTTAGATTTTCCTGCACCTCTTACTCCCCTTGACATTAAATCACTGGGTTTGGGTTTTTTTTTTTTTTGCAATTTAGCACTAAAAAAATCATAATATTACTTTAAAGTAAAGCCTATGATACCGAAGTGAAAAACAGAAACAAACATAAAATAACATCAAAATGTGTAAAAATGCCTCAGGGTTAAATCAAATATTCCGTTTCATTAATTTTAACAACATATTTAATTCTCTTTAAAATAGTTAGTGCTGCACAAAAAAAGGAAAGCAACTTCGTACACGCTCTCCATCGCAGCAGCTTCTTAGAATGACTTTGCCCATATGCTCCACGCAGTGAAGAAAAATGGACTAGAGACATGGGGCAAGGGAAAAAAAAATAGTCTGCTGCAGTATTGAGACTGCACACTAAGAGTATGCTCCTGTAACAGAAGTCTGCAAATATACTAATCGTAGAGTTTAATATATTCACAAGTAATATGGAGAAGAGATGAAGATTAACGAGATTGTTGGAAGCGTAAAGTTATCCAGGGCAGAAAAGATGAGGGCAAATTGCAAAGAGGCGCAGAAGGACATGATGATACTGAGCGATTGCAAAACAGACAGCAGAAAAACATTCATTGCGGAAAAGTGTAAAAGAGAATGCATATGAAAAACAAATTTAACATCCACCGTGACCATTTAAAAAACATTCTGTGGTCATAACTGACAGCTTTATGAAAAAAGCTTAGTGCTTAGTAATGGTCAAAAGCAAAAACAAGGCAGAAATTATGATGAAAGAACAAACAAAATATCACCGTGCCGCTGTTTAATTCTGCACCAGAATAGCTAAATAGACCATGACCAATTAGCATGAAAAAGATACAGCTGAGGGGGAAGTATAATAGACACTGAAAAAAAATCACGACCGTCATTGTGACTGTTCACTGCCTCTTCCCATACCAGAGCTCGGCAGAACCAAACTCAACTCACAGATGGCAGGGTTAAAAAAAAAAACCAAGAGGTGTTTCTTCACATGAACGTGGCTGAGCTGTGCAACTCCGCCACGAGACAGTATGGATACCGATGCAGAATATTTACGTAACTTTAAAATGCAACTAGAAGAGTTAACGGAAGAAAAGTCTACTGAAAATTGTTAACCACAAAGACACTGCTTTCAGTTTAGGAGATCCCTCAGATGCAAGTCACTGGAAGCTAGGAGAGCCCCTGTCACCACGGGCTTATTTCAGCTATGCATAGGTATGTAGCATGCGAGACTGTATGATACCCACACATATCATGGGTCTACAGATGACCCACATTCTCTTGGACCAGCAGCTAAGGCCAAAAAGATACTACAGGACATCTTAAAGAGTGCCAGACACACACACACACACACATATATATATATAGGGAACTGAACTGAGCGTGTTGAGTTTGCCCTGTTTTTATATTCTTTCCTCAGCTATTGGGCACAGTAAAAAAAAAAAGTTACATGAACCAAAAGGACTGACCCAACTCATGTTTTGTTGTTGGGTTTTTCTGTATGAAAATTTCACTTCATATATGTTCTATCAAATATACACGCTCAAGGAAATATTTTTAGGGCCTACGCTTATCTGTTTCACAGACATTATGGTCCACAAGGTCAATGCTATCTCACCAGCTACTCACCTGCCATGGCAGCCTCAGCGAGCACCTTCAGTACCTCCTTTTCCATCTCAGGACTGTTACAGATCTCTTCCCAGGTTCCTTTAAATCCTTTCTTTCGAGCTAGTTCTGCGAGCTCCTTTTGATTTGGCACAACAAATCCAATGACATAAGAATGGAAACTGAGAAGTATAATGTACTTTAGTATGAATTTTGTAAAGTTAACAAGTCTTCAAAAATAACATTTCAAGTTAGGGAGGGTTTGCACTTCATACAGAGATATTGCTCTTAACAGTTGGCTTTTGTTCACCTGATAATCTTTCTGAAACAGTACACAAATTGCCTCTGCCTGCTTAAAAATAAGTAGAGAGAGAAGCTACTTACCTTACAGCAACTGGACTGCTTCAAGGTGTGCTGTCCATATGCATATTCCACTGTGTCTCATGCTCAAAGCTTTGGGGAAGCAGTACCCATACGATGACAATGCGCCCTGCCTCTCCATGTTTTGCATCCCGGTATGAAGACTGGTGTGCGGCTTCCCTACCTCAGTTTCCTCTCAACTGCAGAATCCAGTTACTGTAGAGGAGTAGAGGACTGCAGTGAAGAGGGGTTGGAGAGCAGGTTGTGGAATGAGCATATGCACAACACATCTCAAAGAACGCCTGCTTCTGTAAGGGAAGTGACTTCTCTTTCTCTTTCAAGTGATTGTCCATACGCTCACTCTACTGTTGGCAACCTGTCTGCTTCGGATATGCCTAGAACATACGAAGCTGTGATCTCAACGTCTTTGGAAAACACTGAAGCACAATTCGCCGTGAAACAGGTATTCAAGATTTTTCAGATGGCGTAAAGTTTAGGGAAAATGTGAACAGAACCTCACATAGCAACTCTACACATTCTAACAAAGCAGATGACTGAATCGGAGAGCTGAAAGCGATCTCAGAAGATCGTCTAATTCATTCACCTGCCTTGAAGCAAGGTCAGCTACATCTAACAGATGTTTATCTAACCCTTTCTTAAACACCAGGCAAACATTAATGCCAATGCTTCATTACTCTTAGCATTGGTAAGCTGTTCCTGATGGCCATTTCTGACTCTTCCTCTCTGCAGTTTACATCAGTTGTATTTTCATGCAGCCAATAGTCAGATGTTCCTCTCCTTTCCACAGAAGCCAGTTATTCCTTCACAGACTGTTACTATTTTTTTTTCCCTTCTCACCTTTCTAATCTTCCTTCCTTTCTTAAGTTTCTTTAGAATTTAAGCAATGCCCTTTCCTCTTAAGTCATGCATCACAGACCTCTGCCCAGGCGTTCCCATTTTTCTCCTGGACTCTTCAAGAGGTCCACCTTTTCTGAAGCGTTGCATGTGGAACCCAGACCCTTTAATGCTTGGTAGAGCAAGAAGATCATTGTGCATCTTGTACGCTGTACATCTGATTATGCCATATTATTTACCTTCTTGTAACAGCATGGCACTTGTTGACTCGTGTCAGCTCCTACAGAACTGCTACCAGCTGGTGGTCCTCATCCTGTATTTTTGCAGTTTATTTAGGTGTAAGCATAATTTACATTTCCCCTCTTTAAACTGACCGCTGTTTTCGAGCGAATCTCCATCTAGTCAAGCTTGCTCTGTATTCTAATCCCATCCTCCACTGTACCTTTGGTCCTGTCCCACCTTAACCATCTACAGATTTATTAGATCTTTTCGACTTTCTCTTTCACCAGACAGATCATTAATGCAAAATACAGAACTTTACCCCCAGTATGGAGATTACTTTAGCTTATCCCTTAAGGTCTCCAAGATAATTTTAAAATGCTAACTCTAAATACCCTTTTGGTTACTGTACATTGCAGTTTTCTCCTTTGTTACTGATATGAATTATAATGGGCATCTGACAGCAGCTGTGAAGACTGCACAAAAGTCCGTTACATCACAGGCTTCCCTGGCATCATCTGTCAACAAGCTTTGCCTGTTGGCTGACTCGAAACCATTCTCATTTTTCTCTTACTAAGAACGTACTTACAGAAAGACTTCAGATTAGCCTCAGTATCACCTACTGCTTGCATCTCACCTTCTTGTCTTTGCCTCTCTCTGATTTCACACACACACACGTGCTATACTCTGTACTGAACCCTTGTAACTTCATCTAGGGTCTGCTCTGTAATGTATATGTATTATGTACAAAGGCATCCAGAACACAAAAGACTTTCATCCCTGGTTCCTGTAGTCTTTTGACATGCTTAAGGTCATGTCCAACAGTATCACCAGTGTCTCCAGGGATAAACAGCACATAGAAGTAATCACTTGGCTGGGTAAGCCTCAAACTTTCGGTTCATCTAAAATTCAGCCTCTTGAGTAGAAGCATACTTCCTCTGGACAAACGGTTTCATCCAACTGTGCATTTTCCTGGAAAGAGCACCTTGGAGCCCACAGCTCCTGGAACACGTATAGCTTTTCATTCCGTACCACTAAGTTAAATCTTCACTTGTTGCAGTTCAAATGCTAAAGCACTGTTTCTCTTGAGAAGTACCCTGAAGACTGCATCTTCTCTCTGGAGCAGCTACTTAGCTTTCCACTACTGCTCCTTCTGCAGATCTTTTGACCTTGCTAGCTTCTTTAGTCTTGGAGGTCATAACAACAGCATGAAGGAAGAAATTTTCAGAATTTGGTCCTCAGGACCTCCTTAGTGATCTCCTCCATGCTAAGAGATTTTGCCAAAACGTCTCTCCTACACTAGGCATCCTCATTCCCTTGCTGTGCTTGAGATCCTACCCGAGTACGTTCCTCAGACCTATGGTACGAGACATATACATTGGCACTACACGTCGATATCACCATTTCCATTCTGTAAAGTCTGGTCCTTATCAGCCCTCCTTGAGCTTCCTGCTGAGAACTCCCTTGGGTTTTCTGCCACGTTTGCTCATTCCTCAGGTAACCAAACTACTAATTTTCCTGACATGATGCTTGAGACCCACTGAATGCTTCTTGGATGGGTGAAGTGCTGATAAAGCAGTAGGAGCCTCCTCTGAAGGAGCTCTAATCATGATTCCTTTCAGCAAACATTTTATTCCTTATCTCACTGAGTATTTCGTCTGAAGTGGACAATTAACATAGCTTTCGAAGCAGCGATATCGTGCAAACACTTTTGATTTCCTACTACCACGTTCAGAGGGTCTTTGGACCCCAAGATCTAAGGTCAAATCACAGATTTAACCCATTTGTAAAAGTCTGCCCTCCTCGTCCTTTTGCATGTGGGAGATAGAACAGCTACAAGTGAAGGACTCCTCTTGCACACGAGATCACCCAGGCAAAGTATAAGGAGAGACAGGATATAAGAGAGGTCACAGGCACTGCTGACAAAAAGTCTCCGAGCTCACACTGCTGAGGTGAGTATATACCCACAATGAAATGTGCATATGGACAATCATGCAGAGAATCTGTATTACGTGCTACTTGTGCCGAATTACACACAGGAAGAGTATTAAGAAGAAATACAGCAGCAGCAGAAAAACCAATCTGGAATGTACTTGGACTCTGTTTGTAAATTACCTTTAAAAAATGCTCATAGGTTTTCTTATTTTTAAATAATAGACAAGACACAGACTATCAGAGTCAAGTGCCTGTTGACAAGTGCATGTTAGCCTCCGATGTTACGTTGACCTGGCAAAATTAACACAAAATTTGATAGTACAATTCCAATAGTGAACTTCAATCCTAGAACAGCAGAAATCACCATCTGTAGGAACCTCTTTCTCCAAAGGCTACAGAGGGTGCTCAGAACAGGCACATAACCTCAGGCAAAGCAAGCAAACATGAGACTCACCCAACGGGTCAAAACCACAAATAAAGCTTAATATAATGGAATTTTTCTCAGCAGTGGCACGCCCAATGCGTGTTAGCCTATTGATCCAAAACTGTCAAAACTGAAGTTACAGGGTGACTACCATTAGTTAAGACAAAAAGAAATACCACAGAGAACCAGGTGAACAAACCAAAAGTTAATTTTCTGTTTATTACCACTGAGCAATTCTCTGGTATGCTTGTCCTGGCCTCTTTCAATCAAAGTTATCAAGTGGGGCTTTTTTGGCCATACTGGAAATCAGAATATTTCCGATTGTTCAGAAGCTCCAAAATGACTTTGCAAACATCAAATGACAACAGGAAACAAAGATGACCTGATGTATATTTATACATTTAAGTCTGTATTACACACAAGTAGGAAATTCTAGAAATAGAAACTTCAGACATGTTTGAGCCCTTATATGCCTAATTCAGTAGTACACGTAGAAAGCAAAGAGAAAGGACATCTGATCATCATTTATTAATTGTGTGTTAGCATAGTATTTACAGAGTGTTTTCTCTCAAGCTTCAAGGCTTCTGCTGGTGTACTGCAGGGGTTAAAGAAAAGTATTTTTAATGCGCAAACCAGCTTCTGGGTGGTTGGTGGTTTTTTCCCCCCGCCTTCCTCTGAAGTACAACAGTACTTCTCTGAAGGAGAGATCACAGCTAAATACGGCAGGGAACGAGGTGTCCTAGGGCTTCTACAGGTAATAATCTCTGAAGTGCTCGAGTGATGTCTGTTATGAATGCAGTCAGAGCTTAGCTACTTTTCAGACTGGGGAAAAGGGAATGAAAGAGACTCATTCTTGGCATTTTCCAACAAATGATGAAAAAATGGGAAAGGAAAAATAAAAACATACATTTCAGATTTTTCAGTTGTGATAGAGAAAGGTATTCCATTGTATTATAAGTAAAATCCTTTTTCAACTGGTTTAAAAAATACCACACATTGAGTGGCAAAAAAATTCTGCTTAGGGCTTCAGTAGGACAGACAAAGAATACGGCAATAACAAAAGTATCGGCTGCCTCTTACCTGCTTGCATACGCACAAATGTTATCCACCAGTGGAAGATTCTTTAGAGCTGCTTCTACTTTGCCAAGAGAAACGTATTCTCCTGCCTGGAGTTTTACAAGATCTTTTTTACGATCTATTGAGGAAAAAAGGAATTAAACGTTAATTACGGAACACAAAACTTTAGACATTGATTTTATACTTTCCTGAACTTTATGTATAAATGCCAAAAGGTAAGCTGACTCATGTTTGGTGAACGTACAAGAAACATTTAGAAACAGGTTTCCAGACTTTGCATTTTATCAATCTGTCACTCACATAAAAATGAGACACATTTCAATTCCATGCATTTTCTGCCTTTAGAACAGCATTTCCTATATGACAGCACTGTCATGTGAATGGAAGACAGCTAGGATTATGCAAAAGCCAGTGTTTGGCTAGAAGCACACACTTTGTGCTGTCTGGTCCAGATGTTTAAGGCAGGAGAAGCACCGTTTGGTGACATTCATTTTGTTATTTATTCCCAGGCTAAATCCATATTTAAAGAGTAACCGTCCACCTGTTATTTGAAACCCAACAACAGGAACGGAAAATTAAGCCCAAATTACTTGAGCTTATTGTAGGTAGCCCAAAGGCGGCAAAGGTGACTACAGGGCCTCACCCACCTAGCTGTGATGGCAGCCAGGAGCACCCCTCCTCTGCTATATACCTTCACGCTGCTTTGTGCAACCAGGCAAGGTAGTTTTGTAGCTGTCTGACCTGTTTGACCAGTGCAAGGCAGCTGCAATGGGACCTAAGAACTTTCTCATACAATAAACCAAATAAGCTTAGCTTTCAGGATTAAAGAGCACCCTGAACCACCCAGTGACTTCAAGAGAGACACCTGGTAGTTTATAGGGCACCTATTTTTGTGCCTACGGGTGTCGAAGGATTATGAGCCTATCACAGGCTTATGTATAACACCTTTACCTTAGTATATTTTTCCCCTAGTTCCTTTATGATAAAGGAATATTCTTATTATAAAGAATGGCAAGATTAAAAAAGGCTTATTTAATTCCTGAGCACGTATTACCAAAAGAGCCCTTTCACTGAATCAAATTCCACGCTTACAAAATTATAAAATCTAAGGCAGCTTATCTAGCTCAATTAGCCTGTATTTAACTCTCTAATTACTACCCTGTCTCACTAAGAGAGTGGAGTCAATGTTAAGACTGTTTTAAAAGGAAGCAATTATTTTAAAAATCAGCTTTTAAACACACAATCGAGTTTATGTTAACATATCAGAACTTCCCTGGGATACATGGTAGGGCTTCAGACTGCATGCCAAGATATGGAGGGGTTTTTTGGTTAATTACAGTATTTAGCAGCTCTGAAAAATGTATATATATGTTCACCTGAATTTATTAACTCACCAATAATTTTTAGACATCCATCTTGATGAAACTCTCCAATGTCTCCAGTATGAAGCCACCTCTGCCCATTCTCATCAACAGTGAAATCTTTTTTGGTTCGTACTTCATTTTTGTAGTAGCCCACAGTCACATTTTGCCCTCCAATAAGAATCTCACCTCTAGGATATGGTTTATCAGTGTTGTAATATCCACCTAAAAGTACGGTTTTTATTGAGTTAACAAGAATTAAAATATAGTCCAAAGCAAGAATTCCTATTATTTTTACTATTTAAATACAGAACTAAACACTTTAATAAGTCCTTAGCTAAAGTTACCACTTGCCTAAATAGTTCAGTAAGAGAAGAGGTGGTTCCAATTCTTTTCAGCCTATAAACAGCTATTTAACATGCATGTTTACAAACGGGGAAATTCACATACATGCAGAGGGCAAATGCCACCTCTGTGCAATCTTTCTGCCAGGACTAACATGCTCCACCAGTTACATACAGGCTCGAATTAAAAAAAGAAAAAAAAAAAAGATAAACTTTGCCTCATATTTTAGGAAAGAAACAGAACTGTAAGGTTTCACATTAGCCCAAAACACCTTTAAGTATTATGCATTTCTACTCTACAATACATAAAAGCCTACAGTGAAAGGAAGTCACCTAAATACATTCCAAATGTCATTAAATATCTTTTATATAGCACCCATTAAGCTTCCATTCCACATGCCAATTTTTTAATGATTTTATTAACAATAATATCATGAAGACTATTTTAAAATAATTTCTTAATGGCAACAGAAGGTATCATGCATGTACTTCAACTGAAGTCTCCCGAATCCAGCACCTCTAAAGACACAACATACAAGACCTGCACCCTGTCCTGCAAGAAGACTGATCTAGATCAGAAAGAGGTGCAATGCTGTATACGTTTACACAATACGCATATACAATGCTAGTGACTGGAATAAAAGAAATAGTATAGCCAAAGAGAGTCATAATACAGCCTAGTCAAAATGCCACTCGCATTGATAGCTTCTGTCTAGGTATTTGTAAGTTTAAAAACCACCGAGGAATTTATTTTACCTTTTTTCTCCCTCAAGATCAAACTTTTATAGGTAAAAGTAGCATTTAAAACTTTAAAAGCCAAGAAATAGTCTTCCAATTACTACTACTGAGCAAAGCCCAATAGAAAAGTAGCTATATAAAGTTCTTACAAACACACTATAATTTAATCACATACAGAAATTCTCACCTTCTTCCCAGTTCATTAACTTGATTTCACAACAGACCAAAGGTGCTCCCACTCTCCCTGTAGCGTAGTCCCAAACTAGAATTTAGAAAAAGAGCGTTTTTCAGAAAAAAATTTTACCAAAACCGACTTGTTGTCATGCATCTTATTTAGTGAAAATTAACTGCTATTTATTTCTGAACTTTAATTCGTAGAACAGAACTTCCAAGAAAACCAATGGATCTATCAAGGTAATGCAGGTAAAATCCTTATCCTGCAAGAGAATAGATGGCTGTATTTACAGATACCCCCAGTTGTATCGACACAGCTTTGATAGTAAGCTGTCCATGTGGGATCACGCTTCAGAAGCAGCACAACAACTTTAAATAGTGTTTGCTGGACTCTGAAATAAGTAGCAGTATTTCATAACAATTCAGGGATTCTATATTTTGATTCACTTTCCTGAAGTCTCAATCCCAAACACTTCTGCATCTGGGTGCCTTCCCAAAAGAGCATCACTGGAGACTACATCATGTGTATTACAGTTCCACTATTTTTTCCCCCCCAAGCTACTGAAGAAGCCATTTCCAAAGACCTCTTGGAATAAAAACCACATCCCAGCAGTTTGTGGATCACCAAGGAACATAATACATGTTCTACAATCTGGCATAATGTAGCAATGAACCTTAGATACTCCTCATATGATTCCGAGGTAGATCACACCCGTGCCAAAAAATAGCTCTGAGTGTTTCTGCCACCACTGAATATGAGTGAAATTTTAGGACTAAAAGGCAACTGAAACCATTAGATCACACCAGTGCCAAAAAATAGCAGCTCTGAGTGTTTCTGCCACCACTGAATATGAGTGAAATTTTAGGACTAAAAGGCAACTGAAACCATTAAGTTCTGTTATATGAAATTGAAATCTGGTGCAGGCTTTTGCATTCTATTTTTTGTTTTCCTAACGTCCCAATATACTCACCAAAATTAGAAATAATTTATTCAGTTCAACTGGTAAGTGCAATAACGCCAAGATCCCATTCACGCTGTTACAGGTTTCTCTATCACAACTGAGAATATTCATGTTACATGTAGGTCACCAGCTTTAGCACAATGTGTCAAAATTAGTACTCCTACTGTTTTATACATTTATGATTACAAGTAATTCCCAGGATTCCCGAACTATGTTTGGTGGCATGCACCGAATGAATAGACTGTCAAAGATGATACACGCAGAGCGCTCGGCACGGATCACAGCGCTCGCGGGAGGCACCGACACCAACCTTCCGTGATTGTTCCAGCTCCAGCTGATTCAGTTAGTCCATACCCCTGTCCTACAGGGCAACAGAAACAAATGTTCATAAACCGCTGAGTTGCTGCAGAGAGTGGAGCTCCTCCACAAAGCAGGATGCGAATTTTTCCACCTAGCAGCATTCGTACTTTCCGGAAAATAAGGCTAAAACACAAAGATAAGAGTATGTATTTGTTGCTTAAAAAAAAAAAAAAAAAAAAAAAAAAAAGAGTACCTAATTTTGTATCTGAACTGAAAGTTTCCACCATCTTCAAATAAACTTTTATGGCATTCAAGGAAAACTCTGAAGGAGCACATTTAAGTTTTCAAAAACACAGGCACAGATTTCTAAGCTCGTTTCCACATTCTAATTTGAAGATGGGTTAAATATTTTGAGAACATAGATTTAGTAAGACAGTAAAGTTCTGTGATTTTCTCCTCAAAAATATTTTAAATAAGCTGTATAAATTTTGCAATTATATTATCCTTTGGTCTCACTAAAGTTGGGAGTTGGACTTGATGATCCTTATGGGCTCCTTCCAACTTGAGATAATCTATGATTCACTTCTGTGAAAATGTAAAGTCTATGGTTATCTATAGGAATAGAGTTCCCACCTTACCCAAGAATTGTATAAATCCATTATAAGTCCTGATAAAAACAATGCAATGAATATAAATCTCCAATCAGTTTCAAGTTAAATAACACTCACTTAAATTATATCACTAAATATTTAAAACCATCACACGAACTACTGATTTGTTGTTTCAATTTACACTTGATTACAGACTTGTTCATGTTCAAAGTGTCAACATTAAAACAAAGAAAAGCACAAAAAAAAAAAAATCAGATACTGCTCATCTGGTAAGACTTTGATAAGCATTTTTTTGGTGCCATTAAAAATAAAATTAAAATTACCTATCGCAGAGCGGGGTAGTGTAACCTTTGGAAATCTGTTCCATTTTGTAGTTGTAGGCCAATATAAATAGATTCCGCTGGAAACTAGTCATTTCATTCACTTTATTCATGACATTTTTGTAGATCCGATCCATAATTTCCTAGTCACATCAAAAGATTTAACTTTAATTCAAAGAAACAGAAATCCTAAATTCAGTACGACAAAAAAGGAAACATGATCTAGAAATTCTAGCACGTTTCAGATGACAACCCACCCCCAGGTTGCTTCCTCTTCCATTGCTAAGAGATAGCAAGATGTTCACAGAAACGAGGAAAGCAAACATCTGAGCAGGAGCACTAGTTAACCCCAAGCTGCCTGCTGCCAACTATCTTTATTCCATTCACTTACTGCGATGAGCAACAGATGACTAATTAAAATTAGATTAAAATCTAATCCCCATAGCTATTTAAACTTTGAAAAATGTTGACACTCATGATGAATCTTTATCCCCAACATACAAATAAATACTAAAAATATTACTTTAAGCTAGCTTAACATCAAAGTTTCTACTTTTTTCATTTAAATGACCATTGCATTAATTTTGCTGTTAAAAATTTGAATTATGGATTATATTTTTAAAATAATTTTTAAAATTATTTATCCTTCAGTTACTTACCGGGACAGCTGCCATTAGGGTTGGCTTAAGCGTAGTAACATCACCTTTGCTTCCTTTCTTTATTTTAGAGGACTAAGGCAAAGAACAAGTTTACTAGCAGACACATTAAAGATTTTTAATATGAGAAACAAAATGACATAGCACATCTCTCAAACAATTATTTTCATTTAAATTATATTTTAACAATTAAAACTAGTCCAGAGTACCAGTCATAACCACCAATACCCTGTTTCATGAATTGTAGAAAAGAAGATTTGTTGTAGTATTTTTTAAGAAATATTACAAAGATCTGATGTAATTTTTTTTTTTTTTTTTACCATAAGGGCTTACATCTACAACATACCTGGTCAGCTAATGTCTGAGGCGAAGAGTAACCGATGCGGCATCCATGAGACAGACACACAAGTTCAGCACTCAGCTCCAGAACATGCGCAAGAGGCAAATAGCCAATATAGATGTCTTTTTCCCTGTAAAGAATTTTTAAAAGATAGCTTTGTGGTGTACTGTTAGAGTCCTCAGATGAGTCACTAAGCTAAATTTACGCAGAGTTTACTGCGGAACTAGAGAAAGTGGAAAAATGCCTTTGAGCTTGAGAACGTATTTCAAATAATATGGGTTTTGTTTCAAAAGTTGCGTCCTACATACTGTAGGTTTAAGGCACGAACAGAGTGTGATGTTTACTCATCCCAAGACAATTAACTGTGTATTATGGTTGCAAAGGCAACTCTGTGGACAAGATTAAAAACTGCACCAAACAGAAAGAAACCACAGAATTTAACACTAACCAAAGGAAGTACTGCCTAGGGAAGCTTTCAACCACTCTAGTGCAAGGCGGCCTCACAGGCTTTTGTGTCCCGATCTTGCCCACATACAGAAGACGAAAGAACAAACAGCACACGAAGTAGTCACGTCATTTAATGCAGTACTGGAAGATGCTCAGACATCAGTGTGTAATGTGATGTGTCACAGACAAAGCAATATAAAACAGTTAATATATTACACAGTAGTTAATCTAAAATTATATGCAACTACATGACTTCGTTATCTGCTGGTAAGTAACAGTTGGTACGTACCCCAGATTTGGAATCCTCTCAGCCATCCCAGTTATCCCAGCAATTATGTTGCAATGGGAGATCATAACTCCTTTGGGAACTCCTGTGGATCCACTTGTGTACATGATCACCGCGATATCCGAGGGCACAGGCCTGGCCTGCTGTTTGTTTCCTGTAATTTGTGTTAAAAAAAGAGAACGTATAATGTGTGGAGAGCCTGTCAGACTGGGAGATCTGATATACTAATGCATTTCAGCAGTCATTCCAATATAACACTACATGACTATTGCTATTACATTTTGCTTTCGGTTAAGAAGATTATGGTTAAGCTTAAGTGCCTTCACAAAGAGTAGGAACTTCTTTGCATTAGCTGAGCAATGCTTTGAGTGATTGTCCTAGTCTACCACGACAACATTTTTTCTATTACGTTTCCCATATTCCTGCAGAGGAGAGAAAAATGGGCAGAGCTTTGGCTTCTCCAAAATGCCACTGAGCTTCACATCCTTAGGAAGGTATGCTGCCCTGGTTCCACGCTGCCGCAGGGCCAATCTCCATTTGCAAAGCTACTTTCTCATGCGCTCCCCGGCAGGGGAACACCACGCTGCCTCATTTGCAACACCTGCAGCAAGGCGCTGCTGAGCCACATGAGGTCCAATTTCTATAAACATTTAAAGGAAGTCCAATCGCTTTAATAGGATTAAAGTGTCTTTTTAAATACTTGCACTGAGAGCAAGACAATATGAAAACAATTGGGTTTATTCAGAGGAAAAACTGCGTAACGCACAATACATGTGGCACAACATACATGCTGAATGAGAAGAGTGAAAGCATATTTAATAATTTCCCACTCACTGAATCCTGTCCATCCTGCACGATGAACACCACAGAGGAAAAAAATACAAGCAGCCAGTTCATGTACTTAACATAATATTAATTGAACACGCTTGACCATAAACAATTCATTGTACTATTCCACAATTTATGAATGGTTAACTTGACAAAGATAATGTTCCTTTATTACAGTGTATAGTTTGTGATATTTAAAAGACTGAAGAAAGATGAGACACCTTTTTACCTAGCACATAGATTAACAAATCTCAAGGAGCTAATGAATTACAGCCATAATTTTTTGTTGGTGTTGTCTGCAACAGTTTTAATAGTACATAAAACTGGTACCTCAAAAAGGGAAAACCATCTTTTAAAGAAATTGAGAGGTCATGATGTTGGGAGCAAACCTGCCGTTCCCCTGAACATCAACAGCAGATGGATTAACCACCCACCCTACTCCTAAACAAAATTCAATCCAACATTCCTGTGCTTTCAGTGGTTAAAAGATTCTGAAAACGCAAAGAATAAGAACAGAAGAAAGCAACTACTGAATATAATGAAATCTTAAGATACTAGGTTTAGCCGCTCTTCAGAGCCAAGAATAAAAATCTGTTATGATAATAGCTAAAACACCTTCTGAAATTGAGAATTCTAAAAGTGTTACATAGATTGGAAATAGATTTCAAGAAATTTACATAGTAGATTGATACTTTCAGAAATGCAATACAAGCAACCGCATTCTATCAGGTTTAAATGGCTATTTTACATTTTGTTATTTGTGAATTTAACAAAACTTAATGGTAGCGAATTACTGATGTCTTTTGCTATAAAATACACGATAATTTTCTCTGTGTGCTCTGAATAACCTGTTTTTAGTATGTCTGATCATAAGAATACTTTCTAAGTTTCTATCCTGGCCTAAATGCTTATCCTAAAAAATTATTCAACATGTGACATTTGTTGTGGAGAAGACAGTTTTGATTAAAAGCACTTTACTCTACTCTGTTGAAAAACAAAAACAAAAAAACCCACCCTACACCCCAAAATCAACCGCAACCAAACCAAAAAAACCCCAGATCTTATTTAAAGAAAAAGCAGATGATAAAAGGTTAATCACTGCATAATTTTTTGAGATCTGCAATTTCCCCAAGTTTACTCAATAGGGTCAAAGCAGGACAACAAATGAGACGATCCAAACAGAAAGAAGAGAGAACCTACCAGTATCTGCCTTGGCCCCCATAGCTTGCACAGAAGCCATAGTGTGAACAATGACACCCTTGGGAAACTCTGACCACGTTGTTGGTTTGCCATCCACCGTAATAATATGTCGCAGCAGTGGAACTTGAGAAACAATTTCCTGTGGAAATGGACATGTGTTCAGAAACCAAACATGAGGTTTGTGCCAACAAGAAGAAGAAAAAAAATAAATCTATCTACTGTATACATTAAAAAAAAAAAAAGCATTGACATAAAATATCTCAGGATTTAAAATATCAGAGGATAAACTTGTCCAGCTCAAATGGCTGCAAAGCTTGAAACTTTCCACATTTAGATTCACAGGACTAACTGAACTTTCCACTTACAAGTCCAAAAACTTTTCCAACCATTTACTGATCTGGGTCTTATTTCAAGAAAAGTCCACAAATACGACTGCAAAGATTTGTGGAGATAATTGACTTTCCACTCTCATAGAACACTGAGAAGAAAAGGTCCTGGGCAGCTGGCAACACTGAGCTCACAATAATTCTTATGTTGCTCCTTGATTACTATGCTATTTAAAATAAGCAACAGCTAGCAAAAATACAGAAAATTATTAGTTAAGCACTAGTTAAGCATTTCAAACAAAATGTGAGTTCTAAAATAATTATCAGTGTTCTAGTGGAAGAAGAGATGATTATCATCTCTAGGAGAAGAAACTCATTCTCTTACTGCAAGCTGAAATAAATGTGCACTGTATATATACTGTCATTCTAGAAACTTAAAAAAAAAGGTTTGGGAAATTCTCATTCAAAATTCAGCAACAGCGCACGGATTTTAATTAGAACAATTCCCTTATGTGGAAGGTCTAGTTCCCCCAAAACACATCATGATGAAACTCATGCAGATTAGTTGTTCCACTTGTGTATTCAATCTGGGTCAGTAAGTCAAAAAAGTTTTTTTGTCTGTTCTCAATGTTTAATAAGCTTTCCCCCGTGCTGGAAAACAGCTCTAACTCTTCCAGCACCCATCTTTAGATTTAAGAGCCGTTCTCTGCTGGGAAAACATCCAACAACAAATCAGGAGGATGATCACATTTAGCTATTCATATACAGTTTATACATTTTTCTGTTCTTCCCATTTGCTTCAACTGTTAAATTTATAGGCACTAAATCCACCCAGAAACCATAGCAGTTTCTTGTAAAGGTGTTGTTCCAGGCAGCAGTGCGGCTCTTCAGTACCGCAAATTGCTTGTCCTGTTCTCCAAAGTCACCGAGGAGCCTAAATCCCACTGAAGGCTAACTATGTTTTTTTCTGTACATGAAGACAGATACATAAATCTTATCCTAAAAGAAGTGTCTGCCCTATAGAAAGGCAATAAATCATTGTTCTGTACAATGGGACCAGGCCTTTTATCAATAATGAACAGATACGCTGGAAAGAGGTAGACAACAGTTTTCTGACCTTCAATTTTGTTTGCATCAATTCTTTACTAGTAATGATGGTGGTCACCTCCGTTTCATTTAGCCCATGTACTATTGCTGGGCCTCCCAGAGTAGCATACAGAGTAACAACTGAAACAGAAAACAGGGGGGGAAAAATGGTGAACCTCTATTTTACACTTTCAAGTATAGTTTACAATAAAGGGCTGAGATTAACCTAAGTTAGGCAAAACAGTAAAAATAGTTGTCAACTAACATAAAGGTGGTATAGTTTTGTGCTTTAAAAAATATGTATTGCATGGATTTAAATACAGCGTAATTTTCAGTTACTCCCAGAAGGAATAAAGAACAACCATTGTCTATGCGACCATTTACTATTTTTCAACCATTTTTCAGACCATTTTTCAAGGTCTAACTAGAGATACCAAAACCACATTACCCTATGCAATTCTCTTCTAGTTCGACTCTTGTACCTTCATGGCTTTTACCGTTTTAAAAGTAGGCATCAGTTCTCAGTTTCATACGCTGTTTAACAGTCCTCTTGTACACAGGAAAAAAAACCAGCTTTCATTTACGTGACTTCTCTTTTCAGAATTCACATGCTCTGTTACTAGGCTTTTACAATTGACTGCTAATAATAAGCAGATTAAGTCTCACTCTCAGTAATAAATCTGTCACTATCATATTCTCCCATCTATTTAAAACAACATAATAAAGGTTTAATCATCACAATCATTAGACATTGAACTGACATCATGAGAATACAGAACAGCAAGGAAAGAAAATATTTAGGAAATTGACTATTAGAAACATTGTTTCCTGTATGTAAGGACAGTTCTAGCAACAGAGTGTTAAACCACAATTATTTCATATTAACAATTTTAAAATCATATTTCATTTCCTGCCATTTTTATGGGAACTGTGTGAGAAAAGACAGGAAGAGACCGGGGAAGAAAAAGGCAGCTCAAAAAGGTAGAGAGGTATTGGTCTCAAAAAAATTATTTCCTATTTTCCAAGCAGAATGCTAAACAGGGGCATCTCAAAAAAGCTGTAAGGTCAATCAACACAATCGTTAATAATTACAACATCAGCGCTGGAAGTTTTGTTCACATTAGGTATCCGAATTTCTTTTGTATTTTAGTCTGGATTTAGCTGAATATTTAAACAATAATTACTAAAACAAGACACCCCATTGTACGTTAGGGCTGTAACTATATTATGTTCACTGCAGCAAAAATAAAAAATGAAAATAAAATCAAACTGTTGTATTCTAAGATTCGAAATCCAGGGAGTTACTAACCCAGTGCAGCATACTAAGGAAGAACTCAAAAGCAGTTTTCCTACACAGAAAAGTAAATAGTTGACCTCTACTTATTTTTTCCTTGTTAAAACAGTCCATCATAGTTCAGAACTGTTGCAGGGCAAACGCACATGCACTGTGTTTTCTTTAATTTGGTGGGAGCAAAGTCCAGAAGAGTGCCTCTACTAGTTCCCACGAGCTCTCTCCACTTACTGCAGTGACCCCTGTTATATAAACATCTAGCAGAAATTCAGCTTCCCCAAGCCAACAAGCACAACCGAAATGACACACCGCCCGGAAAGAAAAGTATAATCTCCGAAATAACCATTTCTGTAGCTAATTACTCGCCTACAAATAAGTGCATCAAGGGCAACTAGAGCTATATGACAGAGCCAAAGAGAAATATACCATTTATATGATGGTGTACTGATGTCATGGAGAGAAAAAAACCTGAGCAATGACTCTGATCTGTGAAATTCTCACTTCTCCACATTGGCACCTAAAACTTTTTCAGGCAAATCTGAAAGTTTAGGTAATTTTTTTTTCTCTCCTTTTTCTCCTGAAGGCATACCGAGAAGGGACTATCTTTTGTGTTCATCTTTACGCATGCAATAGTACAAGTGAGTCTTTGATATCTGGACTTCTGCTAGGAATACCTCTCTGAAAGTCTCACAAAAAGAAAAATCTCAACACCACTACATTTGCCAGCTAATATACAAAAACAAAGCCTTGCCCTAAGGAAACAAACAGAACTTTTGTCATTTATTTCAATGTAATCAAATGTTAAACTGAGTATTTCAGCATCCATCATACATAAAAAAATAAAAAGCAAAGTATACCTTTAAAGGCTTCAGCCAAATCAATTCTGACAAAACCACTTCTGCTCAAGCTTCAGGAAGGCACAATTGAAAAATGAAACATAACCTTTCCTATTTATTTCATTATTTGGTTATACACTCGGGTGTTTTATCTGCCCACACTGGGGAAGAGCTCTTCACACAGATGAAGGGGAGATACTTTGGAAGAAAATCTGTTTTCATGTTAATACTTCTGTTTCCATTTTTGAACTACCAACCCCACTCGACCTCCTGCAAATCCAAGACTTAGATAGCTTCAAACAATGTAAAATTTACAATCAAGCAAGTATTTCTAATCATAAAACCACCTGTTTGTGCGAGTAATCTGTAACATAAAAATTACTTTCCCCATTTTAATTCTGTAGTACAAAAGGCATTCTCTCCAACACTAGGTATGAAGCAGATGAACCTGCTCCCTTGGCATCAGTTCTGGGCATGTCCCATCAGACTGAATACATTTCACATTCGGAAAGAATGTCACAACACTACCACAGCAGTTAGCTGTTGCAAAACTTGTAAACTGAAAAATGCTGATATGTGTCATTTAGCAATATCTTGCCACACTCCTTCTTCAACATCATCTGAATGTTATAATTCATTCAGCAAACTGACTACGTGAATACTGCATGATAACATCATCATCTGCCAACACACAAGTCAGCCAAGTTCACATAAGATGACATACAGCTTAGATGCTAAATACCACGTCAGACAGTGTACCGAAGCATGTCTCAATAAGGGATTTTAAAACATTAAGCCAACAAAACCAAAAACACATGCATACCATTCTACACACGACATCCATCCACTATCCCAGATTCCCCCCCCCCCCCCCCCCCCCCCATAAACAGGAACCGGTGGAATAATGTCAAATTACAAAATCTTCCTAGGATTTGTAAGTGTACTTCACTTCCAAAAAAGAAAAAAAAAAATTGATACAAGCCGTTGCATTCTATTCCCAGGATAGTCACTAGGAATCTAACAGATCCCAAAAGTGATAAAAGGGAACTGACACGGTGTATTAAGAGACACGTAGTTTAAAAGCCACACAGGCATCTCATCTGAGAACAGCCCGTGCAGACCTCTGCTCTGGCAGGCAAGTTAGCAGCAGTCACTCACTGAAAAAAGTACCAAAAATATCACTGAATTTAGGTTGGAAGGCACCTGGGAAGATCACCTGCACAAAACAGTTCATTAGAGCAGAGCGCTCAGGGCCATGGCCAGTCCGGTTTTAAGTATCTCCAAGGATGGAGATTTCACAACCATTCTAGGCTCCTGTTCTGGTATTTAACCACCCTCACAATGAAGACGTTTGTCCTAATATCTAATCAAGTTTTCCTGAGTTTCAACTCGTGCCTGTTGCCTCCAGTCTTATCAAAACACACCTTTGAGCAGAGTCTGGCTTCATCTTCTCTGTACGCTCCCATTACATAGTTTTAGAGGGCAACAAGATCTCAACTCACTCACCTTAATGCTGAACAGACCCCTCTCTATCAGCCTCTTCTCGTATGTCACATTCTCCAACCCCTTCAGCATCTTGGCAGCCCTCCACTGGACTCACTCCAGTACGTCAAGGTCTTCTTTTCTACTGGGAAGCCCAAAACTGGGCACAGTGCTCTAGATGTGGTCTCACCAGCGTCCAAATGGAAGAGAAGGACCACTTCCCTGGACCTACCTGCTACACTCATGTTACTACCGCCCAGGATGCTGTTGGCCTTCACTGCAGGAAGGCACTGCGTACTCATGGTTGACTCGCTATCCACCAGGACCGCCAGGTCCTTTTCTGCAAAGCTGCTCTCTATCCAGTTGTCCCCCAGCCTATACTCGTGCACGAGGTTATTCCAGCACACACACAGGAATTTGTAATCGCTTTCGTTGAACTCCATGAGGTTCCCGACAGCCCACTTTTCCAGCTGACAGGCCCCTCTGAACATCAGCCCTGCCCTCCAGTGTACTGGCTGCTCCCACCAACTTGCTATGGGCTGTGACCTGCTGTGTTTGCACTCTGTCCCATCATCCAGATCTTCAATAAAGACATTAAACAGTACTGGACTCGGTATCAATCCCCGAGGGCCGGCAGCTAACTTTGCCCGGCTGATCACAACCCTTTCCACCAACGGACCAATGAATTTTCCATCCATCTTACCAGCTACTTGTCCAGTCTCTATCTAAATAGTTTGGATATACAGATACTACAGGAGACCATGTCAAAGGCCTTGCTAAAGTCACAGTATACAACATCCACTCTCTCCTTGTCCGCAGAGCCAGTCATCATACAAGGCAAGCAGGCTGATTTTGAAACGGCATGGGCTAGGGCAGTACATCTTGTAACCACCTCCACCCTTAAAACTGAGGGAATAATACAGCGTAAGGGTATACACAAAATAACCACACAGACGCGCAGTAAAGACTTATTTAAATGAAAACTGCTATATAGTCATGAACGTATGGCTTCTCAAACTGAGACAGACTCGTGCTTAGAGCAGAGAGGGACCATTTAAGACACAATTTTCTTGTTAGGCTTGCTTCCAAAAATCTGAAAAAAGTCTAACTGATATACATCTTTACTGTAGGTAAGTAGCAACTCATGAATTTCTGAATATCTGGGTTTTACAGCCCATCTCTTATTGAAGGAGGGTAAACATGGCATGGGAGAGAAGAGTCCAAAGCCTGTGAGGAACAGCAGCTTCTAGAGTGCCCTGTGAGAAAACGAGAAACGCCCCCACTGAGAACATCACAGAACCCAGCCAGGCTGGGCTTACAGTTAGGTGAATGACATAGTAAGGAGTGATGATGAAACAGACATTTGAAAACAATTCCTATACCAAGTTGAGATCAGCACTCAATAGGTTTCTCAGCAAGAAAAATAGGCCTCCTACGCATATCCTTGTGCCTAGGCTCAGACTAGATTAGGGTATACAGCAGGCTTTCCACCGTGGCAGAGATGTACCTCGGACACAGTTGTGGCCCTCTACATGACTCGAGTGAAAGGGGAGCAGACTTGGCTTTGCATTTGTCTCTGCCCTGTGCTGTGAAGCCGTGCAAGGACACCTCCAGCCAGTCTGTCCCATTCTGCCACTCCTCAAAGGCACCTCCAACACAGCCTGCAACTGCCCAGCGTACGCATCCTGCCAAGAAAGCACCTTCTCCTCCTTGAGCAGACTCGGCTCTGCCCCACCACAGTCAGTGGTCTCCACAATAAAATAGCAGAAGACTAAAGGGTAACTAGAAGTTGCAGAATGGGACTAAGACTCTCATCGGACAGAAGAGCCCAAAAGACATTTCTCTTATGGTCGCTCCGTGAGAAAATGAGGAGGTATTGTCCAGGTCAGAGAACCTGGTCTTGGTCCGCTGCCAGGGTTAAGGATCCAGTTAGTGTGTGATTAAACCAGATACTATGAGTGAGAGTGAGACTGACTTTAAATAGCTCATATAAACTAAACATAGTCTAAAGGTTTCTGAAGTAATAACAAGGACTCAAGCTTGTCCTTGAGCATAGTCTCAAATCAGCACTCAAGTTAAATTAGGATGTATTAAATGACATGCAATAGACTATGAGAAAGTCAAGAGGCAGAGAGAAGAAAGAAAAATATAAAAATATAAAAGAAACATATCAGGCTCAGCCTAAGGTTTGAGTTAAGGAATGACTTACAGTTTGGTAAAGGAGTTACTAAGCAACTTTCTAATTCGAAAGAGCTGTCCAAAGTAAGTTCAGGACTTACTGGTTCCTCTTCACTTTTTAGAGATAACAATACGATAAACTCTAACCAAAATCAAAATTAAAGAGTTGACAAAATATCCAGTTAAAACAAAACTTACAGGCACAGATGAAGGTTTGACGTCAACTCCTGAAACTGAGTCAATGAATTCATGTGTGATTTTTGTTTGTTTGTTTTTAGAAACTTGGAAATCTGTACTGATTTGAGATTAAAAGAAAATAAACTTCTCACAAATTCATTGAGCAAGATATACTTACTGAAACCATACTCCAGCTGCAAACAGATACACATTTCTCCACCCAGTAAGGCAAAACACTACAAAGTGCACAGACTCTACCTTACGCAGTATTTTATATTTGTAGCTTTAAATGCTCCATATAAACTTTTTATAAAGTTTTCTTAGTGTGTAAAGTCAAGTACGAAAAAGGTTTGTTTTCAGATTGTGTTGTAAGATCCAAAGACATAAATATTTTAGGAAAGACGCGTACTTACGCTGGTAGTTGCACATAAAGCAGGCCTGTGCTGCAATCATCCACTCAGCTCTGGTCTCACAAAAGATAGCAATGTTAGTCTTTGGTTGCTGACCCAATACTGCTAAGCCGTTTCCAAAATTAACAGCTTTAATGTATACATCTTCATATGAAAGCCAGGTGTACTTGCCAAGGATGACCTAATAAGAATAATAAATTCAATTTAGAAAACGAAAATCCTTAACACGTGTCCTACTACATCTTTATCCACGTGAAGAAACCACGCATGTTTGACGTAAAAGTTGCTTAAATTCTAAGAGCAGTTTATTCAAGATAACTAATATTCTTGCCAAAAACTACAGGGACTGTGGAAATTCCAACACAAATACTGCAATATCTCCACACGTTAGCACCTCCGTTTCACATTAGGAAAGCACACGATTCCCACTATATTTCGTAGCTTCAGAAGCCCTCCGAAAGGCCGTGGTTATCTGACCCATATGCCTTTGGATTTTTAACAAAGGTTTGTTTTATTTTAAATAAAGGGGGAAAAGCACTAGCTAGTGCAATACATACTCTGTTATTTCCTTTCTTGGATAGTTGGGCTACGATTCTCCTATACAAATATGATACTTAGGTGTTCATTCTTATAAAAAAACCCCCAAGAACAGGGAAACTGGAATCCAGAAAGCGATGTATCAATGGGTCCTCAGTCAGAAATTGTGAAATCCCCCTCCCTTTGTTTGTTCCAAAACAAATGTCAGGGGGAAGAGGAGTTATCTTTTTGCCCTTTTCTACTGTTGAACGAAAGTGGGACAGAAGACTGGACTGGAAATTACTGGCAAATCTCAGTACTGAAAAGTCATGTGGAGAGAGTTAAGCAATCTCACTTTTCTTCTGTATGGGAAAGCTGGTGCACAGTAAAATTGGATTTGAATTCACAGTTCACTATCTGTCATAGATTTCTATGTGTGCACTTGCACCTTACAGTACCATTTTCTCACTGAGTGCTAGGTTATTTCTTTGATGACATCCTAGAAGTTTTCATATACAGATGTAGTACAAAGAAGATGTTTTGCACTGAAAAACCAGACTCAAATTATAATACCTTACCTGTCTAGTTATACAAGCACCTTGACAATTTTGAAAACGAATTTTTATTAGTCAAGTATTTTGGACATTTCCTTTGGCTACATAGCACTAGTAACAAACGCAAGCAAACGATTAAAAATGAAAAAAAAAAAAAAAAAGCTAGAAAAACAGCAGGTGCCCGAAAAACAAACTTCTCCCTCCTCCCTCCATTCTGTTTTCCAGATTTCATTTATCAACTTGTAACTAAATTTCAAACTTGTGGGCTGTAAAATCTAACAACTTTTTGGCATGTAACTACATTTCTACTGAGCCTGCATTTCCACATCCACTTCCTTAATAAAATTAATTTGAAAATCTCTCTCAAACTCTAATAGCAAAATAAAATCTAATAGATTTCTTTTATCAAAACACTTTTTCAAACTGCTGAAGTTTACTATTGGGTAACTGAGTTGTACCTACTACAGCCTTGCTGCATGTTGCTCATTAACCTACTGTTAGCAGGACAAACCTTTCTTAACTCAGGTTAAGACTTAACTCAGGACAGGTATATGCGCACCTGCTTGGAAATTTCACAAGTGTTTTCATGGGAAAATATCATTTAACAAAACCAAGAAACAATACTTGCCAACAATAGCAATACTTAGCAATTTCACCAGAAAATAAACATTTCTCACACAATATCCGCCCAGGTTTTCCCGCTGTATTTACAGAAACTCAGCTTCATTGGCAAATAGACTGTTACAGAGCCAAAAACCTTACTGGAGAAGAACGATCACATTGAATTTCTCTGCTGTAACCCGGGAGAGAACCACAGCAGAATGGCTGCCTGACCTCAGCCGCAGCACCGCGGGGCGGAGGGCTCACGGGCTACCCGCGCTCAGAGGTACGGCCCCCGAGGAGGAGGACCTGGGAGCTCCTTTCCGTTTCGACACACCAAGATATTTCTGGCGTGGAAAACCTTTGCTGCTTCCAAAGAAAATACTGCACCTCTTCCTCTCCATCCAAATTTCAGTCATTTGGAATTTTAATTCCAATTTGGGACATTTTTTCCCCCCCAAACGCAGTATTTTTGTCAGACTTGGAAATTCCTGACAAGCTCATCAGTTGAAAACAATTTACAGAAATGAATCAGGCAACACCTTTCCCACCATTATACTCTACCTACAGCGTGGCCTCAGGGATGCTGCTCTCAAATAATTAGGCCAAGAAACACAAGCAGATTCTTGTTACTGTTTCTGGTAAGTTTGCCAATCCATAAATTAACAGGTTTTGGTAATTTCCACCATTCACTACGTAACTCACTAAAGTTGAAATAATAAATCATTAAAGGATCAAAAACGGATCTTTCTGAATAACACTTGTGATTACGATTTTTCCCTTTTTTTATTCTCTTAAATAATTTATCCTCGTTGCTTAAACATGTTTGATACAAAGTAGTGAAAGAAGGCCTTATTGGTGCTTTCCCTTCTTAAGAGGTTAGAAAACGCACGGAAAGGAAGTATAGCACCGTTAGTAATATTTTTCTATCTATAGAAATATATTTCTGAACACTGACATGTGAAAACAGATGAGAAGACCTTTTTCAATGCAGCTATTTTGAGTTTTACTTTTCCCACCGCCGTCCATATATTTAAATTCCCACGTCCCCTTCCTCCCCATGCCCAGCATCTCTTCTCTATTCCCTCCCTATGGCACATTAATATACTGCCTCTGTCCGTTATGTCCCTTTCTCCCGCATTTCCCTGTATGCTTCTTTCGCAGGACACAGAGCAGGTTATGGTTTCCCTCATCCTTCCTTATGTTTGAGTATGCCTCCAAATCCATCTCCCTTCTTGGCCCTTCCCTCAGTAGCTTTCACTAATATTTTCCAATGAACAGTTTCTACTGTAAACAGCTGTTAAGACTGATGTTAAGTGCCAGCATCTTTTAAACGTCCACACACGTTTAATTTTACAACTTTCAGAACTTATTTCTGCTAGATAACTACTTACACATGTAAAGAAAGTGACTGTCCAAGAGTGTGCAAGAGAAGGGCCCAAGAAGTCAAGATTATTGAGAATTTAAGCAGACACATAAAACCAAACACTAAATCAGAAGAGACAGCACCCCTGACTGTTTACTTCGAAATACTACATTAAATAGAAAAATACTGCCCTCTAGTGCACCAGCTTTTAAACATACTTAAACTGCAACATTAAAAATACTTGAGTTATCTATTCAGTGCACTGGAAAATGTTATTAAATATCAGTACTGTATTAATATTGCAAATCCAGCATAGAGACTAAATACTTGCTGCACAGTGAACCTTTCTTAATCTGCATTTTAGGGCAACCATATTCAAATTTTTAGTGTGAAGGTGTCATAAAATGCTCTCAAAAAAGCTGCAGGCACATGTACAGTCGTTAAACTACCTGACCTCAGTTAGCTTTCAAGGTCTTCCTAAAAGTAGCTTATAAGGCTTGAAGAACCTTGACTACAATTTGGAAGCCAGCGATCACGAGTTAGATACGTCTCCTTGTAGAAAGTATTTTACAAATAATACAAAGGAGGTTATTTGAAATGTCCATTTTTGGCCTTTTTCACATGAAAACATGGGACTGCAGCTGAACACTTCCGAAAAACCCCACCCTAAAATATTATTTACATAGCACCCTATGTTTTTCAACATCATAAGCTACTCTCTTACTGCTCAATGACTTGGCATGGCAAAAACCTTCCCGCAACTTCACGGGTAGTTTCAGGACCAGCTGTGATGAGCACTGGTCTGAATTCCCAAGTGCTTGCCCATGTGCTTGCTGTTTCACGTAAGTCTCACAGGCTTTAGATGCATCACTTTCCCCTACCAAAATCGTGTTTACTTTTCCCCACTATGTCTCATTTATTATGTTTCCATTAATTCTGTTCTTGGTTACAAACCCTTTTTAAAACAGAACCAACCAACCAACCCCCAAAACAAACAACCCCCCCAAAACAACAAAAGAACACACACACACACAAAGCAAAATCCACATACCAACATATATAAAAGCAAGCACGTGATAATATAACCTATAACTAAGATGACATAAAATAATCAACCAGCAGAATAAAGTTAATCTTTTGGGCATTGTACAATTTAAGCTCTGCTTAAATTAATTATTTTTTACAATTAATTACATCTTAATCTCTGAAGTATTTTTGACATTATTTTATCCTGACTTAAATACGTATTTGATGAAATTAGTATTAGGTATGCTTTCCAACTCATGTCTTAAAGGACACTACAGAAGGAAAGCTGAAAAACTACCTACCTATGAAATATTATAAAATGCAACAAAGTGAGCAGAAGCAAGTATTTGTATTTTATTAACATCCATGAATTTCTGCTACTTTGGTAACTACACAGGAATAAATAAATCTTTTGAACAATATAGTAACATAAAAGTTCAAGAAATTACAGATTATCTGGGATATCATTGCACTCAGAACAAATTAATGTAGTATCTGATATTAAAGATGTTAAATATCTAGCTTTAAATAATTTTAGCTAAAGTGTGAGCACTTAGTTCTCCTAAGAATCAGAAGCTTAATATTTTAATTTTTTGAGATATATATTTACCCCATTAAGGAATCATTAATTAGACTAATCTAGCCCATTGCAATTTGCACAGAGAGACATCTTCTAATACGTAATGCAATTCAGTACACAGACCCATGGTCCACATTCAGATCTGCCCCTGACTTAGGTGACCTCAGAAAAATGCATCAATGATTCCCACCACTGAGTTCAATTTCTGAAAGGGAAAAAAATAATTAACAAGTTTTGCAGCTCCTCTAAGGTATAGAAGTTATATGCATTGTATCTACAAATTAAATTCCTCACTTGCTAAAACATGTTATGAGGTATTAAGAAGCACTGTATTCCTTAATGGAAAAAACAATTTCAAAGTAGACTTATGTGATAATGCCGCAACTTGGAACAAAATACCACGAGGGCAAGTATGGCAATCAACCATAATGAACTGTTGTGTCAAGCTTAGACAAAATTACCTAACTTAGGTAATTTCTAAGTCTAAATACTTAGAAACAATTAATTTAAGTAGGTCAACACCAACATTTTTCAGCCTTCCAATATTCAGAACACTTTGCTTACATAATGGAAAAGGCTAAAACCCCTAAGTTCTTAAGCCTTACGTTACTAATTACGTTTAAAAAACAGAGCACAGATCACGGGCAGCCAAAATTCTGATTTGTGCTCAGAAGCCTGCTTTGTACAACATGAACTTTCTGTTTCTTTACAGGGCAATGAGGCAGGAAAATGTGCATCAAGAAAGATTGTATGTACCCATTTCCCCCAGCATTTCCTTCATACTGAAAAATTAACTCCATAGCTGGGAGGAAGTTTCACTAGCAATTAAAGCTTCTATAAAGACTTAAACAGAACTAAACTTTGCCATGTATTGTGGTATTAATCAAATTCTACTTTAAACATTATACTCCTATATCAGAATTAAAACTAGCAGTATTTAAGGAATCCTTTATTATATGAGGAGATAAATTTTTCTTCTGCAGGAAAACTAATCTTAACTAAAAATTGTTTTTATAGCATGTAGTTAACAACTGTATTAGATATATATCACATGTAACACATATCCGCACATATATATGCGTATCCTGTTAATGGTATCTTGACTTGCTTCTTCAGGCAAAACTGCATTTTTAAATGCCTCTGAACAAATACAAAGCAGCAACTGACAATACAGGCCTGAACTTAAAAGACTATAAAAAGTCAGTCCCTTGAAACAGAGTTTTAATAATTGAAGTTGCATCTCACACACACCCCACGATTACAGATTAGCAGAGCAGTAGTTCACCTCAAAGGAGGTTGAAAGGAAGAAAAAAAAAAAAACAACTCTTCCAATTAAAGTCTGCGCAATCCTTTTCCAAACAAACGTTTCATTTAAGCCCTGACTTCACAGGGCAAAACAGTAAATCCTTAAGTTACAATTAAGTTTACTGGAAAGGCACATCTGAGTATAGGCATCTAGTAATTTTTCTGTATTTGTCTGATGACAGTGCAGAATAACAGAAAGGGAGACTTTTTTCTTAATTCACCTAAAAGGCAAACTTCAAAGCCAGTTACATGATCAGCTAAATATTAAAAACAAATACCTAAAACACATTTGTGTTTTTCCTTTGGCTGAAACCATAAAAAAGGATATCTACTCAAGAATGCAAAAAGAAGGTTTAGATCCGTTTTAAATGCTGAGTAATGAAAGGTTGGGAATTAGATAATGTAACTCTTTTCACTACTACTTAATCTAAGTAGAGAAATTTATTTTTCCTCCCGATTTGCTTTACTGGACTAGAAGTGCTGCAAAAGAAAGTAAACACACCTTGAAAAAATTCTCGAAGGCAGACTGCAAAAAGACTTACCTTTTTAAAAACTTTTCCTGATGGCTGGATTTCATCTTCCTCTTTTAGGATTTCACGTGTTCCCAAGAGTTTTTTGTCCTTAAATTTAGTTTTAGCGTATTTAAAAACTTTGTCGAGTGTATCACACCCAGGATATAAAACTGAAGCTAAGCAATGTAGACTGTTAACAGATCTGTACGCACCCCCAGGCTTGTTATTCACAGGTTTAGCTTTAACCTGCTTGGCTTTTGCTATAGCCTGCCTTGATCCTGAAAATATGTACCAGGGAATGTATGTTACAAAGGAGTACACCAAGATCATAAAGTTTATAAACTGTAGAAGAATAGGGTTGATGTTATGCTTCAACTTCATTTTGGCTGCTTGTGAAGGTTACAAGGAAGAGTTCGGAAACATGGATCAATTAGACAGGGATCCAAAAAGATCTGAAAAGAAAAAAGAAAACGTTAGTGGTAAACTCTATAGCTGTTGGCAAGGGGGTTATTTTCAAACATATTCTTGCAATCCATACCAAAGTAGGTCTTTTTATGCAGAAATTAGGCTAGAAGTCTTAACCCCTAACACAAACAAAACAAGACACCGATACGTGAAGAAAAACTCTTCCATTCCCATTGAACAAACTGCAGTACTTACTAATATTTTTATTTCTTTGGACCCTACACAACACAAACAGAGAACCTAAGGAATTCAGGACCTGGGTTTTTAATTAAATGGCATGTAAACGGCATGTATTTATCTGAAAATGTTATGTGATTATACAATTTAAAAGATTCTCTCCAACCACATCAGAATACCTACACGCGTATCTTCACTAGCAATCTTTATGACCTTTGATGACTGTAAATCATCAACCCCCATACAAGCCCTAAGAACACAAGTCACGCCACCGCTCCGTATGTGGGAACCCCGATCACTAAGTTTGTTGAAATGCTTTCCAAACATTATACAGACTGGGACACCTACGTAAGAGAAGGAAACTCTAACCTTCCTCCACGAAGGCCCCGTACGCGACAGAACTTTGCTGGTTCTTTCATTCCTAGGGACTTTCCATCAGTCCTACGATTTCAGCCTCAGTACCAGTATGCAACGGGCACACTTGTTATATAAATAAATATGACAGTAAGTTAACTGATGTTTGGTAAATACTGGAAAACGGCTTAGAAATATCCCCAAATCCTAACAACAGCACTATGAAGAGATGCATAACTTTTTCCAGGGTCCCTAACGATGCCAGGGTATTCACTTTGACTTTTTTTAAAGCATCATTTATCACACCTAAAGAACACAAAGATGCAACTTTCTGATGTATTCTACTGTGGAGGCAAGAAATTATGCCATCTATCTAAAAGACCCCCCAAAAAATCAACAAAATAATTAAACTCATTATGGAAGAGAGGGACGCTTGTCATAATGGCTGAAGATGAATTTCTGCAATGGTGAATGAGCTACCAGTTATAAAAATCAGTGTTTTGTGCATAAAAGCAAAATGAACTATAAGTACACCTCACTCCATTAACTCTCCAAATGTATTGATACAACTGTATTAAAAGCAATATCATAAATCAAGCAACTAATAATGTGTATATAAGATGTACAACTTCGAAAGAACTATCAAAATTAAGTAAATTTTCATTCGTAAGATACAGTGCCAGTACCATATCATTCTTTGCTGTTGTCTTACATTCATTGACTCTTTGAAAACCCTAATGAAAAGAAATTTTAGTTGAAAAAGTAATGTTTAAATCATGTAAGATCCTTCAGTAGTAATGGAAAGAAACCTTGCTTCATGAATCTTAGATTTGTAGGTCCTTTTGGGAACAGATCAATCCAATATCCTTCATTTGTAGGATGATATTAATTCCATCCTTCTCTAAACCATACCATTTCTTAAAACTCCAAGCAAAATTATTTCACCATCAACTTCTTCCCTAACAAGCTGCTGTAACCTCATCGTTAACACGGCGTCATTACAGGCAGTTTGAAGGAACCAAGCAACGTCAAGGTCTGTTCTGCAAAGCACCCAGAGACCCACATTCAAAGAAGCATAGGAGCTCTTCACAGTAGGGACTTACTGAATCAAGCAGCAGAGAGGGAAAGGGATTTAAAACCTAAAAAATTGAAGTGTATATATTTTAATTCTCAGATCAAAGGCAAAAAGCCATGACAAATAAAAAAAACAAACTTAAATAGGCTAAAGGGCAAATTCAGTAATCGTTTGAAGAGACTTATGTTCTTAGGCTGTCACTGAAGGATACTTAATGGAAATCATCATGTGCCAGCCAATAAGCTACTCAGTCCAGAAAAATTATGCTGTTGTTGATAGCAGCATAGAACATGATGTTTTAAACCTGAATCCAGAGTTCACACAACAAAAGTTTACCCGTTTTTCAAAAAGTTATACGTTGTACTATAATTTTGTCTGGCTGAGCCACAACACAAAGGAAGTTTCTTGGTGGCAATGTAAAGGCTCCACCTCTTTCCTTGTATAACTGAAGAACACAAGACGCATTTTAACTCATCATTTCATTTATTTGTTTGCTATGTTGCTGAAGAGAAAAATTCCAGGTAAGCAAAGGAGATGTCTTGTTTCAGCTTAAAATGCCTTCATCCAACAGATTTATCATTGCCATTCCCAGCAGAAGAACATCGAAGTCAGCTACATGGATCACTAAGCATCTGATAAAAAAAACATTTCGATGACAATGTAGAAGCAAAACTTAACCCTAACTTGAGACCGGAGTGCTAGTAGTAAGACAATTATCTTTTTCTTTTACTACAAGCAAAGTCAAGGCAGCTGAACATGACAGTACTTTTTGGGGTTTTTGTTAAGTCAAAGGTCATTTAACCTCCAAAAAAACATGGTTTTAAAAAAAGATTGTTTTCATCAAGATACAACGTTTGTATGTGCATTTTTTTCTATAACAATTGCTATTTTGAACCTTTAATGTATGGTATTTTAAAAACTCAAAATGAAAATGCATAATTAATAATCAATTTGCAGAACTAATCTGAAAACGAAAAGTTTTAGGGAAATTTTCAAGGTTATATAAAATTTGAAAGGCTTGAAAGGGATGCACTGTTTGCTGCTTAATATTCCGCCCTTAAAAAGTACCAAACAAAAGAAACCCTCCGAAAGACTTAGTGAAATACTACACTGGGGCTTCAAAAATTTCACTGAAATACAATTTGTGGTCACCTTGTTAATTTTGGAAGTATATGACTGCTTTTGACCGTAAAAAGAGGGTAAGTAAACCCAACATTTTGGGGCAGGGAATGGAAAGCAGAGAACAACGGGATCCTAAGCAGTTTTAGTAAGTATTAGTTAGGCTAGGACACCACGAGAAAGTCCACTGCCTTTACAATATTGGAATTTTGTTCTTGGGTAACTCCTGCTTAATCACTGACAAATAAAAAAACACGACACATGAAAATATCTTTGACTTAGTGGTTCGGTCTGCAGATTAGCTGTGAACAGTCGGGTTCTTATAGAACATGCATCCATTCTGTTTTCACATAATCCTGTTGGGGTTTTTGAGGAATCAGTGTTCAAACCCTGACTAGTGATGCAGGAAAGGCTGGCAGATTAAATCCTGAAGGAAAGAGCTGCTAATCTATGCAAGAATACAACTTAACAGAAAAACTGTGCAAGTGATTGTTTCTGCACACACATAACAGCTGTTCAGTTTACAAGGAATTCTGTTTCATGAAGTAGTCACCAAACGGGAAAGGGTAAGACCACAAGTAAAAAGTTACACGCTTTTTTTAACAGCAAAGAGAAGAAGCAACTGGCACACTCATTCATGAGTCTGGAGAAGTAAACCGGCAGTTTTTGGGACTGATCCTGCTTAATACATAATCAGTGATTTGGCCGGATATACTACTTATACTAATACTGTTATACCTTTTAGTTTTAGAAGAAAACTTTTGTTAAATGAGAAAAAAAGAAAATCCTTAAAGGAATGTGTTTACTAATTGAGTTGCTTATAATAATTACACTACAATAAAAGCATGAATTAACAAGAAAAAGAAACCTTATGCAACTTCTCATCGTGGCAGGTACAGGTACAACAGCCGATACAAGATGTCCCCGTCTCAGTTTACTCAACAGGAGCTGTCACAGGCAACTGCGCGAAATCTAAGAATGGAAAATCCCCATTAAATATGGCAATTATAAAACGCATCCTCCATTCTTTCACTTGTCTTTTATAATAAATAAATAAAACCTTTTGCTCATCTAATACTGCACTGTATCACCTCGGAGAGTCTAGGCCCACTACATCTAAGTTAAAATAAAGCCAACGGTAACACACAACATAGTCGTGGTTCGTACTCAAGTCCAGTATAATCAAGGTGGCTGGAAGAGCATTAGTTGAAGTCAGCAGCTCACGCTACTAGCCTCCCTGACAAACTAACTCCCCCACATCTTTCAGTGTAACACCAGTTCTACCATTTGGGGTGGAAAAAATGTACCTATCTTTGTACAGCTTTCTACGCAGAGAATACGTTTCAGTCTGAGTAATAAATTTTCCTGGACACTTTATAAAAAGACTACATAAAATAGTAATCATTACATTTATTGACTTTGCTCTACTATACATCAAGGTTTTCTTTATTGCTCTTTGCAGAAAGAAGTCTTACTTAAAAACCTGTGCCAGTAATTCACATTTAAAATATGCAGCAAATGTAAACATTTCGTACTTATTACCTGTGGGCAAATATTATTTACACACCTATTCAGTTCTTACGCAGATAATCTTTTCCAGAAAACAGTTTCAGGGGGTTGACTATTTGAGCCTGCTGCTTGAGGTAAGTACTCAGGGTGCTCACTGCCCCATTTCTTGACTTCCACGATTTCACACGTACTCATTAAACAAAACCAAACTCAAACCCAGAGATTCCGAGATACCCTTGCAAAAAAAACTTTCCGTCAACCATTTATAGTCACACGAACACACATTGGATTTCTCTTATCAGCAAATCTTGCAAAAAGAAACTGATTTGTTAACATTCGCAGAAAGGATAAAAAGGTTATTTACAGGGTTAGGCTTTATTGGACAAAATGGCTGAGTATCTTCATGTATTGCCTGATATCTTCATTATAAAAACGTAACAATCCGAGTACTCAAGACAATATAACAAAGCCCATAATATAGAATTTTAACTGTATCAGAAATTAGCCTTTACTAGTTTACATCTGGACTTAAGCAACATTAACAACCCTAAGGGAGCAGGTTTTTTTACTACATCTGGAATTTGCTATATGAGCTGCCAGTGATAACATTTCTTTGCGAGCATTCAGCAAGTGAGCTTTTCTTTTACAAAAAGAAGAGATCTAAAAAAAACAAATTACTATTATCCATTTCTAAATACTCATGTACTCAACTATATAAAAGTAGAAAAGAAAACCAAATGTACACAGAAGCAACAGCCTATGCTTCACAAGGAAATTCCCTTGACTATGAAGCAAGGTAGAGCCTGAGGTAGCAAACAGTGCTGAGGAAAAAATCCTAAATGTATAGCCATCTAAGCGGAAGATCTGTTTTGCACTATTGATTTAAGACAGTTATATTTGAAAACAGATGTTCCTCACAGCTACAGCAGAAGTGTTTTCACACATTTCTTGAAACGGAGAGGACCGAAATCCCAACAAGCCCTAGCGAATGGTGGAAACGATGCTTTGGTCCCCAGAGAAGAGTCGGTGCTCAGCACGTTTTCCCGAATTTGAAGCGACTGCAGAGCGAGCACAAGGACCCACCTCAGCTCCCCAACTCACCCTCCCTGCTGCTTTCTGCAGCAAGCCTCTCCTCCCCACCACCTCCCGCATCCCCGGAGAGCCGCTGCCCTGGGACTGCTGATGGGACCTGTGTCGCTCCCCAGGGCCCAGCTCCCTCCAAGCCAGCCTGGTGGTCCCCTCTCTCCCAAGCCCAGTGGTTTCCACGCTAGCACAAACGTTGTCCTTGTCCCCTGCTTGCTTATCTTCTAGCCTCTCTACCCCCCCATGCCACCCTTCCCCAGGCTGGTGCCGGGGTCTCAGGGTCACTTGTAGAGCAGGGGAGACCTTCCACGCACCTCTCAAACACCCAGAAAGCCCTTCACCAGGCAGACCTGAAACCCTGTTCCAAAATGGACTGCCTCTATTGAGACAAGCTGGGAACAGATCCGCAGCTCTGTCCAAAAGGACATCTGCTTGCAACAGGGAGGAAAAAAGTGCTCGGTGCACCAACCCTTTGGTTACCACCACCCGCTGGAAACAAACCTAGCAGCGGTACCTTCCTCAACAGCTCTACCTGACCACGCAGGGCTTGTTATGGTTATTAAAAAGCCTTTGCTAAAGAAAGATCTAGGAGATCAGGACTGCATGGCTGTAACAGTCTGACCTACGCTCGGCTAGAGGTTTTCATGAAGCCTTTTCAAGCAGGCAGACCCAGAATGAACTTAATTCCCACATCATCTCCAGTCCTTGATTTCTCACTCCAAGTCCTGAACAAGAGATATCTGTCTCTCCCTGGACTTTGTCCTCCTTGCTGCTACACATGTTGTGAACTGCTATTAGCTTGCACAGAAAGGTATAGTGGGAGACCAGAATTACTACCTATTACAGCTTTTCTCTCAAAAGGACACAGATTTTCTGGATGTGGGGAGAATAACTACTCTCTGCATGCACATCTAGGGTAATTTTGAACTACCTTGCTCAGATTGCCCTCGAGCCTCCAGCTGTGACCCACCTCTCGCACAACCCTGGGTGAATAGTCAGGCTTTTTAAACGCTTCCAGTTGCTCTGCTGGGGATCACAAACACACGCAGGCGGATTCCCGGAGCCACCTACAGCACTCCCACTCCTGCTCACACAACTCACCCCCCGGGGAGGCTTCAGCATAAGCAAATCCACAACTGAACTCCAGTCCTGACGGCAACTCAGGCGCTTCTGTGCACGAGCGTGTTTCCAAAAAATACACGAGGGCACACACAGGCGTGTGTCTTAGGAAAGACACATCATGACCTGGAACAAACCAGTTTCCAAGGTAAGTGTTTAACAGACCGCTGGGGCAGCCAAGGTTGCTCATGAAGTGCCTGGCCTGAGGGGTATGGTTTCAGTTTGGCTCAAGCAGATTTAACACTGGGCTGCTAATAAAAAGAGTGTTCATCTCCAAAACGTAATCCAGCTCTTTCCCTCCATTGTACCAACACACGAGTGCCTGTGTGGCTAGGAATGAGTCAGATTAGCTTGCTGATCCAGTTTAAACCCTATCCTTCTCAGGGCAGAAGGGTGGATTTTCCTTTGTATCAACTTTGGTACTTACTTGAGCCTAGGGTGAGTCATTGCAGGCACCTAAATCAACAGAAAATTAGCACTACAAAAGAAGTTATTCTTCTGCTATCTCAAACCGGGTAACCATGAATAGACAGGCGTTAATGCCACTGCAAAGAAGGAACACACAGCTGGAGGAGGAGAGGGCAGGAGCCTGGCAGCCATGCTGTAAATCAAACCCCTGGCAGTCACGCTGTAAATCAAACCTCCGCTCAGCTGTATGAGAACCAAGATCAGCATAGACGGATACACGAAACGCCTTGTGACTTGGTCGCCACCAGTACACTGCGGGATCAGAGAAGAGCTGTGGTCTGGATGATCAATCTTCTGCTCTCACTACTCGTGATCTCACTACTTACTTTTTTTTGGAGCTCACCCTTGGTGGTTTCAAGTGCTACAGCCTAAACACCTTTAAACTTTGGATGCAGGCTATTAAACATTCCTATAAATACAAAGGGGTTTAATTTATGTCCTTCACGTCTCAATGTTACATTTGTAAACGATACTCCTATTTCCTTAGGAGGCAGCCAGAATGCATGTTATTAGGTCACTACTCGATCTCACTACTTACTTTTTTTTGGAGCTCACCCTTGGTGGTTTCAAGTGCTACAGCCTAAACACCTTTAAACTTTGGATGCAGGCTATTAAACATTCCTATAAATACAAAGGGGTTTAATTTATGTCCTTCACGTCTCAATGTTACATTTGTAAACGATACTCCTATTTCCTTAGGAGGCAGCCAGAATGCATGTTATTAGGACAAATACATTATGTACTTGTTAGACACCAAGATAGTATAACATGAATTACATGAACCGAAGAAGTCCTTTACCCTAAGGAGAGACTTTCTACTATATTAACTAAATCTTGAGGCAAAGGAAATAGTTTTATTATCTAGAAAAGTTTGCAAAACATTAACGTTTTCTTTTCCTCTTAGTAGGCCCATTTACACCAAGTGTAGTGGTGGCAGACAACAGGGAGATAAATGTGGGTAGCGCAGAACTAAAGATAGAAGCAATTGACATTTCTTGAGGGCAAAGCCCTCTGCTTTCTCTTAAATGGATCCTTGGTATATCCATTTATTTCTAAAAAGCTAATGGTAAGTGGGTGTTAAAAACGTCCATTTGCCATCAACCTCTTCTACGTACTTCCATGCCCCACTTGTATGAAATATCACTGCATGTTGCAGGAGAGCGAGAGGCTCAGGTTCGTAAATCTATCCTCTGCTTTCTAACAAAACAAAGACAGTAATATTTATGAGGACCTGAAAGCTAAAGTGACAATCACAAAGCAGACAAACAGCTTTATTTTTCCCAAAAACCTATGCGACTTTCAATGCACAGTCTGACTGCATGGGCTAGAAACTGAAGTTTAAACATCTGTTACAGGTGAAAAGTAAACTACTTTCACTACATCAAAACTACATCAAAAGGGGTTCAGCACTAATTCAGGAGCAACACAGGCACTCCTAAAGCCACCGTTACCTACGACACAAATACCCTCCCAAGATACTAAAATCAGCTGAAAACACAAACCCCATTGCAATGCTTTAAGAGCACTTAAACAAGACGACCAATACCACTGCGCACACAGTATGAAAAAAGTCTGCATAAAACTAAACCAGAAGTTTCACCATTACCCCCAACCTTTGGCTACTGGAGAAGTGGAGTAACAGCCCAGTTATCACTGCCAGTTTATCACTGTCCAAATTCCTACATTTATTTTCCAATCGTTTAAGACAATCCTCCTAAGTACTTCCACTGGGAGGCATACTTTGCTTTCCATTTGAATGGAAGGGTTCATTCAAAATGACCAGAATGGTTTGATATGCCATTTTCTACTACAGAATACAGCCTTAGATCAGTTCTCTAATTTCTCAGAAATCTGAAATGCTAGGGAGTGAACAGGTCTGGTTTGTTTGTTTCTTAAAAATCAAAACAGAAATAGATGTTCTGTTGCCGTATATTCAATCTGGTTGTGTGCTGTATTCTAGTCATGTATTCGTCAGAGCAGAACAAAAATCTAACATAACGATACCAGAGATTTTTAGCAGTAAAGGTGCTTCTGTTTTCTTCTCTAGCAGAAGCTACACATGCATAAAAATGTTCTCATTTACTTTTAGATGAATTGGAGTTCATGTAGTCAGACAGTAAAAATTATTACCCATTATCCTATATTCATTTTTTAAAAAATACCAAGTGGCCAGCTCCAGAATCTGGTAAGTCCATGTATTTATATTGTCTTTGCCTTCTTTCAGTAACATTTCTTCTTTATTTGATGGGCTTTTGTTAGGGATAACCTTAAGCCAGAACCTCTGTAAAGAACAAGCAGCAGATGAATACACTCAAGCAACAAAGCAGATCTGAGAGCACAAAATTATGACACAGACCTCAGCAGAAAAAGTAAAGGATTTGTTCCAAGTCTTTAGAGAAGTTCCTCACAAGAAAAACATCAGCCAGATGAACAATACTTTCAAGAGGAATTTTACAATACCTTTCAAAGGAATAAAGGACATCCACGGCATGATCAAAGCTATCAAAGTGATAAAGTGGGATGTTTCACCATTTAATTTGAAAGGCTGAGCTGCTGACATTTTCAATACACTTTCTCTTTTGAAGGATAAATACATTTTCAGGTTCCAATTGCTTAGGTTTTGGTGTGTTTGTTTTTGGTTTAACAACATCATTGTGTCCAGTCATCTACAGGGATTTACTACCTAAAAAAAATTTAATGAAGAAGTTCCCACAGGAACATCTGCTTTTCTTCCCCCCGACTTTCCGCTGCGGTGACTGCATCTCCAGAACAGGAGCAATCCCCTCTCCTCTGGCCAGCGACGGAAGTCACAAGTCCCTCACAGGGGACCACTGCCTTTTTGGGGAAAGACTACTGCTCCCAAGCCCGCATGCGTGCTTCAGACTGTGTTTTGTAACATTCACTCTCAATACAGTGAAGAGATCCACCCCAAGCCACACAGCAGACAAGCAACAGGAACGCAATTCATAAAAATCACAGACCTGGGAGGTGTTGCCTCAAGCCAACACTTGCACAAGACCCACTGGGCGTTTCAGACCTCATGAAGTGAACCTCTCCACAAGGACTAAGCAAGACATATCGAAAGCAGTACTTCACTCCAGCAACTATATAAATGCAGAAAATAACTTGTGGAGCTTTTCCTGAACGCAAATAGAAAGGGAGAAATGAAATTTGCTCATTCAAATTTCTGTGAACATGCAATTTTCAAGTACGCTTTTAGTAATCTTACCTCTGCCACAAGTTATAAACCTATTCTCAAAAACATAGTCTTCTGTTTCTTAGACTGCTTACATTAGTACCTGTGAAATCCTACCTCCTAAATACACAGGTTTACAGATTATTACCCTAGACTCCAAAGCTGTATTAACAGAAATACTTTGTTTAAGATTAGTTATATTTGAACATATACCCCAATTGTACTGCAATGCACAGAAACTGCCTTTCTCCTAGTATTTTTCAGAACCTAACACTAATTATCCGGCTTATTTAACTCCAGATTTCAAAAATGCTCAAACTAAACCAAACTGTGATTTATAAGACACTAGGAATGCTGCACGTGTAGTCAACCAGCAGAAATAGGACTTAAACAAATGTTTCCTATGGATATAAGCATGGCACTATAAACACGGAGTTGCCAAAAGGAATGTCACCTGGAAGCCACTTACTCAGTAACTTTTCCACCCTTGTCACAGACGCACGGTCCTGTTCTCTGCAACATCAAAGCTGGCCAAAACGGTTCCTGAACTGAGCACTTTATAAGTCCAGGGAAGGCTACCAGAGAAGCAGGTTTCAGCTGCTAGTGCTTCAACCTCATTTCCCCATGTATTTACGGGCAGACAGCACTCTTTCTTTGCACTCAGAAAGTGGGGGGTGACCCACGGGGAGTCACACAAAAGCTTAAGTTACAGAAAGACTAGCAGGCTGTTTTACTGCAAACCACTTGATAAGGTTTTTATTTCTCTTGGCTGCTCTGAAATTCGAGGGACAGTGGGGAATACAATATTACAAAAGAAAGAAACAGCAAAGGAAAAAGAAAATATTTCAAATGCAGTGTTTTCCTAAAGAGCTACTTTATCTAGGTTTTATATATACACTGCTTGCGGAAACGACTCCTTTGTTCAAAATCCAGCACTGGAATTTAAGTACAGCGTAAGGATGCCTACCCTGCTCATTTGAGTTATCATCCTATTTTCTAACCTTAGAAGTAACAGAGTATCAGGACAACCTCTCTCCTCCATCACACTGCAAAAAATATCCTTTTCTCTCTTTTTATTATCCTCTCTCTTTTTTGTAAGCAAAGCAAGGCAGGATCACTTATGAACATGCCCAACAATTGCATAACATGAAACAAACGCAAAACAAGGACTCATTAAATTAGAGGCCATTTTATTCTATGTGAAGAAGCGCGGCCCTCAGCTCCAAGCCCTTGTGTGTCACCCTTAAAAATAAAACTTACAAACGCAGGTGTTGGAAATCCGAGGACAACATCCAGTGCCCACTGATATGGACTGGAGGGGATGAAGGGGAGGAGGTAACTAAGTCCTCACAGGAGATAATTCAAGTCAGTAGTTCAGAATCCGCATACAAATACTACGTAGGTAGATGGAGTTCTTGGCAGAAAGGAATCCTGTTTTTCCATTCAGGGAAAACAAACACACCCTTAGACTCTGATTATCTAAACACGACCAAATTATTGAAGTATCTGGCTGGATAGAGCCTTCACCGCTAAGTTTTTAAAACAAGAACATCGACCTTTTTTAAAAAAGAAAGGTGCCATAGTACCAACAGCATTTGCAGGAATTTGGTGATTATTCTCAGGCAAAATTATTTTGCCTATGTTACACAGATGGTCAGATTAGATTAACACAAGTTGAAAGTCCAGAATAAACTATTAAATATTTCTAGAAGACTAGAAATAAAATATTTCATGTTTCATGAGCCACTAACATTTCAAAAAGCAAAAGAAGTCTTGCATGTAAAAAAAAAAATCCCCAAAAGAATCATGAAAGATTAAGCTAATGATGTAATTGAAATATGTACAATTTCCACCACTGTACTCTTAGACTCTGTTATATATACACATATATGTATATAGATACTCTTAGATGTATACATATCTACAGATGCATCAAAAAAAAAAGTCAGGCTAGCAGATCTCTCCATTCTTTCACACCCTGGCCCAGGCCACAACTGCATATGTGAATACATAACACAGGATGTGGACAGAGTATTTATTTTTTTTTTAGATTAAACTTATTTTATTGGTAAATGACAGATTTTTGAAAACAAAAGTTGCCACAAGTTTCTTTATGAATGTCTATTTTAGTTAGCACTCCTGATCAAAACCCCTTGCACCACCTTCCAAGCCCCACTAACACCTTGGCTTTGTGGCTAGGACACTCACGCACTAGCTCACAGCCCTGCTACGCTTGATTGGGAAGCGGATTTGTACCTTGTTCTTGAAAGTATTGCATGTTACCAGGTTAAGCTATTTGTGCAGATTGTAAGAGAACTAGATAAAAATCTCCATAAGCATCTTCCTTCCCCCAAGGCGGGGGGGCGGATAAAATCTACATGGTTATCAGCACTGCAGAACTGGAAAATATTTTCTAGGCATCTCAAAGCGGTCCATTAGGAAAATCATTTCTCTACTCACAGCTTCCCTAGAACAATACAGTGCAGCAATACTTCATCAGAACAATTAAACTGCAGCTATAAATAACTGACAAGCCCTGGCGACAGAACTTTCCAAGTAGTTTGTGGACTTACTGCTGCGGAACAGACTGACCCCACATTTTGCCACATCGACAATCACGCTCCCTGCCTGAGCATTACTGGGACCGCTGTCTCCCTCCTGTGCCTGTTCCCTTACCTCTCTCCTCTTCAGCACTCACCAAACATAGAAGTTCTTACAAAATCTGCAGACAAAAAAAAGCAGATGCATCTCTCTGTGTAACTACTTAAATCCTCCTGCAAAGCCGTCACCTCCTGCTTCTCCCATTCCCTTCTGCCTTTCTCCATACCCACATACTTAAAACACAAGACTACAGAACAAATTACACACACATCTAACTTCTAAGAACTAACCATAGATGCCCCACTTCCCACATTTTTCATAGGTTCTCACAGAATGAGACCATAAACTTTGATTTTAATAATGCTTCGGTGAAACAACCGCAGACCATGCTCCACTGTTTCACAGACTATATTCTGATACTGTCTTAAAACTTTGGTTGGTAGAAATCATCCTGTATGTCCGATCCAATAAACCTTATGTCATCATGCACACTGATGTATGATACAGCACAAATTGCTCTGAAGTCTTCTGGTCAAGAAGCAAAGAACCCATGCAAAACCTTCCTGCAGCTGGTCGAGGTTTCTCACACGCCTTAGTAGTCAACCTGAACAAAGTGAGGCATGTTCCATACCCTGTCCCAGACAGCAGTAAGGGAAAGGCAGAAGTGTCTTTTCTCTAAAGATGCAGAAAAACTGTTTTTATATAGTGTTCAGTTCACAGGATCCTTATGAGTTTATCACAGGAGGAGAGAACGTTCTACATGGACAGTAACATAACACAGCAAATAGATGGGGAGCTGGATCTGGCAGTGCAGTACTACTGCTATTCTGCTGCTTAATCTTCAGCAAGTCACTTCTAATCTTTATTACCTATTTTCCCCTTCCAGGTCTCATACCGGTTTCATCTAGTAGATACAAGCATTCGGGGTAAGAACGATACTTACACAGTACCTGAAAAAACAAAGCACTAGGTTTCCAATTTTTAAGTGAAGTGGGAAAAGGCTTGCAGTTTGTTATTGCTGTTTTCCACTATCAATAGTGAAAATCCCTAAGTCAGTAACTTCCGATAATCCTATCTTTCCTGCTTTTCAGGAAACTCATAAAACTTGAGAAGCCAGCTTGTCCCATTTCAGATATTGTAATTAACTAGCACATCTTCGTAATTAGCACGACTCATGAACACTGAGAGAAACGTGACTTCCCAATGCAAACGTCTTGACAAACTGCCGCCGCCGCCTCCTCCTCCAAGATCACAGACACTAAGTCAGCACCTTGACTTCCCGTGAGCTGCAGGCTCACTTAAGGAACGAGAGGACACGTGTAATTCCTTCCCAAAGATCAGTAAAGACTGTTGGAAGTTCTGAAACGGGCTGAGTCTAAAACTATTTTGAATTTTGAACAACTTTTCTCTAATTGACTTAGAAGGTGATAGAGAAAGAGATTTCAGCTTCATTCAGAGAGCTGTGCTTCCCCCCCTCCCCCGTAGTCCTGGATTTAGTAATAGCCATTCAGGAGGTGTGATTAGGATATGGCCTTGTCCAGGTCATCTCTTTCAACAACCTCAAAATCATTAGATCCCAATCTGTATCTCAAAGCAAAGTACTGAAACCTTTGAGAGCCCTTCAGGCCCTACTACATGGCAAACCCTGATGTAGATCAGGATCTCAGGATGAAGAGCGGTTCTTCCAACTCTAACTGCATAATTAAACAAATAAAGCCTTAAGCTGCTTAAGATTGGCTTGAGTGCTCGCTATATTCCTTCAAGTATGGTGAGTAAACCTGCACTGCCAGACCACATGCAGTCCTCAATAAGCTGGCTCAGAAACTTCCGCTGCAACCGCTCCATGGGCAGAAACTAAATAGAGCCACAGGATAATTCAGGTGGAAAAGGACCTCAGGGGGCCTCTGGTTCAGCCTCCAGCTCAAAGAAGGGTCACCCATGAGATCACACCTGCTTTCTCAGGGCTTTATCCAGTTGGATCTTGAAAACCTTCATGGAAGGAGACTGCACAACCTCTCTGGGCAGCGCAAGTCCCAGCTCGACTGGTCTCATGGTGAAAAAATGCCTTAATAGGCACAGACTGCTCTGACTTAAGCTCATGCCTGCTACCTCTTGTCCTCCTCATGGAAGGAGACTGCACAACCTCTCTGGGCAGCAAGTCCCACTGCTCGACTGGTCTCATGGTGAAAAAATGCCTTAATAGGCACAGACTGCTCTGACTTAAGCTCATGCCTGCTACCTCTTGTCCTCCCACCACGCACCACTGGGAAGAACCTGGCTTCACTCTCTTGAAAACCTCCCCAAAGGTGCTGGAAGGGCCCCCCAAGCCTCTTCTTCTCCAGGCTCAACAACAGGCACACCTCCCTCTGCCTCGCCTCACAAGGCAAAAGCTCACACCTCAAGACAATCTTGGTAGCTCTTCACTGAATTCACCCCAGTTTATCAACACTTCCCTTGTCCTGGGGGGTGGTACAACTGGCACACGGCTGCCTTGTGCTCGGCTTGCTGTCCACCACGACCCCCAGGGCCTTCTCAGCAGAGCTGTTCCCCAGCCAGGCTGGCCCCAGGCTGTGCTGGCGCAAGGGGTTACTCCTGCCAGGAAACAAAACCAGGAAGCCCCCACCCTTAAATAGCTGGTTAAATGGTAAACTTGCTTAGTAATCAGCAGCAGATGAAATGGATAGAAATTGAAGCCAAGTCTTCTTAGTGTTAATACACCTTACTTAGTACTACTAAGTCGCATCTTAGGGCCATATTCAGATGGCCTAAATTCCACATAAATCCTTCTGCCTCCTATTTCTTATTAGCTGGCTTTCAGGCAGCTCCCCGTTCAGCATCTTACATAAATTCTCTGAATTGCTCTCCAAAACACCTAGATTTCTCCACTGACTGAGAAAAGGGGCTTGAGTGGAATTCAGGCCACCTGAACTTAGTCTTTAAAGCCTGGTAACGTTGCAGCATCAGACTGCATTATTCCTTTGGTTTTGTCACCACGGCAGTAAGTTGCAGCTTGTTTGTCAGGACAGGTTTTAGTTTAGTTGCTCTTCCACTGGAACATATATTTTTAAAGAAAATGTAGATTTCTAAACAATTCAGGATTCAGTTCTTCCTGCTACCTTCTGGAAATTTACTCCATAGCTGGATCTCCTTGAACACGAATGCTTTACCCGTAGTTCTCTCGCATTTTGTCCTGAGCCATGTGTGCTGTTTTGTTCCAGATGTCTTGACGATTCACTAATAAAAATTTCATCTTTAGTATGATTGTGGCTCAAACCATTCACTGCTCTACAGAAAGGAGGAATAAAAGCCCTACATCGGCACTAAATGTGGGCTGGGGGAATCAATGGCTTAAATGCTCACCAGCTCAGCAAGAGCACGCCACGCTTTAAGTCAAGCATAAAGACATTTCCTCTAGTTCTTCAAAGACTATCACTTTTCCAATAAATACCATTCCGATTTTCTTAGGCTTCAGGCTGAATCAGTTCTCTTCATAAATTATTTCTCACAGGCATTACGGTTTTATAATAGTGTCGTAAATTGAAAAGTTACACACACCAGCATACCCAACCCAACGCGCTCTAGTCAGTGGTCTCACGTAATCAGGATCCTCCAACCAAAAGAGGTGGAGCAGGGAAGATGGGAACTACCCATCAACACTTCTGAAAAGAGGAACCAGATTCAACACACCACAGTCCTGACACCTCGCTTCAGGACATTAATAGTGCTTTTGTCAAAGCTCCAGAGCACTCCAGATGCACAGGTACGGACAGCCTACCCTTGTCCACAAGCTGTACGCTAGATCTCTCTCAGAATGTCACAGTACACCAACAGATACATGACTGCAAAATATACAGAATATTGAGGTTGAGGTTTACTGTCTTCACGATTACTTTGAGTGCAATGGACACCTGGAGATGGCACAACTTTCAGAACCAACCGACAGCTTACTGAGGATCAAACAGGCTATTTTAGAATACATTCGGCAGGTTTGCTTCCTTGCAAGGGATTCCATTTCCATTAGTAAGAAGTTTGCTTTCCTGACCAGCCAGTAGGGACTGGATCCATACCACAGGCTGAACGTGTTTTGTGTTTCAGAAGTCTTGACCACATAGATCAGCAGACCCATCAGATTCACTCAAGTTTGTCAGCCAGCCATCAAAACTGAACATATAAAGCATGAAATTTGGACCTACCTCCTGTCCCTAGGGACTAACAATAACAAACATGCTGAACAAATACAAAGAAAATTAAGTTTTTCAGTCACAACGTTTAGCTTCAGCCGCTCCTGAAGCATAAATCCACAGGACAAGGAGGAATTACCAGGCTTAACAACGTCTTTCCTTAATTTTTCAAAGCACACAGCACAGGCAAATACAATGAGATGTGCTTGCTCTCTCAGTGGTGCAGACGGTTAGGAGTATAAAGTCTTATGAGTGCACCCAGATGATTATCTTTCTCTTAGGGCATAATTAAGACCGGGTAACGCATCTGCAATTTCTGACTTTTACTTTTTACTCTCGGGGCAGGGGGCGGGTGGACACGAAGTCATATGCCACAGTCAATTTTTGCACAACGAGATGCTAAATCCACTCTGGAGAAAGACTATTTCTACAGCAGAACGTAACCAGACGAAAATCCCATTAAGTCTTTTGGTTTCATTTTGTGCTTTTTCTTTACATGATGCTTAGAACAATATAATAAAAAAACCTTCATGTCAACTCAAATATTCCTTAAGACTTCTATAGTACTCCAAAATATTTTGAGTAAAAATGAGTGCCCTTACCCTTAGTAGGCTTTTAAAAGTACTCAAAATAATTTACTATCAGTTTTACTGTTTTTCACAAATTCTGTATCGATAACAGCACTTTTCAAGTTAGAGAATGAGGTTACTTAAATACAAGAATTTCATGTTTGGTGTTATCAAATCCATAGGCCAAAAAAAGCCATGTTCCAGAATCTGGTACTTCTAAACGAAATGCAGTACTTCTCATTTAAAAAAATTATATACCAGTTGTTGTACGTAATTATTACATGTTTTGTGGGGGTTATTTCTTCAGCAAGTTAAAAAAAAAATCTAGCAGTGCTCATAAACTACCTTACAACTATTTTTATTCAAGTCACCGTTTTAATTTTCCTGAAGGCTACTGTTTGCTTATTTCCCAAAGATGTTGTATGGGTCCCACAAACCAAACCTCACGCCGTTTATGGAACTACCTGAAATAACCTTTTAACGCTTGCTCCTCTCCCGTACACCTCGAGGGAGGAATGTTCCTCTGCTATCTCTCCCGAGCGAGTCCACGAAGGGAACACACCTCAGCACTAAATCTAGCATCAAACCCCTAGAAATCAGAATGAAAATAGCAAAATACGACTGGGAAGTCTGATCCGCGCCTCCTTCAACTGTGCTGCTTTCGCACTGCGTGCACTTACAGACCACGAGCTGCACGTCGAGACCGAAAACTACGCGCAAACGCACTTTCGGTACCAAACCCCAAGATTTGGGACAGCCCCATGAAGCGGCTGGGACACGGTCGTCGTCCCCCCCCCGCTCCGGCGGGCGGTTACCTGCCGGGCGGGC
>NW_008795035.1:10453487-10475660 GCF_000699145.1 Aptenodytes forsteri
CGGCCTCCGGGGCCGGGGCACGGCCAGCCCTAGGCGGGGGCTGCCGGGATCACCGCCACTGGAAATGACCCGGCCTCCTCCTGCCTGAGTCCGGGTGTCGTTCATCTCTATTAAAAACGCCTGTTAATTACCTCTAGTCCGCCAGTAATGTCATTACTTTGACAGGAGCTCCCGCAGTGATGGGTAACTGCAGGAGTGTCTGGATAATGGAAACAGTTAATTTTGCCTCGGGTGCAGCAATATGCACTGTTGCCCGATTTTGGCTGGAGCCCTGACGCACGCGAATACGCGTGTTTCTGACCAGCCTCCTGATCAACTTCGGTGAAGAGTTGGAACTTCCAGAGCTCCTTCTGAAGAGTCAGTCGGAGCCGCAGGGGGAGCGGGCGGCTAGAGGCGTACGCCGGGGCTGTGACCGGGGCACCCACGGCAGCCCGAGGTTGGGCACCCCCCGCAGGTGTCGGGGTGCGCCGGGGAGCTCTGGAGGACGCAGGCCGGGGTGAGGCGACGCGCCGGAGAGCCGGTCCCTACCCCTGCGTGCTGGGGAGAGCTGCCCTCCTCCGCCTGCCTAGCTGCTCGTCGTTGCTTTAAAATGCTGAAAGAGCTTCAGAGTTTGAGGTTGCCGTTAAGATTTTACCGAGCTTGAGGTTTTAAATGAAGGTGTCATTAGTGGCAGTTGCCGCAGAGGTTTGTGACGTGGATCTCTGCTGACAGAACCGAACAAAGACCGCTCATTTCACATCGCCCATCATCAAAGCTGGCGTCACTTGGAGCAAGTTTTGGTTAGTACTGCTCGAGGCTAGGTTCCTATTTAACAATTACTGAGGACCTCTTTTATCAATATTGACTCATCCAGATCCTGCAAATGTTCCTTCAGAATTAAAGGTTTTAATTTAACCAGCATAATACAATACTGAAAGACAAAAATAGATGAGCACCTGCCAAAGAAAAGTAAAATAAAAGCAACATACGGGAAGAAGGTTTCAAAGCCCAGAAGAAAAATTTAATTACAGCGGGTTGTGTGGTTGTAGCTGCAGTGGTGGCAGCCACCATTGCCAGAAGGGTTGTTTTCCTCCGCACGCGCAGGTCGAGTGCTCCTCTCACACAGCCCTTAGGGCCGAAGAGCCCAGCGATCTGAGCACGGCACAAGGAAGGGGAGAGTAGGACTAAAGAGCCCAGCGATCTGAGCGGCACGGCACAAGGAAGGGGAGAGTAGGACTGAAACGCTAAGGGCAGTAGTCTGAGCACAACCTTACCTACAGATCGTCAGGCAGTGAGTTACTTTGTACCATTTATAAACTACACAGCCGAGCACCGCACATGGCGTATGTCCCACAAACAGTCCGTCCTCCCTTCCCCTCACAGATACCACGTTTCAGAAGAAGAAGCGCTGGTTGCATCTGTGGTCATCTGCAGAGCCCTTGAGTGGCAGGGAATGTACGGACTCGCGCTAGAAGCAAATCAACAGGGTACCTACTTCTAATCCAAAGACCAAGTCGGTCACCTCGGTTACTGGGAAAAACACTTGCAAGTGTTTAGAACTGGAACAGAAGAGATGGCCACTGACAGTTCTTGAAAGCAGGAAAACATCATTCGCAGGCGTTATCTGAGCTATAAAGGTCACGAGCTACCCAAGCAAAAGTGCTGCTAACTGAAATACGGATAGAAGTATGGAGAGGTTATATTTAAAACAGTTTCACACTCGCTGGAAAAAGTGAAAAGGGATAAGCAGACTTGGAAGGAGAAGAAACTCATTTTTCAAAGATGGAAGATGTAGGCATTTCTGCAACAGGAGAGAACTCGGATGGCTTTCTGCCAAAGGATTCACCTACATCAGTACAGACAGCGTCAACTTAATAAATACAATGTGAATATTAGCACAAGGAAAGGAGTCCTAGAGTTGCGTCATCAATCTTTCACATTTCATTCAAGGCGAGGAAGGTTCAGGATAAAACTACAAAAAGCGATTTCACACGAAGGAAGATGGGAGGTAGAGCACTGGACAGCGCAGAGCTCATCTGCTCAGCATCGGATCTCACGTTGAACTCCCTGTTCTTGTTTGCTCCCAGGTAGTCACCAGCGACTGAGCAGTAAAATACCTTGGCAAAAGCCTCACTTTGAGAAACGCGTGGAACCCACAACTTGAAATTAAATATGACCCTTGCTAAACTGCTAGATCTGAATACTGTCGAGTTTTATGAGGAGATTCCAAAGAAACTTGAACTCCAAATACAGATTTGTTGTAAACTTTGTATTTCAGCCTTTATTACAGGCTGCATCAATGTGCATGTTTTAAGTTTGCCTGAACTTTTGAGTTACCTGAAATCCAAAAGCTAACGAACTGTGTAACTGGCTATGTTTATTCCAAATAGACACAGCTATTGGCTGCATCCCTAATAGTCTTCAGCGTAAATGAGGACTTCATGATGACATACCACCCCAGCAAGATGTTTTTTTTAAAAATTGTAAGGCTTTTGGTGTTGATGTCCCCCAGTTCTGACTGGCTTTGTCTGGAGGGAGATAACAGCTACGTTATCCAAACTGGTACTCCGTGCCTGTTACTGCGGAGCTTGCTACAGACACTAAAGCAGCTCAAGTACTTTCATTGCCCTGCAAATACCAACTGTCCAAGCCCGCCAGGATCTTCCTGTGTGCAGGACCGCGTGTCAGACAATTCACCGCAGAGCATTTGTTATGTCCCAAAAAGCTGTCCAGTGCATTCCATATCTGAAGATAATTTAGATAGGAGTAAGCCATTCAAATAACAACAAAAATATTTAGAACTAACTAGTGAATCCTAGTTAGTTCTAAACTAACTAAAGTTAGACTTTAGTCTAAGACTAAACTCTGTTCAATCCATTAGTCTACAGTGGCATTTCTTAAACTTTCCCCTGTGCCGTTTGGTGCTGGCGGCTGCTGGAGACAGTACGCCAGGCCGGAGAGCCTGGTCCCTGGCAGTCCCTGTGGCTCCTAATTCAGCTCACCATCAGAGGTGAAACATCATCCGCAGCCCACACCGATTAAGCAGCTTCAAATTTCGAGACACCTAAGGTTTAAAAATATATATACACAAACAACAACATATTGATTTAAACAGATTCCTACATGTATTCGGTATTTTCTTGAGCTTCTTTATAGATTCCTGATGTTTACATACAGCATAGGCAAAGCTTTTCATGTTAGCAGGGATTTTACCGCACCTTTTTGCGTAAATGTAGTTTTCTACAGAGCAGGGCTTTGCAAGATACTGGTGTAATGTGTCATTTACACTGCAACACTTTTCTTGTATGAGTCTGTGCTGAGTATCCCGTAGGGAAACCAAAGAATTTGGGGATTTATGGTAGACACAATAGTCAGCTATAAAATGATTGATAACCTACGTTTATAATTGGAAATGTAAACTGCGCAAGACACATACATCAGCGACTGTGGGAGACAGTGACCTTTCTTATACAAGCTACACACAATGATAGGAAACGACAAGTTAAAATAGTAGCTGATTTATATTTTAAATCAAAAGGCACAATAGCACAATTAAAGGCAGGAAAGAAGTTCTTGTATCACCCTAGAGCATTCAGGCAGGGAGGGAGTATCTGTGAAAACATTCATGGCTCCCTCTAACCACATTCATGTATTCAAAAATGCTTGTTGTTTTTTTTTTTTTTTTATATCCAGAAGGAAAAGCTCATTAACTATTCTCACTTTCCCTTTTAAAAAGTTTCAGGCATCCAGTCAAGGGGAAAAAAAAACCCGCCACCATATGTTTTGATCAGCAACAGAATGAATAGCAAGTAGTAAATAGCAGGGAAGATTGCAAGTGATCTTACGAAAATACTGATTTGGAAGTACAGTCAACTGACTCATCAGGAAAGAGAACAGAAAGCCAATGTTCTATTTGGCCAATTCTAACTAATATCCAGTGGGAATTAATAAAAACAAAACTACGAGCCACACTGAAAGAGGAGAGTCTATGGACGGGTAAATATGTGTGGAAGGTTGGCATTAATCTTTGATGAGCAGGCTGCTGCCTCCTGATACTCGGGAAGAAGCTAGAGGGGGAAGAAAGCCAACAGCGTCACAGATACGGCAGACGTGAGAGCTTTTAGCTAAAAATCCCCGGAGGGACACAAACAAAATTAAGTACTTCAAGAAGGTACGTATGGTTAAACTAAACCCAGACTGACTTCTTACATGAAATAACAGAGACAATTAAAGGAGGGCTTGGGTAGGACAAAGCTCGTGGTCTGGATAGAAGATATTTCATTGTAGCCTTCAAACTTGCAAGAAATAAATGACTCTGTAATTAGCAAACTTCCTCCATGACTCATTAAATAATTGGACACTATGAATTAATACATCATTACTCTAAATTAAATTAATTTTAACTAAAATGAAGATAACGTTTTTAAACTGTTTGCTTAGAATTTATTTTGCTTTAGCTACAAACAATAACCAGTTCAACAAAGGGACTCGTGTCCCTGGACGTTTTTAATTAAAGAATCAAACTGGCATTGTAATATTCTATTTCTGAAGATATCCTGGTAGTGTGGCATTTTGAATGCCCTCTTAAAACGCAGGGAGGGCTGAGCTAACACTGAAGGGGCAGAGAGAGCCAGCTGGGATGCGGGTGCTGGCAGCAGAAACAGCTTGTGTTCCCGAAGTGATCATTCCCAGAACTGTTAATTTTGGGGTGTTGTTTTAAAAGATGGAAAAACATTTCTAGAGCAAGCAGCATGAGGTTTCAATGCTAAACAGTCTCCGCGTACATATCAGTGCATTTGACTCATTTTTATCCATGAAGCTTTTTGTTTCCAAGTAAAGGAACAAATGAGTAAGTTGCTAAGATTAAATTGGAAAGCAGCAAACTCTGGCAACGTGCCCCAAATGATTAATTATTTAGTAGAACATTTGGTAATATGGTCATGCCCAGAGCCACTTTTCACAGAGGGAGATTGATGACATTAATAATAAGGTGATCAAGGGTATAGTGTAAAATTTATCACCACTTGACACAGTTCAGCTTTGTTAATGCTTGAGTACCTCTTTAAATTCCTCTCTTGCATTTTCTCATACCACAGATATACTGCCAACCTAGCACGATAAATCAGAGTGCCATTCAGGTATTAATAGTGTGATAACCCCCCAAAACTGAAATTTCCAACTAGAGGAAGGCACATAAGTGGGTTAGGATCTGTAAAACAAGCTGCGAGGTCCCCCCCCCCCCCCCCCCCCCCCCCCCCCCCCCCCACAGATATACTGCCAACCTAGCACGATAAATCAGAGTGCCATTCAGGTATTAATAGTGTGATAACCCCCCAAAACTGAAATTTCCAACTAGAGGAAGGCACATAAGTGGGTTAGGATCTGTAAAACAAGCTGCGAGGCGCGCTCTGCAACACTGCCGCACCCCGGAACCGCCATACCATGAGAAATTGTGTCACCCATGGAAAATCAGAGGCAGGATTAAAAATAGAATTTATTTCTGCTCTTGAACTGTCTTGCTCAAAAGCTGCCTGTCTTTTCCTAGGCCAACGAAACGTTATAGTGGAGCTGACGGCGTCAAAGGCAGCCAAGAGGAATCAAAAGCATCGAACAATGAACAGTGGCTCGAGCCTGCAGAAAAAAGGTGATCCCTATGGGCTCCAGCGACAGCGATGTCCTGAGCGACCAGTGTCTTACAATACACTTTAATCATCAAATAGACCACAGAAACGTCCAAGCCCAGGTCCGCGTCCACGTCTGAGCCCTCCACACTGCTCGTGCACCAGCGGCTGCCCGGGCTTTGCTCCGTGGGCACGGATGCTTTGGGCATGCGGCAGCCCAGTCCACCGACACCCCTTCCAGCCTCGGCTCTCCTGGGCACAGCACAGATTTAAGATTGCTTCTTCATTAAAGCAGCACCGGCCACAGAGCCCTTTTGTTTTTTAGACCACCATAGTAAGCCTCACCAGATTTGTCTGGATTACCCTGTGCCCACCAGGTCTTTGAGAAGGAAGAAGGGAAAAAGCCACTGCCTGGGACAGACTTGCTTTCTTCTGCAATTCTGAATAAGTAAACGCGGTAAAGATGCAGTGTTACAGATAGAGCCGGTAGTTATAAAGCCTGTAATGCAACAGTGAGTGGCTAAAACGACCCAAGAGTGCTTTCCTGCTGTAGCAGGTGAACGCTGCAAAGGATTCTGATACTTTGCTTTTATTTAATGGGTTTTGTTTAGTCAACTACTGTGCAATGTTTGCATAAAGCAAAACCATTTTACAGTCTAAGACTTCAACCAGGAAACAAACGTGGCCAAGGGCTTCCAAAACAGAAGCTTAAATTCCGGCTTTTGTGCAAGTCGGATTTTTGGGGTTATTTGAGAAAATTGAGGTAAACTACCGAGTATTTAGCAGTTCGGGAAACACCATGACTTAATTAGGTGCCTGAATGTACCCGAGACGCGTTCTGGGAAAAGGTCCCCCATTTACCTGTCTCCTGTGCAAACCACATTCGTGGTGGAACTTCTCCCTCACATTCGCAGTGCGCTTTTTTGTCTTGAGAGGGTCTAAGGCTGTTCAACCGTTTCATGAAATAAGTCGCTACTACCCCATCATATTTGTCTAACGTTACTTCCAACATTCAAATCTGAGGATCCTAACCAGCAGGAAAAGTTCCAAGCTGAGAAGCAGAAAGAGGGTGAATGAATGCATTTTCTTTCTCTGGGATATTAGGTGAAGATGAGTATCAAAGATGCTTCAGAGCAGACCAAATTTCAGACACAAAGTTGTGACTAAGTGTAACAGTACTGGATTGATTTATACTGAAAATGAATTAAATTTATACTGGAAATTAATACAGAATTATAAAGGTAGGAGTGAAAGGATTTAGAGTCCCGCCTAAACTATGAAGCAAGCTGTGAAATCGGTCAAGCAATGGATGCATACACTGCAGGTTCATCAGAAGATGAACATCTGACTATAGAGAAGTTATTCCTAGAAAGACAAAGGTGAATTCTATATACAAACAGGAATTCGCGCTGTCTATCTCGTGATGTGTGAGAACCAAAAGTACAGTATACCTTTTGAGAAAGAAGGCTATTGCACTAAGTCCCAGGCCTGGTGTGTAAAACTCAAGTGTTTTGTGACTCGCAGACACCAAGGTGCTGTCGATCAACACACTCAGAGCCTGGTTATTCAAACCGCATTATGCATTCGTACATGAAATAGATTTTGAATCCAGGGTTGTCTGAATCCTAACACCTGCATCTGATTTCATTTTGGCGTAACAAATCAATCATTTTAATACCTGTGAAATTTAGTCCGCAAAAATTAGAACACACTTGGATTTCCTTTGCAGTGAAGTACAGCACTGCTTCAATAAAATTGTGAAGCTTCAAAAGAATGGCTTTCAGTGTGCTTTGCATAGGAGGGAACAACTCCCTTCCCCCTGCCAGAGATGCGGAAGGGCAGCCATCCCGCTGATTTCACTAAGCTCAAATAGGGGATCCTTCAAAAAGCTAGGGATATAGCAGAGGTGTCCAGCTTTGCAGGCCGTGCTGGTCACTGCCCGGCTGTCTGCTGCTGGACACCTGCAAGGCAACGGTTGGTTGTGTTCAGTGCGGTCTGTCCGTCACGCTTCTGCAGAGCACTTCGGAGACCCTGCAGCTACGCAGCGGCGGAGCAGTAGACCTGAGACGTGCTGGTAGTGGGTGGGAGGGGAAAAGAAGTTAACTGTTTTCTTAAAGCCTCATTTATGACATTTGTACACGTGTAAAAACAGGGATTATTCAGGGGCTTACATGTCCTCGGGTTCTTCTGGGCAATGCTGAGCAGAATGTCAGATCTGCTCAATTATACGTTTACATCGTTCCTTACCGATTGCATCAGACAATCCATACAACCTACCGCTTAAGGGAACCTTCGCTCTTGAAGTTACTCCTCAGTAATGATAAGAGGAGGTTTATTTAAGTTTTGGCTGATGGACATACTCCTTTGCTGCATAGCAATTACTTAGATATCGAAAATCTGGTATCAGAAACAGCAGGCAATGAAACAGAACTTCGCTAGCAGCTAGATTTTATATGCCTAATAAAGAGTAGCTGCAAAATTCAATACATTTTAGGGCTGTCTCACTGCAATACCAGACAAAGGGATCACTGGTTTAAAAACAAAAATAAATTCTAAATCAAATACTAAAATGCTTAAATACACACCAACATTCTATTCTGTATTAGAAAAGCATATTAGAAAACACATTAGAAAGCCTAAAAAGCACGTAGAAAGCATTAGAAAGCATATAGACCTGAGCGCTCACAGTAACAAGTAAAATCAGAAAATATACGGAGAATAAAAAGAAAATATGCGGAGAATAAAGACAGGAGGATTTAAGAGAAAGGTCTCATTCAAGAATTCATAGCTGAAGGTGCAATAATGAAAGTATGATCTTATAATCCTCCTACGCCTTGGCATTATTCTGGAGTAAATCTAAGAAGGCATAAATAACTGAAGACAGTGCGATCTCTTTGATGATTAAAGTAATACAACACTCGGAGTTCAGATGTAGGGTGGTTTGGGTTTAGGGAAAATAGGCCGGTAATATCTGGGAGCACATGGAGCATTCATCCTCACCTGACACAGGAAAGGTCTAAGGATTAGAATTAAGGATTAAGATTAAGGAAGACAGTTCCCGCGTGAGGAAGACTACAACCACGCTTGCTTAACAGCACGTAAAGAGGACATCTGTGTACCGTGATCTGCAGCACTGCAAAATGTTTGCTTCATCAGCTAATGGATCATATGCGTGTTCTTCAAAGTACTGCATTCCATACCTCTTCTCTCCTCCGACATTTCTAAGACATGAGCATTTCTAAGAAATGAAAGTAGAATATATGCAAATGTCTATAAAAATTAGAAACAACAAATACTTTGTATGTGCAGTGAATATTTTTTAGGGATTGTTCCCTTAAATCTTTCCCTTAGGAGACCGAAAATCTATTACATTTGCAGGAGAACATCGTAACTCAAAGAAATCTTGAGTCCCGAAAGGGTGATCCAGCTGAAACATGAGCAGTATTTCCTCCTGAATACTGACCTCTCTGGAGACAACCCGTTCCAAGAAGTTCTACCCCCAGTCCGAATATCCATTACCTTTGGCAAGAAGACAACGAACGTGAATTTGTCCTCTCGAACTATAACTTTACTCACAAAACGCATTTTGGGCTTGTCCGTGCTAGCCAGTTCAGCACGGGAAGGACACGATATGCTCAGTACTCAGCGTGGACAAGGACCATTGCGTTCCTGTGCAGCCAGCTGTCAGCTGACAACACGACAGCGCAGGTATTCACAGAGACCTTCCACAAACAAAAAAATGTGTGGTTTTAATATATTAAGCTTTCATGCTTATGCCAGCTTGGGATAAAAATGGACGTACTTTAGCTAGTGATCACCTAGTTACTCACTGTAAAATTTTGAAACTGCGTCTGCACTTTGTTCGGTGTTATTTGGGTTGTTTTTAAAGGCATTTTGTCTCCTCTGTTTCTCTAGTTGAGACAAAAGCCTGGAATTGTAAATCATAGTCATTAGCACAGCTCACCAAGGTCATGTTCTCACATAACCTGTTTTGCTCCTGGGAGAGACAGTTCTGAGAACTCAATTGCACGTACTGAGTCAGCTCCCTTTTCTTCCAGAATAGGATGCTAACACAGGCAACAGCATTATTTGTGCTCGTAGTACGGTATCGCTGTTTACCATGGGAGGGTTTGGCAATAATTGCTCCTCATGTAAACAAGCAGAAATGAAGGATGTTTTCTGGAGGCCTAACTAAAAGTCTTGTTAATTTATTGAAAATATGCATAGATGTAACATCTTGCACCTAATAAATATTAAGTCATTAGACACTTGAAGTTCTATTTCATCTCAAGTTAAAGCAGTAAGAGCAATTAGTTTTGTAGTACGCTGATGTGTTAGAAATATCTGCAAACCATAGGGCTGGTTTAGCATACGGTATTCTTAGAACAAATTAGAGCACTATTTTTTCAAGATTTTAAGTCTGTAACAGACAACTAGACTACTCCGGTGATACTGTAATTAAGAGTGATGTAAATGTAATAGTGAATAATGAATGTAGTTACTGAAAGTGTATCGTGCAATACCTAATCAATGTGTGAAATGCGGATGCCTTCAGGATACGATCGGCTAGAAGAACTGTCATTGGGTGTCATTTGCTCTGTTCCTGCCGAGGCAAAGAAAGCATGATACAAACCATTGAGAACTAACATTTATGAAGAAACTTACTTTGAAAAGCTTTAAACTCTCCTTATTACCTCCTTATTTTTCTTGTGCAGGGGATACCAGATTTTATAGCAATATTAAGTTTCCTCTGACTATCTCAAAGAGCAAAACTCCTGGAAAAAAAGATGCTTAACTGCTCCGTCTTTATTTCTATCTATCTTTAACAGTTTGCAACACCAATTCATGAAGCCCTTTACACTTTTTTATTACTCCATCCATCTCCTCCTCAGTACACAGCCCTGAAGGTAACGATCAGCATCATAGTCATTACGCCATGAAAAGAGCAGTTATTTTTTAAGCGAGAAAAAATTTCCAGTTGCAGTTTGATTTTAGAAGTTGATTAGTACTATTCTGCAAATATACAAAGAATCATGCAGTGTGGAACAGATTACACCCCATCACCCTTATTTAATAGTTTGATATTATATTTAGTAATATCTTTTGCCTGGAGGAATACTAAATAGCCGCGCTCTTAATTCTAAGGCACCAAATGATCTCCCAACCTGCTGAAAAGCAGTGCTCCCAAAGCACTTCTAGCCCTCACAGTCAGCCTTGGGGGAACCCGTGGTTTTCTTGCGTTTCATTTACCACAGTCAAACACAAAAGAGAAACTAGTCTTCATCTAAAAAACCCCAGCAAAGAAGACATCAGTGCTTGTATAAACAAAGCCTGAAATCTTGATGAGCTCCGAATCCAGAATGCAAAGGATGCAATCTTAGATTTGCTATTAACGCTCTTTAGATGTTCTGTGGCACAAGTAAAGATTTTTTTTAAAAAATTAGGCTTACAACGTGGCTTTTGAGAGACGCTTGCTGCCTACAGAACCCACTCCTTGATTTAGGAAATATATACATGCTATGATATCATGGGAATCGGCTAACGTAAGTCCCAAAGAAGTCATGTTTGAAGTGCCAGCTGTGGAGCAGCCCAGCGGTGCCCAGCTGGAAACGCAGGCAGGAGAACTGCCACTGCCATTTCAAGAAGGTCGTGTTATATTTCAACAATAGCTCTTCTACAAGAGCACAACAAAACCGGTGCTGAGGAAGGACAGGCCAACGCATAGGTAATCCTCCTGTTTATAACTAAACTTTTGGGGTCCCCTGAAAATTCTGATTTTTCCCCTCCTGCAAGAACCGTAGTCCTCACGAACAACTTTATCTGGAGCAGGCTGTTCCCAGGGCATAACTCAAATGCTCCAACTCAGCTGCTGTAACCCCTGCTCTCCATCACCTTTGCCCTTTTTCTTTGTCTTCATCGCTTGTTGTGGTACATGGAACACAGCCCTTGGTCTTACAGCAGTTGCACTAGACTAAGATCAAAGTTTAGAGGCTGGCAAATTAGCGTAGGAGACTCCAGCCACAAGGAAAAGGCCTTTTCATACTTGAAAAAAACCATGCATACTTCTGCTGCCTTGTAACTAAAACCATAGTTATGGTTAGGCACATGATGATGAGTAACAAGGACACAGATTACTAGCTCTTGAGTGCATGGAGATGTGTTCACGCCATCCGAAATGCTGGCAGTGCCAGGATTCATCACTAGCTTTTAGTGACACCTCCCCCTACGCGCCTTTATTTTTCCATCATGAGCTAAAATTTCCAAATGTGACAGTAAGAGTTAGCTATGGGTATCCTGAACTGACAAACAAGTGGTTATCCGCAGAAAGCCGGATATATTTAAAAAACAATGGGAAGCTCGTGCGTCCATATCCCATCTCGTCAGCACTAATTGTGGTAATAGCCCCTCTTCATGACAGGTTTAATGATCACCTCTCAACGGCTGCATTCCCTGCCCCTTAGCTCGGCTAACCGCTGGCTGACCGCTTGTGCTGAAACGAGGCGGGGAGGGGAGTTCAAACCGACTCCGGTTCTCCAGGTCTTGGTGGCTCAGAGCAGCTCTTGCTCTTGGTTTTCAGTCAGTCCTTCAATGGGTGACGGAAAAGACGGGATAGTGGGCCTTTGATGTCATTCTCAGCGGTAATTCTGGGACCTGCAGCCGGTGCTGGCAGGAGGACAGTTCTCACTGGGGTCAGCGGAGGCACTGCTGCTCCCCAAAGCCAGTTATTTTAAGTCACATCTAAACAAGGGATTATCAGCTTAAGATCAGCCTTTCTCCCCTGCAGCAAGTTCAGTTAGATGCAATACCTGGTAACTAAAAAGCAAAATTACATCCCTCTCGCTTGAGCCAGACTCCTGTTGGCTTCTGTGGGTGTTGGCTGCTGCTGAATTCACAGCCCGGCTGTAGGTATGTGGGTAAATACCTGGGAGGGTGACATGCCCTGTGCGCCTGTTTGCATAGCTGGATACCGGCGACGGAGGCACAGCAGCCTCATTTCAGACACTACTCTGCGTGCTAATTACAGACATCCTTGCCTGCAGGAGGGTAGGTGACTCCGCACCTTCTCTTGTACCACCTGCCTGGCACCACCTTGCTTTCTGATGGTAGTTGTTTGCCTCCTCTCTAGCTCATCCCCTGAGCAAAAATAAACAAACACACCACCAAAAACTATCAGTCACCGGACTCTTTACACTTCACAGCCTGCCCCATGCACGCTCCTTTCCCTCCTTGCTGTCTGTACCCTGCGTTCTCAGTGGGTATTTGCTGCTCCAGCCATCGTGCATTTAGTGGCAGCATATCCGCACCAGCGGTTTGCATCAGGTACACTGCTATAATCCAAGCAGAGGCTAAAAGCCCGCTGCAGACAAGGTCTTAGAAACATGAAGAGGCTTGCAATAAGGAAAACAAAACAAAACAAAAACGCTCTTAACACATCTGTGGTTTTTTTCTATGAAGCTATTTTATGGGGTTTTTTTTAATCCATCACTAGGTCACCTATACAGTATTATTGCCCATTAAATAAAAAGATTTACGTACCAAAACAAAAAGACATTTTATATTTGCTAACAACCAAATCCCAACATCTTTATTTTTGCCAGGCCCAGCTCAGGAAACCTCTTGCTGGGCTGAACGGCTAAGCACCAACCAGGGCACCCATCAGACATTTATATTGGAGATACCACCGGGCAGTGACGGCCAGCTCCAAAGAGTGAAGCTAGGCCCTCCTTTTCTCACCGCTGAATTGAAAAAAGCATGGGTAAATCCCCTTCCCCCAGGAGTCAGAGCATTTCTATTAACACCAGGTGGGTGAAGACTTCACTCTATATCCAAATACCTCTGGAGTTCAGGTGGGTGCAGATCCAGGGGTGACACTCATGTCTTATTGACAGCCATGATATTGCTCCTCAGCTTCCTTGCAGCTCTACCGGCCCATGTCTAAGGCTGCGGCTCCACCGAGCATCTCCTCCGGCAAGCCAAGCGGCGCTCACCTGGAGCCCCCTTCTCAGCTGCTGTGCCCTCAGCCTCGGTTACCCCCTCAGCTCCTCCAGCTCACTCTGGGTATGTCCGTCTTCTCGGCCAGATTTCTGAAATGATTCAGTTTAGGAAATAAACAAAATGGAGCTTCTCCCCCGGGGGAGAGGCATGAGCAACAGGTCAGCAGCGAGAATACCAGCAACCCGCCGTCACAGCCTACGACTCTCATTACCTTACGTTGCATATCATTAAGGCCGTGATTTAGCCTCGCTGAATTAATTTGTTCCGTCCTCATCACTTGCTTTTATTGGAGGGGAGTGATCTGAAAGCAGCTGAAATCATGGCATTGGGTCACCAGACGTGGGCTTCGGCCGTGAAGTCAGGTTCCAGATTTGCACTCTTCAAACTTAAAACCAGGAAACTCCCATCCAGGCTCCTCTCTAGTTCTTTGTGCATATTTCTTTAGTTGCGAAGATTTGCTTGAAATCTATGATGAACCAGGAAACTTTTGAAGAATCCGACCAGAACAGAAATCCAGGTGTGTATATACATTCTGAAAGATTTCACTTAATTTCATCAATATTGCTGTACTAAGCACAATACTTTTGAGAATCCAGGTACGCACTTCATATAAAAAGGTGGAACAAGCCCAGGACTGATGACGAGAGTGCTGATGGAATTAATGCACATTTAAAACATAAACCCCTTCCCTTTAATTTGATCTGGGGTATAGTAGAGCAATGACAACCCTCAGGTTGCTTTACACACCAGTAAGTTAGACTTCAAGTGCTTTATGAGAGAACTAAGAAAGCTCATGAAAAGAAAAGCCATCATTCAAAATTTCTAAGAGCTATTAGGAGTGGAAATTAGCTACAGAAAGTTCTGTCATTTTATTGCATACCTGCACACGCATGTATAGATGTACACGTATGTGGAACTGCTTGTTTGCTCATTAATTAACTTTTACATCTCCCATCCGTTGTAGCTCCTTTGCTGCGAGCCCCTAACCAAAACTTAGGGGTGGCTGCAAAGCCCTTTTCAAACATTAACAGGACCTGGACATTATGTTCTAATTCTTTTAATTTCAAATGTTTATAAATTATTAAACTAGGAGATCTAGCTAACTGTGCTGTAGAGAAATCATGTTTTACCAATGCTCAGCCTGATTTTTTAACAATACCATTCATTTCAACACCTGATAAATTCAAATATATTGCTAGTGAACACGCAACGGAAAGCTATTTTTCTGTTGAAAATTTAATTGAAAGTCATCCCAAGGAATAATGAAAAACCATAGCAGCATTGGCATTACATCAAACGTCAGTCCTCTTTTTACATTCCCATCCGTTGTAGCTCCTTTGCTGCGAGCCCCTAACCAAAACTTAGGGGTGGCTGCAAAGCCCTTTTCAAACGTTAAAAGGACCTGGACATTATGTTCTAATTCTTTTAATTTCAGATGTTTATAAATTATTAAACTAGGAGATCTAGCTAACTGTGCTGTAGAGAAATCATGTTTTACCAATGCTCAGCCTGATTTTTTAACAATACCATTCATTTCAACACCTGATAAATTCAAATATATTGCTAGTGAACACGCAACGGAAAGCTATTTTTCTGTTGAAAATTTAATTGAAAGTCATCCCAAGGAATAATGAAAAACCATAGCAGCATTGGCATTACATCAAACGTCAGTCCTGGTCCATTAAAAATGCACCTCTGTACCGTTCGTGATCAGAGAAAAGATTAAACAATACAGCGGGTCGGCTGGTGGTTTTTTAATAAGTTCTGGCAACCGGGTTACAACTCTGGAGGGTGGCCAAGAGTGCAGTTTTCACGTGCAATCGAGGCTACGGCTTAAAACAGAGAAGGAATCAAATGCCCCTCTGCAGTCAGGGCTGGAGAGGGAACAAGCCAGCAGGTGGTCGCGGTGGAGCCCGGGAGCCATGACTGGGGACGGTTGTACGTTACGCTCCAATTCGTTTTCATATATTGTTTTAATGCAAGCAATTAAATAAAACCACAGCTGTCCCTCTGCACTCCCCAATGGCGGCTGGTTTTGCCTTCTCACAGCTTAAGTAAAGCCAACCAGTCTCTTGTCACCCACTGAGACCGCTGCCCATTGATGTCAGTGACTGGTTCGGCCCCGTTCTCGCTCCACCCGTTGACCATGAGCAGCGGGTGACTCCAGCGGGACACCACCCCGGCGAGTGCCATCTAGATGCCCTCGTAGATAGGCCAAGCTGGGGAGGCTGTGCCTGGCTGCTTCAACCATGGGGCAGAGCAGCCCTCCCCTTGCGTAGATGGGGTCAGGAGCGGCAACAAGCTGAACAGGAATTGTGAACGAAGCCGAAAGCATCGTACCCAACAGCCTCGCCTTTGAGGAGCACCTTAAATCTCAGCACACAGCTCAAATTATGCCCTTTTGCAAACACCCCTTTGCGTTAAGCAAAGAAGTTGCGTTTACAGCAGAAGGTGTCACAGGGCCCCGCAATACGAACCTTCACTGGAAGCAGAATCAGATTTTTTTTTGATGCAACTGTGCAAGAAGTGCAATGGCACGTGATTAGCAATTTTACACAGAAAGAGCCAATTTCACGCTCTTCTCTATTTTTCCTAGCTTTTACCACCTTGCACTGTGAAATCCTACACAGCAAACATAGCAATATAGTCAAGCGCTATTAGAAGAATATCCTTCCAATACTGAAAAGGGTACATCACATACAATGTTAGCAAAATTGGTAGTAATGCCATATGCATATTAAGCGTGTCAACATTAATATCCAGCTGCCGCCGTGAAGGACTGTAGACAAAGAGTGTAATAAACATTTTTAAAACTCCAGATTTCCATGCAGGTATCCAAACCAGTAACCTTTCTCCCAAAAGTTTACGAGTGCCAGGCTATCATCGTACAAAACCAGGTGAAGAGATTCTTGTAGAAACAAGACATGGGGTTTAGGATTCCAGTTAGTAAAACAATTAGTTGAACTTCAAAGTCACTTTATGTTGTTACATTCATACTTTTGGTTTTGTTCTTTCAAGCGTGGATCACTTTCTTACGTACTTTGTTTTTTACTAATGGTTTCACTGTAAGTAATGTGTCCATTTCATTTTCCCGTCTCTTACAGAAAAGATCAATTACGGAGTTTATACCAGCTTTTAAAACAAAAATTATTGTCTAAAGGAGGAATCTAGGAACTGTCTCTTCTATGAAGGTAAACGTCAATGCTTCAAAAAGAAGACCCAAGTTGGTGACAGTATCACTCACTAGTTTTATCTCCGCTGGCAGCATGCCCAGACTGAGATAAGAATCACAGCTTTTCACACCCACCAGTGGTTTTCTTCAGAGGGAGACGAGCTTCTCAAGAGACTCTTGGTATTGCTACTCACCTCACAGTGAGGGTCAGGTTTTCAGCACTGGATTTTGAGAGACAAGGAAATTTAGCGTTCGCTGGGATCGGGCCACTAAAATACCTTATTCTCTTCTACTTTTTACGCTAGGGTTTGTACCGATTGGTTATTAGAAGTGGGGGCCCCAGGTGCCGCAGGGGGAGCAGCCTGTGACAGAGCCGTACCCGCCAGCGAGCGCCAGCAGGCTTTGGTATCTAGCTACACTTTCAGCAGTTGGCAGCAGTAGACGCCTGGGAAGCGGTAATGATGCTGCGGCCAAAGAGGAAAACCGAGGCGCAGAGGACGAGGGCCTGGTCCGAATCCCAAGGCAATCAATTAATGAACTCTGGTTTGTTTATTACAAAATGGTCAGCCCTTTGTGAACCCGTTCCCCGTTTGCCGACCCACTGTCCTGACTTCTGGACCACGTTCAGACTACTGGATCAGACCCGCTTTTACTTGGTTAAAAGGACTGAGAAGCCAGCAGAAGAACAATTTTCTCATTCGAATTTGGTTTTAAACGCGTGAGGGAAGTTGTTGCACCGTCAGTACCTGTAAGTGGAATCCTCTTGAGCTGATTATCCACTGGCGCAAGTAACTTCTCCCAAGTTTACTACAAGTTTTTGAGACTGAATTAGGGCTCTCTGAAGCGCTTCATTCCCATGGGGTTTGTGGCACAGCGCTGAAGCCCATCACACAAGGTTTCTGTTCACTTCAGCAGTACGCATTGTCTCAACGGTTCCTAAGACATCTGGAGTGCCGTGGGACCACCTGGGCAATGAGAAAACTTCAAGTGCTTTGCTCTGAAATGTCCAGTCTCCGAAGACAACGCTACCAGAAAGGCAAAAAGGTCTTGAGAACACATTCCTGCGAGGCTCGCAAGAGGACCCCGAGTCTGAAAGTCAAACAAACAAGAAGCCCACATGGTCTACGAGGCAGCCCGGATCAGCCCTTCTTCCTTGAGCCCTACAAATTTCAGACGACCTGCTGGTGACTCCTAACTTTTGCCTCACGTAAAACTGAAACAAGCTTCACACGTAAGACCCGGGATAACACGCTATCTACTGGGGGAGTGGAGTCTTCTCAAGTTTTCCTGCTGACTTCAAGACCTTTCCCCTGGCACCGTATGTTTTCAAAGAAGGAGAAAATGCTACAGTCAAATGCATTTCACCCTTCCCTGCTGATTCAAAGCAGATCTGAATTACCTGCATCAGATATATTTAAGGGTTGCCATACACCAGTGAAAAGACACGTCGCTTTGGACTTATTTCTGTAGTGCTTCTCGGGATGGATGCCTTAAAGGTTACAAGATGTTTGGTCACTGAGCAGAGTCCAGAACCTGAGGATAGCGGCTGGGGGAAATTATTGACATGGCTACATTAGCATTTTAGTTCCACTCGGGGATGGGCGTTTGAACTGAATCTCCCAGCACAACAGTAAGAGTTAGTTAAAGGTATGACTTGTGATGAGTAAACACTGTAAAAGTGAAGGAGTGAACCCCTAGGTACAACTTCACTTCTCACCTGGGAATAACACTTAACATAAGGTTGAAAATGGAGCCATTTCTTCCCTAGTTGTTTGGATTCAGAGAGAGCTGTGGATACCAGTGCCCGCACTGCCTTTTCAACACACCTGTAAGATATTCAGCATAACCTGACTCCTCAAAAACAACGACGGTTATTTGGGCTTGGCCGTGTGCATCTTCTCTCTCCCTCTCACTGCTGCTTGCGGCTGAAATTAGCTTTGTTTTCTTCTCCCCAGCTGCTCCCCAGCTTCCCACCTTACAGAGTCTCTGCACCGCAATATAGAGGACACACTGCAATTCAAAGGCCAAAAGTTGCTAAAGCGCTTATGCTAGTTAATTACTGTGCCTGTTTAATCCCACATAATGCAGATTAGCGCTGTCGGCTACTGTTCGGAGAGCAGTTGATGTAACAGGCTGGCCCGTCAGCAGGGAAACAGCTCTCTTCAAGAGCGGCAGAGTTGCTTCAAGTGAGGAAACGCTGACCAGCACCAGCAACAGAAACCTCTCACGCTGTTCCCCGGTTGCTGTCAGGACGGAGGAGGCGGACGCAAAAGCTAGATATGACAAGCAGGCAGGTTTAAAGAAGGTGTCGCACCCCTCATTTCCAGAGAAAATTGTCAGCTTTGACCCCTCGCCCCGCTTCCGCGTGTTCACATGAAAAACTTCTACGTTTCAGAGAACAGTCCCACGAAAGACATCCTTACGTCAAGACGTGAGCCAGAATGAAGTCAAGCCACTAGCCGCTATTTTCACCTGAAAGTAAAAATCCTAATACATGTTTCTATCAAAATGAATACCGATGGGCCAAAGAAAGCCGTCCAGTTTGAACAGCCAGCCATCCCTATGGGCAGGAGAAGGTGGAAAGATGGAGGGCTTCCCGGGAACTTCAGCTTCTCACAACTTGAGTCCAATCTAATTGCATTAATTTACAGTCATTACTGGGGTAAAATGCCCTTTGGCATCGACCTTTGTTTACATAGGGCCTGCTTATTGCCCAAAAGAGTGCAAATACAATGTGTTCAGATGGGTAATTCCAGAAATTAACGGCATGTAATATTTCAGGATTTCCAACAATGCTTTTCCTGTTCTGGAGGGGTAAATAATACCGGTTATCTTGATTTGTAAGCGGTAGCCAGGACTACAGCATTTCACACGACACCATTGGTAACTGAGCTACGGTAATAACGCCCATTTCCCCCACCCATGCATTATATGACGGTTAAGCAAATATTTTCCACCTCAGCAGATTTTATGGTCAAATTACAGACTTTTCTCTCTCTGGTTCACAGCTGACAAAACTTTGTTTGATGGAGGCAATAATGACAGAATATGTGATAAGGCTGTCTACTGCTGGCTGAGAGCCAAGGCACGGGATACTAAGCTTCCACGTTTTTAAAAGCTTTTCTTATTCCACGTGACTTGTAGATGCAGTAAGATTGAATCATTATTTTAAAAAAAAAGGATAATTAAATACAAATCACATCAATACTTTTTCAGCATTAGAAATCCAAGTCTTTTGTATTCTAAAAAATGAGATTTTGCAAGCAAAAGAGACATGAGACTAAAAGACGAACAAGTGTCTAGAAGTTTTTAACCTCGCACAGCATGCTTCGGCTGTTAGCCCCGATGCCTGAGGAGGGACAAAAGTTTCTCTTAAACCTGCAGCCACCTACCTCAAGCTGAAGCTGGTTCCCTTAAAATTGGTCAGCTGGGACCCCCCCATGTGTGGCATCGCAGTGATGCTCTCCCGGGATGATGCTCACAGGTGAATGCGCACGAGTCTTGGCGGCGGACAGAGACGTTCCTGCCCACACCTGCCTCTTCCTCGCGCCCCTGCCAGTTGCTGCCAGCCTGAGTTTTGGTGATGGCTTGAGGTAAGATGCCAGGCTGAGATGCGGACACGCATCTTGTCCTACCAGCCCTGCTAAGGGAGTGCTGACGTCCATCAGGGAGATGGGGCAGGCAGCAGAGGGGTGACGTCTCAGCCGCCACAGCAAGACCTGCAGCAGCTCATGTACCAGACACCCCACTTCCCTCTGCTTGTCCCCAAGGACAGTGCGTATCCAAAGAAAGAGGGGCGTTACCTCTGACTTTGCAGGAAGAGAAAGGAGGCAAACGTATCGGTCAATCATTAGCCAAGCCACTCACTTCACACAGCACTGGAACGGAAAGTCGTAGAATCATAGAATCATTAAGGTTGAAAAAGACCTCTAAGATCATCGAGTCCAACCGTCGACCCACCACCACCATGCCCACTAAACCATGTCCCTAAGCGCCTCATCTACTCATCTTTTAAATAGTTCCAGGGATGGGGACTCAACCACTTCCCTGGGCAGCCTGTTCCAATGTTTAACCGCTCTTTCAGTAAAGAAATTTTTTCTCAAGTCGCAAACAAGGGAGGCAAAAGCATCCCGCAGGGGCAACATGGCAAGTACAGGACAGCAGAGTGGGGCTTGGGAGAGAGGCTCAAAAGGATGAGCACGCTGAAAAATAAACCCTGCTATAACACAAGTTTCCAATTTGAGAATATTAAGGTTTTTTTCACAGGGTCTTTTTTTCTTTTTGCTGAAGATGATATATTTCAAATAGCTTCCAGAGCAACAACAGTTGTGTTACCTTGTCTTTGCCTTCCTTCCTCCTCCCAGCCTCAGGAAAAAAAAGGTCAAGCTACAAAGCCATATACAGAGAGGAATTTTTCAGGTGAAGCACCGAACCAGAAGGAAAAAAGATGGAAGAAAGTGAGATAGTAGCAGGGAATGAAGCCATTTGAGCAGCAACGCCTTCCTCAGCACAGGAACACAAACACGCAAAGTCCTGAGCACTCAGGAGGCAAGGACTCTGTGCATTTAGCACCATAAAGCTTGAGCAAGCATCAGCCCCGTAGTTCCCCCAAGCAGGAACAGCAAGACGAACTCGCCTCCTCCACCATTCCCTCTCATCCCACCTGCCTTGGCTTCCTGCTCTGGAAGCGAGGAGAACAGGGAGTCACTCACGGCAGGCCACACGCATGCGGCGGGGCAGGGAACCCTGCCTGGGCACCGTTTCGTCCCGCTTTAGAAGCGCGAGTGAGCACATGCCTAAATCTTGGTGCCCAGGGACAGATACTCAAGAACATCCCGCCCTCGCCTGTCCCTTGGTGCCGAGGCCTGGTCGTTGGCTAGTCTCAAAATACTCATTTGTGACTCTAGTGACCAGGGTAAAACCAAAATTCCGCACCACTTTGAAAATTTGTTCACTGGTGTTGGAAAAACCACAAAGCTGGGCTCTTCAGGAAAGCCTGACTTCCAGGTCTTAATTTTCACAGATTTCACACGCCTCATATTGGCTCCGCTTGGAGCTTTTTGCAGCGAGCGCTTCTGAAAATCTGCCTCTAAAAACACAGGCGGGCGCACGCCAGCTGAGCAGCAGGCCTCTCTGCGGGGGCAGTCACGGGCAGCGCCTTCATCCTCCTGCCGCGGCTTCACCCTCGCGTTTCTGCCGAGGCACCCACCTCCGAGCGAGCTTCCGAGTGGCTGAAGAGGGACGTGCACCCGCGGTTAATTGCCTGTTTGTGCCTCTATAAAATACACGGCTTTGAGGCACGCTGCGAGCTGGTAGCGGCACGGGCGCGCAAACGTCAAGCTCTCCTCTGCGGCACCCGGCGAGGAGGGCCGTCACCCCGGCATTACGGGCTCCTCGCTGTAACTT
>NW_008795035.1:10475926-10486881 GCF_000699145.1 Aptenodytes forsteri
GCCGTCGGGGCAGCTCCTTCCCTTGCTGTCAAGGGCCTCCTGCCTTTCTTGAAACCGCTAAAAAAAAGCCAATACTACGCGACTTACCGAAAAAGCTCCTTTTAAACGGCAGAGCCTTAGGCCTTCGTTCATCCAAACGCGTGCATCTAGTTTATCGAGCAAAGCACGCGCGTACTCACGTGGCAGGGTAAGGTTCGCCACGCGCCAAGCCCTCTCCTGCGAGCCAAAGGCAGTCCGGCACCCAGCTGCTCTGCGTCGGCTACGGGGGCGGCCGCCGGCGGCTTCCCCTCGGGGTCAAGCCCCCGGTGTAGTGAGTAACGTCCTCACCCGAAACGTGTTTTTCCGGAGCTGAACCGAGGTCACGCGTAGGTAACTACCGGTGGTAAGTGATGCTCCGCGCAAGCCAACGGGCAACGCTCAGCCCGGCCTGCCTCTCATCTTCTGCGAGAACTACAGCGGTAGAGGGTACACAGGCCGCCCTGTTTTAACTGGATTCTTTGTTTAAACAGGCCTTTACTGGGCAGGAGTAATTTGGGAAAAATCATGACAAAAATGCTTGCTTTAAATAGAAAAATTAGGTTTTACTGCGTACATACGCAGCAAGCAAATTTAGAGAAACAGCACATATTTCAGCCACGAATAAAACACCTAGTTCCGTTTTAATGCGGACTTTTACTTCAATGCATTTTGAAGCACGTATATGTCCATATTATTATGTCTAAGAATTGGTCCTTAAACAAGGGATTTCCCCAGGAAAACACTGCAATTCATGTCTTCACAGGACAGTCTCTGCCCTACAAATAGCAAGAATGCCAGTTTTCCAGCCAACAAACCTATTCTCTGTATTTAAATACCTCTTGCTGACTGCAGAAGGAAAAGATGAGAGCACCGTCGATTCACGTTAGCCAAGCAAAGCTCACAGCCAACATGCCGGGCTCGCTCTTTGTTTATTAAATTTGATCGTAACCGTTCAAAAGGCAACGGGGCTCCATTCACATCGGTAGGAAATTTAACTGAGAATAAATTGCACGAACAGAAGGCGTTATTTGGCTAACCAGTTGCATTTGTTACTGCTGTCCAAGACGGAAAAGGACCCAGGTTAGGTGTTGGCCAAACCGAGCACACACAGGCCACACAGGCCCTATTTCTTGATCCCAGCACGCATCAAGGGAACCTCTTCCTCTACGCACCGCAAAAGGTTCTTCCCGAGCTTGCGCTATTTGTGAAACTTGCTGTTAGGGTATGGAAAGCGACCGTAAAGCACGTGGTTCCGCACCTCCTTCTTTCTGCTTTTCAGATGGATGTATTTCTCTGGCGTATGACTACATTAAGTAAACGAATTCCCTCCTTTTTCTCTTCTCCTCTTCCTTCTCTACAGCGCCAGTCAGTCTGCTGAACTGAGAAGAGACGAGGGGCTGCTGGGGGCTGCAGTACAGGCAGCGCTCCGGCAGTTCAGCTGACGTGAAATTCGTACCAACCTTAAGAAACGGCAGCCGAAAAACCATCTACATCCTTCAGTTCACCCGATTCCCTTCGGAGCCGGCTACTTGGGTGCGGAGGTAGCATCACTTACCTGCCACAAGCAGTCATGATCGGGATTAGTGTTGCTGCAGCACTTCAAGAAGCAGGAAGATTCGGTTCTCCATTCCTCATTTTTCCCCGTATCCTGCTTTACCGGTATAACTTGCTTCTTTTTAGTATTTCAGCAAAACCAGGATGTGATGCTGATCCATTGATAAACCGTGACGCACCTTCCATTTACACACACGTGGGTATAATGAGACTCCTTCAAAGCAATCCAAGGCCGCTTCACTTTTCATCCATTTTTCCCCTTTATAGGACACCGAGATGTGAGGTGGGATCATTCCACAAAGAAAGTATTAAAACAGTGACAAAACACGACGAGCCTTTCCCAGGCTTGGGAATTCGTATTTGTCACTGCGGCTGTTAGTGTAAATGTTGCCATACTTTTAAACAACCCTAAAATACATCACTGTTTTAAGGTGGCTGGTTTTCCTCTTCCCAACAGACAGGTGCAATGCTTTTTTTTTATTCCAAGCAGCTATTTAGTTCCCCAGTTCCTAGAGTTAAGCGGAGCCTCTGCGGGGTTCGTTCTTCTTTCTAGGGTACAGATACTAAGATTTGAACTCCTTGATGCAAGTTTCACTTAAAATTCAAACTTAAAGTTAAGCTGAATTCAACTCCAAAAGCTATTATTTCACCAGTTCCTCAGAGGAGTCGCCCACCCTCCTGTGCTCCGGCTTGCCTTCTGCGCCCCCTTGGCACTGCGTTCCTGGTCGTGGAACAGGAACTTCCCTGCCCTTCCCTGCCATGGATCACTTCTTCCTCAGACCCTTTGGGATGTTCCTGGTCGTGGGCTGCTGCAGCCCAGCCCTTCCCTGCCGTGGATCACTTCTTCCTCAGACCCTTTGGGACTGCCAGCCGGAACCTGGCTTCAGGTGATCCCTCAGGAGACTGCAGCGAGCAATCCGTCCGTCTGTCCATCCATCCGTCCTCCCTGCCGCCCTGATTTCTCAGCACTTCTAGCTAGTCTGATATGACCTCGAGTTCAGTCAGGCTCCTAAGGTCCGAGGGGTGAAGCCCTTACCCAACAGCGGTGATGCCTATTTGAATTCCACTCAACACAAGCATGCTTTGGTACAAACCTTTATTATCTCACGCCTCCTTGCCGCAGCAATCATTGAGACAACTGACATTCGTATTTCACAGGTACCATAAAAAGTTACAAAGTGTAAAATACGCTTTGTAGTTCACACAGTAAAAATTCTTGAGGATTGGCTTTCTGTAAACGAAATTTGGCAGTGACGTTCACCCACAAGGGAACAGGCAGGCATTGTCGCCTCGAGCACACTGGGGAGGTGGTGTTTGCATGGTACAGAGGCAGAGTATCTTGTTGACAGATGACTAGCTTCCCTGAGATTACCCGTGTCATCAAAAGGCACGAAGAGAAACACACCCCAAAGCAGGCCCCAGGAGGTGGGGGCATCCCACCAGAAACCCGAGCGCCGCCTGCTGCTTCTAATCACAGCTGGGGAGGGGGGGGGTGTCACCATTCCTACTAGCTGCTCGCTCTTGCTTTGTCAAGCGTGAACTGCAACCGAGGTCTGCGTCGATACTTACTCTAACAAACACGGGAAGCCTCCTCCTTGGCCGCAGCAATGGTAGGATCGGTGCCCGCACCAGCCGCGACGGGTCTACGGCTTCCAGGGCTCTGGCCTTTAAGCTCAGTATTGCAGGGCTGGTTTACAAATCCACATACTGACACAGAGGTAAATATTTTAGATGACGCCATGCCTATCAGGTTTAGAGACCGATATCCCATTTTAAAATAGCCCTGCAGGGCTGGTTTACAAATCCACATACTGACACAGAGGTAAATATTTTAGATGACGCCATGCCTATCAGGTTTAGAGACCGATATCCCATTTTAAAATAGCCCTGCAGGGCTGGTTTACAAATCCACATACTGACACAGAGGTAAATATTTTAGATGACGCCATGCCTATCAGGTTTAGAGACCGATATTCCATTTTAAAATAGTCCTAGATATGCTAGACAATTTGTTAATAAAAGGTAGTTTGGGAGGACCATCGTAAGCAATATGCAGCAGTTATTGAGCAACATATATATATCGAAGTAGCTTGGAGATTTTGTTTTCTTCTTTTCCTCCGTCTTCCTCTCTTACAAAGCGATGAAAATTGCAGGAGTCAGAGTGACACAATCCCTGCTTGTTCTAACTGTGCCAGTTATGGATGGTATTCAGAGTCCACAAATAATTTTCTCAGGGAATTCAGAGGTAAGCCTGTTTGTAGGGTACCCTCTGGACCGGATACTGCCCCAAAAATCAGTATCCCTAGAAGTTTTGGCTAATTTGATCAACAACAATCCGTTGTTACTTCCCATCCTCAACCCAACACTAATGCTTTTAAATTTACATCCTGAGCTTCTATATCATTAAGGTAATGGGAAAAGAGCAGACTGAGAATGAGAGGAAATATCTCATTAGAGCAGATGATCTAGGAGAGAGCAGTCTGACACAGACTCCAAATTCTTCTTTCATGAGCAACCGGCACTACTCATCAGAGCAGGCAGCAAGAAAACCAAATCCAAAGGCCATTTCACACAGCTGGCTGGGCAAAAATGACTCCTCGGGGCTCATCGCTTACTACAGTCCTCGGGACCCTGGAGACCTCTTCCCAGGTATCAAGCCTGCCGTGTTTGACCTCCCTAGACATGTGCCTTTCCAAGAGCTGAAACGATCCTGACCTTAAGCTCGTGTTAAACATGGACAGCCACAGCGCTTCCTCTTCCCAAGCCCTGCTCCTAAAACCCATTTCTGCTGAACGATAAGCCACCGCTCAGTATTTTGTATGCATACACAGTCCTTCAGAGATCTTAACCCAGGGAAAGATGGACAGAGAGTGAGGAAGTAAGATGTCTACACCACAGAGCAGCAAAAGCATGGGAAGGGAGGGCAAGCACACGCGGCGCCAAGAAAGCTCAAGTAGAGTAGAGGTGCATTGTGGGCACATCGACAGCAGTCTGTCAGGGAAGAGGGGGCTACTCCTTCAGGCATCACGAATTCCAGCCCTGGCTCCCAGAAAGACATCTGTCATCCTAGAGAAAGCGAGAGCGGGATTCACCGGCTCGGTGCGGGTCTCATCTGAATGACAGATAGGCATCAGAAGGAACAGCCTTCCTAAGGAAACCAACTTGTTGCGGGAGGTTTTTTCAGAGCACATCAGATCAACATACATCCGCTCTGTCTGGCAAATATTTATTCAGCTTTGAGGCTTTGGTTCATTAGGAGTCCACTCCATAGGAGTCGAGATATTTCCACTCTTTTCTTTAACCACCTTCCTCTTGCTAAGATCTTTTCTTTCCAGAGTTTTAACTTTTTCCCACAGTCCCAACCGCGTTTCTTCTAAGGAAACTCCAGCCCAGCAAGCACACAATGTGTCCAGTGCCTTTGTGGAGCCACTCCTGCTATTCCTGGAGCACCCCAGTGCTGAACTGACCCGGCTGCAGATGCCCCAGGCTGCCTGACAAGCCTGTGCATGTCCCGTCAGAGCACCTCACTGACGTAATATTCAGGCACCAAAACTGCTTAAAGCAAACCAAACGCTTCAATAGAACCAGATCTGCAAGGCCCACGTGCAGATAGAAAGCATTTACAAATACAAGGATTTATCTCGTAAAAAAAGCAATAATATACTGTAATTCTCTTCACACACCACCATCTCCAAGACCTAGGCATTTTAACTGAAAAAGAGTTTGGCTAAGATTTTTTTTTCTTTTCTTTTCTTACATGGATATCCACATTTAGGATAAACCTTCTCTCAAATTTAGGCACCTGCTTTGTATAGAAAGCATCCTCTTAACCTGCTGCGCCCTAGAGCTGTGCTCACCCTGCCTTGGCAATTACAGCTGTGTCACACTGCAGCACACCTTTCCACATACTTCCCCACATCTATCGGTGGGGAAGAAAAAGGCATATATCAAGTACGCTTTCCTTGGTGAAGTTTCAGAACTAGACTGAAACTGGGATCCTTTCCTTCTGTGGAAGCGCCTGGCATATGATCATTTTTAAGTTGCACAAGATGTAAAGTTCACGTGATTCCCCCACTAGCTTCCTTGGTACACCTCTCCTGTCCTGTGCCTGCCATCTCCTCCGAGGCTGGAACCAAACAAAGCTGCTTCATCTTCCAAACTGGCGATCCAAAGCACAGCTTGTCCAAAAAAGTCACATCATTCAGTGCTTCCCACCACCCAGCATATACGTGCACACAGAAAACTCAACGCACTGTTCTCCACACAGAGGGTTTGCTCTGCTCCGTAACTTGGACAAACCACTTTTGCCGATATCCTATACAGGGCAGAAAGCTCCTATTTCTTCTTGAATTCACATGTAAATGGCTTATAATAGCCATCTGCTGAAAACATACACCTTCATGTCTATGAAGAGCAGCAGGGTTTTCTGATTATTCAGAGAACAACCCGATGTCATGTTTGAGACATGCTGGTAAGTCTCTCAACTTTTAATCAAAGACTTCCCAGGTTTATGCTTTTCCTGCTTGTGATCTCATGCTGGGGCAATTTCCTCTGCTCAAGCTATGGTTAGGTACCATGGTGGTAAGAACATCTGTGTGGAGTCTCTCACTAGCATTTCTGGTACAGATGAACCTAAAAAGACAACTCAAAACAGTACTGGCTTCGAGGCTCACACCCTAAGGATTTTTTTTCCCCCCAAGAGTAAGATAAAAATCAATAAATCATCTAATAATCCCTTCTTAAAATTATTCCTTACACAAGGATAATTACAGATTGCAAAATACAGATTGCAAGAAAGGCATCTTTCAGCATACACTGTTTTTTTCCATGAGATTTGGAATTACAAATTGCAATTTGCTACTCAAAGATGAGAGATTTATGCTCAGGGATCCCATAATTTCTTTTGTGTTCTTCAAATAATTTTCTTAGTTTCTGTAGATACAATGCATGTAGCTCTTCAATCTCTTCAGTGGTGGGGTTCAAGTTCCGTTTTACAGGGATGGGGCTTCCCACTGTAAATCAAACACAACAGCAGCATTAGCTTCATTGACGTCTCTTTTCAAGTAGAACTGCTCTCCCTCCTGTAACAGCTCCACCACAGCTCCCAGCGAGATGGCAGAATCACAGCACAATTCTCTTGCCCTGCGGCCTGATCCTGCCTTTCACAAACCTGAGCCCCAGGTCTGGTTCTCCACTTCCTCTTGCTCAAGTTCAGATAAAATGAATTTAAAAGCCCCATCATTTCAGTCTGGCAGCAAAAGAGCAAATGAGAAGGGGGTTAAGCTCTAACTTGAAGGAGCAGTTTACACGTCAACATACAATCCCATGGGCTATGTGCTGTCTTGCCATTGGGGTAGTACTCCACAAGTTCAAAATAGCATTTAAAAAAAAAGTACCTTCTCACCGTCTTCTGTTCTGATCTGAATACTAAAGGCATCCAATGTGAGGGACATGCCTAAGCAGACAGTGGTGCCCTCAGCCACATAGCCACATGAACAGGACTGAAGGAAATGCAGGTATCTTCCAATTTATTCAAAATGGGTATCACTGCACCAGTGCCAGAAATGTTGTTGGCTGCTTCAGCCTAGGAAGTGGTAGCATGTACAACCCCCAAACCCTGTAAGGTGTCTCTGAACCATCCATTGCCCACAAATATAATTCCAACCAATATGTTCTCCAGGCACAGCGCAAAGCCTGCTACCTGCTCTGCCGGAGCGAGAGCAAGAAGGAGCATGGGAGGTAATTCCACGGAAGTCCAGAGGGCAGCCTCCTCCTCCGCAAAAAGCTATGGCTAAAAGAGTCTGCAATATCCTAAGAGAAGCTTCCCATGATCTCAGTCTTCCTTGTGTTGTTCAATCACTACAGATTTTGACAGCTGTTCTTGCGCTGACAGCACTGAGAGCTTAATAGACATCACCGAGATTACAGAGGAAGTCTGTAGAAAAGCAGAGAGTTAAAAGCACCCCCCAGGAGCTTTTACAAAGGCACCTGAAAATCCCTTTCAAAAGATATTGCCACTTCAAATTGGATGGTGTTGACTAAAGGGAAAGGAAGCCTAGCCAGAACCACAAAGGGGCTGATCCTGCATTTTCATGCTGCAGCCTCAGCTGCCAACAGCTCTCGGGCCCTACACGGTGCTGAAATTCAGACTTTACATGGCTAGGGGTGGGAACCCAGCCCTGGCATGAGCAATACCTTAGGGGGCATGAAATCAATATACATCCAATACAGGATTTCCAGAAGCATGGCTGGAAACACCAAACAACCCCCAAGCCCTTCTGCAGCAGTCTCTTCTCCTAAGAGTGGAGATTTCTCGTGGAATTGGAAACTACACATCTGTCTAATTTTCTGTGCAGCTTTAAGCAACCTGCTTAATTTGGTATTTTAGAGTGGATTCTATTTCTGAACAGCAGTAATAATTTTCAGGTAAAACAACAGTACTTCACTCGTCAAGCCCAAAACACTCAGACTTCACAGACCGTGGTTTTGCTGAATTGCATCTCCTTGCTTTAGGAACCACGGCTTTTGAACCAGGAGGAAACTCACCGACACCTGGCCATGTTGTCAACACGGCTAACCAGCTCGGGTGGAGCTCAACGTGACTGCAGCTTTCAGGTGAGCTAACACTTTCAAAGCCATGTTGAGCCATACCGAGACACCCCCCCCCCCCCAAGAATGCAGGGACACAGTGATAGTTTTCAAACATGAGGAAACAGAGACACCAAAGATAAGGGATTTCTTGAGATCATACAACAAATTCTGTTGCCAGATTCTGGTCTTGCTGATTTGAAGCACTCCTGTGCCTTAGCCACGGACCACCTCTGTCCTTGCAGTAAATATTACAAAGATGAAAATTTGCCTCAAAGTGAAAGACATTTTAAGCTTCAGAACAGTCTCAATGTCATCCACCCACGGAAAAACCACAGAAAATACGTTGCACTCATTCCAATGCTTTGAAAACTTTTTGGCTTTAAGATAAGTGACATTTTTAGCCTGCCTGTGCACAATGTGGGCTTTAAAAATTAAATCTTTTCTAAAACATTTCACTATATGCACTGATAAGATACAAAGCTGCATAAAATTTAACATAAAAAGAGCTACATTTTTGTCTGAAACATTTTTATTTGATCCATACTAAAATCAAATCATCCCTCCGTTAAAGGGAGGGATGTCTTAAGTGTCCCTTGTGGAATACCAGAAAAGCTCAATTTACTTTTCTGTAGAAATTGGCTTCATTAGTTCACTCAGCTCAGAACCTGTCTAAAAATGATTTATCCAAAATATATAGACAGCCAGTTATTCTCTTCGCATGATGCCCAGCACAACTTTTTCTAAAGGTGTGGTTGTCAATAGCACTAGTTAAAGCCATTAAAAAACCCAAAAGACATTCAGTCCTACGCTCCAGTGAGAGTAGATGACCAGGGATGAAAGCTTTTGGGGAAAAAACTCTCTTCCAAACTGCCTGTTGACATGGCATGCATGCTCTCAATTAAACATGAACGGATCTTTCCATGAGGGAAAAAAAACCAACAACAAAAGGGAAGGAAACGCCCTAGGGAGCTGCAATGTCATCTAAGCAGCAGCTTGCTGAAGCTGCCGCAAGGCGCCCTCTCCCTTCCCTCCTCCGTCTCTCCCCTGTCCTGGTGATGAGCACTGTGATGATCACCACAGTGATGAGCACTGGGTCAGGACTGCACCAGCTCCTTCCAGTAGCCTTGCTCTGGAGCACCGCTGCGGTGGCCGTGCATCAGCCGAAACACCCAACTGCTGCTTCTTAGCTCTGCAGGGCTAAGAAATGAAGGTGCTAGGCATCTTACAAAATAACTGCAGCATTCAGAATCCGCAGCAAGAGCTGCAGAGCTATGGCAGCCCTCTGGTACGGACTGGACAAGCCCTTGGGTTTCCTTGAGGATTGCTGAGGATAGAAGCATGTGAATAACTGTGAATGAAGAAGAAGATTTGGCCTGGGACAGAAAGGGGAAAGGGAGAAAAGAACCCCCTCTTTTAATTGGGGGAGGACAGGAATTTAAAAAAAAAAAAGGAAATATTTATTTTAAACCTCACATACTTGGCTTTAGATGCACAGTAACCAATTGTTTCTGTTAGAACAGATTTATAAATTTACACAGATATTAGTAGCACACTTACGCATTTTTAAACATTTGCAAAAGCATGAGAAAAGGCACAGGGAACTTACCAACAGTATGAATAGGTTGCCTGTAAGGTATTAAGCCAAAACTGTATTGAAATATTCCTCTAGCATGAAATAGCGGTAAAGCAAAGCCCATTATCTTTTGCAACTTCTCCTGTACATTTCTGAGCCATGAACCTTTGGGGTTTGCAACTTGCTTGAATAGTTCATTTTCACCAAAGGAAAACACCGGGACCAGATGAGCCCTGTAAAACAATGAACGCACAGAGAATCCCACATCAGCCTGCACTTGCACTGCGGTTCACATCAGCAGCGTGGAAATGGTTTCACAATAACCAGCACAGAAAGCTTCAGCAGCTCTAGACTTCATCAGCAACAAGCATTCAACTCTTCTGACACGCAGCTGCTTTGGGTTTTTTGGGTTTTAAAAAAAAAAAAAGTGATTGGCATATAACTAGCAACTAGCTTTTGGGCAGTATTTAGCTGGTTGCTACCCGTCACAAACTTTTATGACTGTTCATAATCCTAACAATGAATAAATGTATATATCATAATTATGATTATGATCTTATCTACCACGATTTCAGCAAGTCCACCCTTGTTGCACTGCATTTTCTCCCTTGGCAAGCAAAGAAGCCTCACTGCTAACCTTATAATGCTCCCAGCTGGGTGGCTTCAAAACCAGATTTTGGCTTTCCTCTGCCTTTTGACCTGAGTAATGCACACACTTGATTTCAGCACAAAAAACGTGATAGAAAACAGACATCCTTACAGACACGAGTGCAATGCCAAACTCCTCTGCTGTCCAATTCCCAGTGAAATCCAGCTTCCTCCAGACTTCTTCGAAAACACTAGCCTTAATACAGTATTACCAGAGGTCAAATCCTACCCACGTAAATTATACTAACTCACTTTGGCTCCTGCACAGCCTAATGAATTTTCATTCAGTTCATGAATTGGCTTCAGGAAAGGCACTGACTAGCTCCTGGACAAACTACTTAGGCTGATGGAATCAGTGCAGTTGTCTCCAACAGGCAAAAACACCACTATATTTAAAACCTTGTCCTGGTTTCGGCAGGGATAGAGTTAATTTCCTTCTTAGTAGCTGGTACAGGGCTGTTTTGGATTTAGGACCTGTTGATACCGCACCCATGTTTTAGTTGTTAGTTGTTAGTGCTTACACTAGTCAAGGACTTTTTAGTTTTCCATGCCCTACCGAGTGAGAAGGCTG
>NW_008795035.1:10487187-10491417 GCF_000699145.1 Aptenodytes forsteri
AGTGAGTGAGCGGCTGGGTGCTCAGTTGCCGACTGAGGTTAAACCACAACAAACCTTCACTGCAGTATGCTTTTTGATTAATGTTTAGTTTCATTAAATAGTATTCTACACAGTTCAAAGAAAAAAGAGCAGGGTAATCCTAAGCAGTCTCTGAAGGATACAGAGCTGTTTTATTTGCTTTACTTAAGTCTTAGCTTCCGTATCTTAGCTCCATTCAGCCCATGCTATCTTTGAGAAAAACCTTACTGTAAAATAGCAGCATTGCTCTAATATTGTCAGGATGAATTACTGCAGAGCTCTGAACACCTGAGGAGGATGCACCTAGGACAGAGCTGGCTGGAAAGTACTGTGGACAATCAAAACCCACCTGTATGGAAAAAACAACTGCTTCTCCAGCTTCTCAAGCCTGAGGACCCCCAAAGACTATCATTCCCACTCACTATTCTGACTGGTGTTTGCTCAAAGGTTCTTTCTCAAATAGAGCATGTATCACCCAGCCACCTGCAGAGGAAATATCGGAAAGCCTGGTACATACTGTGGCTGTGCAAATACTCCACTTTTTACTACAACACTAAGACAAACAGGAACATCTTGTGGCGCAATAGCACCCTGAGACTGGGATTTGTTTTAACCTGGTAAAGGCTTTTGCAAGATGCTCTGTAGGAGGCTGAGACAGAGAAATAAGTAACTTAGGATTGTGAAACTGAAGATAAGTCAGCTGATTCATCATTTGTTTCATGTCTTTAGGATTTCTTCACCTCGTATCAGATATCTGTACTACCTCGGACCAAAATGCCTTTTCCAGAAGTGCAGAGGACTTTTGCTGACATATTCAGACCACATTTGACAAGTTCCTAGCTGAGGAACCACAGCTTCTCTGTGCTGGCAGTACAGGAGCCAGGGCCAGAGAGCACGGGTCTCTGCATCGCCCCTTCCTCTCCTGGTATTTGATGCTGCAGATCAAAAGCACCAGAAACATATGCAGGCACCGATGGCAGGCGGTTCTTCTCATCCGCCTCCCGCAAGCCTCCCTCACCCTTTCATTTCCACGTGAGTTGGAAGCTTGTTCCATATTTTGTTAATTGTTCGAAACAAAATGTTAAAACCAGAAGCAATTACTGGACGCAGAGTCTTTGCAGAAGAGCTCAGGATGGCCGACAGTGCTGCAAGAGCTGTAATGGCTACAGTCATGCTGTCCTACTGTCCCACAGCCCTACTGTATAGAAATGAAGTCAGGATTCCTACGCTTCACGTAGAAGCGGTTTTTCTTGCCGGTGCTCAGATCCAGAATGACTTGTAGCCTGGTGGTTAAGGTGACCATGTGTGAGGTGTAGGTTTCAAGTCACTGGGGCAGAGACAGGCGTTATCACCCTGGTGGAGGGCTCTAGACAACTAAGCCTCTTTCTTAAAGAGGAGAACCATCATTTGAAACAAAGGACTTCATAAGCAAAGAAGTAGCCATTCCCGTGTTTTGTGAGTGTCCTGATCTTGTTGTTGTGTGTTGAGGATGCTTTTGAAATCAAGGCCATGAGATGCACAGGTGGATCTAGTTTCTCAATCCAAATCAGTTTAGATGAGAGATAAACACCAACCTTTGTGATCTGACAGATCAGACATTTATGGACGTGCTCAAAGAAAAAAAAAAACCTCATAAATATTCTTCTAAATTTATGGTTAAAAAAAAATAAAAGCTACTGATAGTGTTTAGGATCCCACTGGATTAATCAGCAGTTGAGCTGAAATTGAGTAGAGTCATTTAGGCACTAAAGTCCTAATTTAAATACACAAGTGTGGTTTCTGGGTACAAATTAGACTGAAATGTTACTTTCTATCAGAGAACAGGTCCTTTATGAGACTTCTAGTGAAACCCTCTTGGAACATTTTGACACGAAATAGTTTCTAGAAAAAATGGACCTTAGCATCCTGTGTGAAAACAGAGCTCTTCTTCTCAGAGACCACCTTTTTTCCACTTAATAGCTTAAAAACCCGTTACTGATTTCTCAAGACTAATATTTTTTTTCTCACCATTTCACATGTCAATATATAATCCTGGGAGCTGTTCAGAAAGCTTAGCAGGAACAAGTCATTGGTTCCAGTATTTCTGGTATACAAGACATTTAGATCAGTCCAGCACAAACATAATAGCTTATACTGTGTAAATCACTCAAGAGATATTAACACCATCTCTGTTTAGTTACACACCGATGGCTGTTTGATAGTAAAAGGTAAGCTAGTTTTCCTTGAGATTTTCACAAAAAATTCCCAGAAACTTACTTTTGCAAATAACAACCTTCAAAAGAAAGTCTTTAGAATAAAGGTGAAAACAAATCTTCCTAGACCACAATTTTCAGTGATTTAATAAAACAGGGCCTAGCATTCTATTTTTTTTGTTTGCTTAAAATGATAAGAAAATTCTATCTTAACATAACTTCAATTTACAGAACAGGAAAAAGAATGTCTGCTCCACTCCGCAATAACAGCCAAGGTTTACTAATATTGTTTCATAATTCTTACTCTTTGCTAGTGCAAAAAACAACTGAAACAAAACACCAAGATATGCTAATAACACCTACAGCTTACAAATTATGAAAGTCAAAGGGAGTTTTCAACACTCCCAGATTGGATCTAGGTGGACAGACTGGCTCTTATGCCAGACATCTGCACGTTCTTAGACAAGTAACTCTTTCAAATTCTAATTATATGAGTTTACTATATGTAATATGAACTATATTTAAGAATCGGTCTGTATTCAAAGCATGCTTACCACAGCAGCCCAGACGGGAAACCTACCCATGTTTCAAGGCCATTTTAATAAAGCCCTTCCTCTTGAGGATGTTTAAAGTTAAACTTCCAGGATGTGCATTCAGAGATTCCTCTGCTCCTCCGATCACGATGACGGACGCGTGGCCACCTCCTTCCTTATTCAGGACGTACGAGACGCTCTCCTTGGATGCAGAAACCATTCCTTCAGGAGCAAACATTTTAAGAGTGACTCGCTAGATCTTCATGTACAAGTACAGTGGAATTTAAGAAACATTTTAAAATACCTAAACAATGTTTCGAAATGATTACAGCATAGGACAGTGTTCAAAGATTTGGGTTCAACCCCCTAACTCTGCAACAGATTTGCTCTTAGGTAAGTCCTTTGATTTAACACTGATGAGCTAAATGAAGGAATTTTGAGATCTTCAGGGAAGAGCATGCTCTTCTGCCAACTTAACTCCCCCTCAGAGAGATTCTGTGCCTGAGAACAGAAGAGTTGAATGGCAGCAGATACATACTGTCAAGAGGCAGTAGCTAAAGCCATAGAGCAGGTGCATATAAACACAGGCACAGAGGGTTTAACAGAATGAATAGAGGACTTGTTAACTCAAACACGGATCTATGGTGCCAAGCTGATCCCCTTCGTTCTTTTCAAAGCTATAAAGCAGCAGCTCCATCTAAGGCAATGGCACAACAGCGTCAGAAGAAGCAGAAAAGAATGTACCATTCCCGATGACTGCATCAGCTCGTTCTCTAGTAACCAGGACCCGGCATTCATCAATCTATTTAGGCTAAAATAGCAGAATACATGAAGCTTTCCTGATCCTAATACTTCTAATCAAAGGCACGCTGCTGTACAAGCCTTTAACATCGACTTAGACCTTGCTCTGAACTTGGTGCTTTGGAAAATCCCCTTTCTAACAGATATGCATCTGACCCCTCCAGAGCTCCTTTGTGCCCCAAGTTTTACTTCAAAGGCTCATAGTGGTACTATTTACCCAGATGCCACATTTAATTACATTGTGTTGAATTAATATAGTCTAAATGACAATCTAGAGATCAAGCCTAGTTTGTGGTGGTTTGTTTGGGTGGGTTTGGGGGGTTTTTTTGGTTTGGTTTGTGGGGGGGTGGTGGTTGTTTGGGGGTTTTTTTTTGGTTTTGGGGTTTGTTTTTTTTTTTTTTTAACAGGGATAGTATCAAAGCATGCTCTTTTGGACACCAAGCAAATACTTCATCTCCTGTTTTCTATAGGTACGTCGGGGAGAAAAGGAACACAAGGAAAAATGTGGGCCCTCTCCAGAACAAAACGGGAGACCTGATTACCCGGGACACGGAGAAAGCAGAGGTACTCAATGACTTTTTTGCCTCGGTCTTCACCGGCAAGTGCTCGAGCCTCAGCACCCAAGCCGCAGAAGGCAAAGGTGGGGACTGAGAGAATGAAGAGCTGCCCACTGTGGGAGAACTTGA
>NW_008795035.1:10492498-10505972 GCF_000699145.1 Aptenodytes forsteri
GGCTTCGGGGAGACCTTACTGCAGCCTGTCAGTACTTAAAGGGGGCTTGTAAAAAAGATGACGGCAACCTTTTTAGCAGGGCCTGTTGCGACAGGACAAGGGGGAATGGCTTTAAACTAAAGGGGGGTAGATTTAGACTAGATAGAAGGAAGACATTTTTTATGCTGAGGGTGGTGAAACACTGGCCCAGGTTGCCCAGAGAGGAAAAGAGAGGTGGTGGATGCCCCATCCCTGGAAACATTCCAGGTCAGGTTGGCCGGGGCTCTGAGCAACCTGATCTAGTTGAAGATGTCCCTGAGCATGGCAGGGCGGTTGGACTAGATGACCTTTAGAGGTCCCTTCCAACCCAAACTATTCTATGATTCTGTGTTACCCACTTTCTTTTTTTCCCCATTAGGGACATTACAACGTAGATTATAAAAATCTCACAAGAAAGGCAAGATGATCGTGATGTAGTTTTGAGGGCTGGCCACCAAGAAAAATAGCTTGCTCCTGGAGCAAGTTCAGAGACCTCAGTAAAAAGCTATTTCAATTTGCCATATATGTCTCCACAGCCACTGTTACTCTGAAAAATGCAGCTGACCTGAGAATCACAAATAATTTGAGTGATGCTCGTTCACCAGTCGGCATGCATTTTCTCTGGAAGAGAAAGCAAGAGCCACTGCCTTTCCCCAGGACAAATTTATGTTCCTGCTGAAGCAGAGATGTCAGCCTGCGTGCAGGGCACTGCTCCCTGCTCGCTCACACAGCAGCTCGGTAGTGCTGCAACTGCTCTTCCCGATGACGACAGCTGCAGCCTGGCAGGCTTCGGAGACAGGGAGCGAAAGACTAGGAGATGAAACAGTGTGCTAGGAGCATGGCTTTCAGTACATGGAAGATTTTGCAAGTGTTTTATGATTTGACTGATAACCTGCATTATACTGAAGGTCCCCTCTGGTTTATCAGCTACATACCTGTGAAAAACGAGCTACAATGCTGACTATTCTTTAGCATGCTTTTTACTCAAGTCATTTCTCATCTAGCAGGTAAATATTTGTTCCTATGGGTCAAGATGCCAAAAACGTGTAAAGCTGACTTCCAGGTTAGGCAATGTTTAAAATTGTTACCTTCCACCACTGCCAAGCCCTTAACTTTACAAGCCTGAAAGAATCCCCTCAGAAATAACATTTGCATGGAAGGGCATTCTCTATTATTTTGAAGTATACATGGATATGCAATTCTGATATTAACCTGAACAACATCCTAGGCATGTTTCTACGAATGGAGCAGTTGCATAGCTTATCTGAAATCGCAGCATCTGTGCTGCGGTCAGGAATAAGAGCTAGTTCTCTGTCTCCCAAACCTAGTCTTGTGCACCAGACCGTACTTACTCAAATGCTCTAGCTTAATGAATTTAAGTAAAATAACTCCTGTATTAAACCACTGTGGGGGGACACTAGTCCTGATTTCATTACACATTCTTCTGTTCTCCAAACTTTATTGCTTGTTATTTTTATCTTTTATTACTGCAGTACCAGTCATGAATATCACCCCTTTATGACAAGTGCTGCTCAGAACAGAAAAAAAAAGTTCCTGTCTTTAGAGTTTACATCTCCATTAAAATTACACAAATTTGCAATATGGGACCTCACTCAGAAGTAGGTAATTAACTTCTGACTAGAAAGATATTTGAAAGGAGTAGGACTTTACGCCATTCAGGTAAGAGATTATCCTCAATTTGTTTTACAAGTGTCTGCGCAATGACTAAATAACGTTATAAATTAATATGCCCTTCTCTTCTTGTAAATAACTGGTACTCAGTACTGCTGTCTCATAGTTCAAGGGAAAAACAGCAATTTCTTTCAGAAATAAAAAAAAAGCTCAGTGATATAGTTAAACAAAACTATTAATAAAACCTTTCAAATCGTTTTGCAACAACAGTTCATCATAAAACAGCGGTTTAATTTAGCACCAACGCCGCTCCTGAAGTGAAATTACTTACCATTTATAGGTACAGGAATAGGCCCTACATTTGAAGCAGAAGCTACAATACAGAGCAACAGCTGAGACATTCTGCTTTTACCTACCAGCACTCATTACGTATTCTCTGAAGAAGGGACAGCTGAACCAGATGGGCATGATATGAAGATACGGAGTAAGCCCAGGAAATAAATTTTTGAAACTTGGACCGGTGCAAAAGTTTCCGAAGGCTCCAGCGACCAGGACCCCATGAGGGTGAAAGCCAAGTAAGTAGTTGTGATTTGGATTCAGATCAGAAGTTTTTATAAGCTGAAAAATAGAGACGGTGGAGGACATTATAATACTTACCTCAGAAAGATTCTCAAAAACAACAAGTATGGAGATTGCACATTGACAGGACGCAGAACCGATGACAATTCTTTCTGAGCACCTTAAACTACTGTCCCGTTACACAGCTGAACAAAGTTCAAATAGATGTGTCTCAAGATATCATGTCTAGCATTTACTGTGCTGAGGCAGTATCTTGTGACCCAACAGTCCAAGTAGAAAATCAGCCCCTGCTCCTTTTTGACGCTAGATCTCAGACTTCCCATGTTTTAAAAAGCAGTTAAGGTCACCCTGGAGTAAGTACTAGAATTTCACCAAAGATGAGTCTTAGACATTTGTCCACGCTCATGGCTATTCAAGCTGTCTCTGTTCCAATGTTTACAGTTCTGTGAGAAACGTTTTACTCACGTGAATGGGGAAGTATTCCCTAAAGTACTTCCAAACAGTCCAGCTTCTGACCCACTGGGACCGTCTGCCCCCTGTGCATGGCGTTTCCCAGTCGAGGTACAGCCACAGCAGGTACAGAACGGCGAGGAACCAGAAGTTGCCTAGGATCAGGATCACAAAGAATCCACAGCAAAACTCTGCTACAAGAGACAAAAAAGGAAACCATAACAAGCATTAATCACACCTGTCTCCTTTTAAGACCTCGAATTCCCAGCCCTGATATTTTTATTACGGATGCTACTCAAAACGCGTGCAAATTGAAGTTAGCTTATTCCACATCGTGTGAATGTTGTTACACTGGGGGTGAAACACCTACAAGGGTGCATCACCTCAGTCTATATTTCTTACCTACCACACAACTGGACGAATAAGCCTAAGATCATGCTGGTTTACTTTCATAAAACAAAAGCATAAGTGGAGAACCAACACACTTGTCTTCTCCCCATGGTGAGGGTGAACACTAAGGTTTGGTAAAGAGCATCTGGGTTACCTAAGGCAGAATAAAAGGAGACCGCAAGAGCTAACAAACATGTGATGCTCCAGTGAGCGAGAAGAAGGGAGGAGGGCTAGGGAAGGAAAGAGGGGAAAGGGGGCCACAGCAAGATCTCTTTTCTGATGGGAGTGATGTCAGGCAATCATTTTCTTAATTTATTTACCTATAAAATAGGGATGGTAGTTCTCCTCCCTGTGAAAAGTGCTCTGTAACTGGCCAAGGAGATGCACTAGACAAGGCCAAAACATTAAGAGGTTCCATTTCAGCCTCTAAACATGTCACTGTCAGTGGAAACTCACCATTGCTATGGGAACACAACAGGAGTTTCAAGTCCCGATACTTTCAGACGCAGGTTAATAAGAATTGTAACATCCTACCACAATAACGACACATAGGAAGTGTATTATACACTATTCAAAAAGCCAGAAAAATTTGTTTGATTAAACAGAATGTGTTACTTTGGGGCTCAACTCTGAAATAATTATTCAGGGCAACTCCTTATGGAAATACTACCTTTGTAGGACTTGCAGAATTTTGCACTCTTGCAGCGACTCAAGCAGCTACGGACAGAGTGGGCTGAAGCACAGTACAGCAGTACCTGCTGCTCTCCACCCTGTAGTACAGCCTGCAGCAGCCTGCACGCTCTGATGTCTTGTGAACAAAATGCATCAGGCTCACAGATCAGGGTAATTCAGCAGATGCTGAATTCCAGGTTTGCAAGGGAGCCAGGGCTTTAGCATCGTGTATTTACACAGTGGCAAGCAGAAGAGGACCCAGTCCTCACTGGAAGTCTCAACAGGCAGAGTTGTATGAAACAGGCGTTTTTCTGTGATATTTTACAAAGCAGAAGTAGTACTTTGTCCCACAATTGACTGGCTTTCATGAGGGTAATATCCTGTTATGTCCTAAAAGGAGTTACACCAGTGAAATATATTGAGCTAAATACATAAGTAAGTAGAGCGGAGTAAAAAATTAACAGAAGTACATCAGGCAGTAATTTGGCTAACACAGTGTAAATATTACCAGAACTGAAAACTTTCACATAAGCAGATGGACCAACAGTAAAAACCACTCATCCTTACTAAGATCAGCTTCATTCAAGAGAGAGAGTACTCGGGCATTGAAAACTCACAGCAGATTCCCTGTACCAAGCAGGTTTCAAGCTGCTGAAATTCAGAGCTTAACCTGGCCTACGGGCACTCTTGTGTTTCCTCCAACCTGAACGCTTATTTTTTCTGAATTTCTGCCAACTTGCCCTTGTGCCTAGTTTGACTGTGCCTTCAGAGAAGAAATGGATATATTGTCACGGGATAACTGAGAACTACTGCAGAATCCAGCAACCGACAGAACAAGCAAAACTGCTGGTTAGATTGAGTGGGAAAGAAAAGGATAAACATTCCCATTTCTGGCAGGGAATGAGCAGAAAAATAAGGAATTGCATTTGCTCTGAGGAAGGGAGAAGGGAACAACCATAAACAAAACCAGAAGCAGGATCAAATCTACTGTTTTGAAGGATACTCCATTCTTCAGTACCATCAGTACAGAAGCTCATTGCTTCCTGCCTAAACAGGCAATGCTGGTCTTGCACAGAGAAGCACCTCAGTAAGAGCTCTAGAAAAATACCACAGCTAACTGAGGCCCACGGACCTCCAAAGTCGACGTGGAAAACTCTCAAAAGCTGCAACAACGAGTTCTAGAGAACATCGTTAATGCAGGATGAGTAACACAGGTGAGAGACGACACTCAATTCCACTGCTCTGGAGGGAGAACTCACCGGGAATCCCACACCAGCAACACTTCAAAATAGGGCACAGAAATATTTTGAGGGAAAGTCATTACCTGTTCTTTGAAGAAGAGATCCTGAAACTACAGAAATTTCTAGGAATGCTAATCTGTACAGGATGCCAAGGTTCATGGTCTAAGTTTGAATAAGTGTGAGAAGTTTTCTTAATTGCCATAAATCAATTAATTTCAAGTTGTTATGCAAAAATTGGAATGTATTTATATTTCCTACCCTTCCTTTCAGAAGGACTTTTGGCTCAGTGTAGAATCACATGACTTTTTTACTATCAGTTTCCTAGCCAAATAGCTGAAAGGTGCTTTGGATCGAAGCAACCTTGCTGTGAGAGCTAATTAAATCAGCAGTGGTAAGTGCCAGATAGCACTATTTAATACTATGTAGGCAAACATACACGAAGATCAACAAGCTCACTGCTTTGCTTTAGCTAGAACACGTTCCTGCATGCATGTAAGGTATGGGGAGATAAGTATGCTGTCAGCACTTCCTAAGGGGAGCTCAGCATCTCATAGGACAAATTCGCAATGAGACACGCAAAGCAAATTCCTTTTACCATACCTCCTTATTATTTCAATGCATTAACAGCCTGCAAGATGAGTTAAACACTGGTGACTCAAAACCAACCAACACAAAACCAGTGTTTTCTCCTTCAGAAAAGACACTGCGTAAATAAATGGCAACCACTTTACCTAAATTCATAAACAAATTTCAGGCAAAAGGTAACTTGGAAATCGGCACTTTACTATATCATTGCCTCCTTGGATGTAGTTCCAATGTACACTGTAAGCGTAATTTTTTGCTTAAACTTGAATTAAAGTTTTGAAAATATCTCTGTGGTGTATTGGAACAGTGGGGGAAAAAGGGAAACAATATGGATCAAAAGACAAATCACTGCCATGGGACTCTGAACATTCGGTTTGCCAGCCAACATTGGCGAGACTTTACATCCCTTTTCCTCCATTTACAACATGTGGATATTCATCAGCTGCAGGAAAAGGATGAAAAATATTATATATAGTGTTAGCTAGCAGCACTGGCAGCCGTCCTGCCCAATGGTGTTCGACCACCTGATGCTTCACTCATTAAATAGGCTCTACGTTTGCAGCTGTGGGCTCCAAATTCATAAAATAGTTAAATACCACAGAGATAGGAAGTAGGAAACCAGCACGTTGGGTGGGGAAATACAGGTGATCCAGGCAACTGGAAGCTCTGAATGCATTTGCAGTTACTAAGGAGTCAAAAATGTTTGAGTAATATCTATTGTGAGGGCCACCAAACTTAAGATTGTCCACTAGAAGAAAAGCCTCCCATTACTCTCAGAGAAGTCACAGACCATGTCGGCCAGTGCAGGCGTATCCTAGGCGGCCAGGGCGCTCGTCTCAATCCAAACAGCACTACAGGCCCTCCGCAGTACCCCAACAAAGCCACGCAAAGCAGCTCGCACCGAGACCTCCGGACTGCTCAACCAACTCAGGTCTGAACTATGAGCCAGTTCCTGCTGTTTCCCACATGCCCTTAGCAAAGCTTTCTCTAAACACACTGTGCTGCTATATCTTGCATGGGCTGGAGACTTTCACAGTTCAGTGATTTGAACCTCAGCCCACAAAGGACGTGATAAACAGGACATCTTTATCCCACTGGCATTCTAGTGAATACACAGGTAGAGATGTGATTTTTAATATTGTACTTCTCTGGGCTTTATGAGTACATGTGCATACCAATACACAAAGCAAGGTGAAAAGCTCATTTCTTACATCTACGGCCACAGGGGGGAAAAAATAAGAGATGGCACATTCTTTAACAACCACGTTGATGTACCTACAGCAGAACAGTCCTTTCCTCATCGTCAGCCTTCAGAGCAGCAACGCCTCTGAAGCTGGGTGCCTGAGGAACAGAACATTGGAGGGAACACACAAGGAAAATTGCACAGTGATGTTTTCATCCCTAACGAACATTTGCTCCTCTCTATTATCCCTCAAGGTACCACTGATAAATTGATTTTGGCATTAAAAAAAATTATTTTCCCTGCTTAATGGATTCTTTTATTAGGGGAAAAGAAAAACAAAATAAATTTAAAATCAGCCTTAATTTCTGGAAATACTTTCTAAATTATTTATAAATCATACACAAAGGGATAGAAATTTCAATGAAGTAACACATACAGCAAATAGACTCCAACAGTCCCACCAAAGGAAAACCTGAGACAACAGGCAACACCTGAGAGGAGGCAACCTGCCAAGGCAACAGTAAGCAAGTTCATGCCTCTGCAGAGTACTGTTCTGCAGCTTTTACATAGAAAGTGTCTTTTTAAAAAAATGCAGTCATAATGTTAGTACTATCCTGTTTAGAGCCTACTAGTCTATGCAATTCTGTCAATATACAGATTTCCAGCAGAAGCACAGGAACTTGCTGCTACTTTTTACCCATGGGAGATATGGACTCCCCAGCAAAGAACAAGCTGGGAATTAACTAGCTGCACTGGAAAATTGTTGAAGTCCACAGGAATTTGGTAGCCATCTCCAGGACTGAGGTGATAAAGAGGTCAGCATTTGTTGAATATGTATCAGTCTCCTGTAGTGGAGGTCCTTTGTCAGTTTATTGGTCACAACTGGTAGCCCCGGTCACAAGGATACGTGAGCATTCCTACCAAGGGAGCTCTATTTCAACACTACTATGATAACAAATACAAATCCTCAGATGCCAAGGTTTGGAGGCTTGTTTACTCTGGTATTTGGTTCCAGTTCCCAAGCAAGCAGACCTTCCATTGGCAAATACTGATAAACGAGAGATACGGAGCATTAGGCACTATTGACTTGTAGATAGAGTGGTCTGGATACAGTAAATCCCCGAGTTACTAATTACCAAATCCCGAGCCAGCGTGCCAAATTTAGTCTACATATTTCCCATTTCTTTTATTTCTCCTTAGGCATCCACTATCAGTTATGTTCACATACAGGTTGCCAAGCCAGGGCCTCTGGCCTGACGCAGCACAGCCATTTTTCTCTTCTTATTCTTGAAGGATACAAACAAATATGCACAGAGACATGGTTAAATTCCCTCCCTAAGATGCAGGTAACAGAGGTAGCAGTCCTAGAAATACTAGTCAGTCAAGCATCAGTAAGTGCCCTGTTATTCTCTGTGATCACACACCAGTCCCTACGCATGGGCCAGCAATAAGCTTAGGGATAGATGAATACAGACCAACAAAAACAAGTAGCAATACCAGCCAGCTTGCTAGGAAAGGCTCATAGAGCTCAGCTGAGTTTTCTTAGGTATCAAAAAAGAGCTTTTTAAAAAAGGCTTTGAGGAAGAACGAGACCATTTTAGTTAGCCAGCTACAGCTGAGGAATTAAATCAGCACCAGGTAACAAAACATGACATGTTTGGGGAAAAGGTTATTTTTTGCTTTAGCACATTACACTGACACCTGCTTTCTCAACACATAAGCCACTTATTATTCCAGCAGCAGTATCTCACTCTGTGGCAAAGGTTTCATCATTTCTATTCTTTTGGGGAAGCCAGATCCACAACTCAAAACTGTCTCCATCCAAGTTCAATTTAACAGAGGGCTTCATCCTACATGCTACATGCGCAGGAGTTTAATCACTAGAGAACAGGATGTACTTTAATATACACCAATGTTATTGTTTTGTGGCTTCATGCATATTAAAGTATACCTTTTATTATGTACTGATTTTGTACTATTAAGTATTTTGCAAATAAACACAGGAATGCATGCACAACAGTCACTTCCTAGGTCTCCAGCAAGGAGAAGACCAGCATGCCACTGCTGGACCTAGAAAGTGAGCCATAGAAGGTGCACCATTCTCCCCTACCGCCACCAAGACCACCAGCAAGGAGAAGACCAGCATGCCACTGCTGGACCTAGAAAGTGAGCCATAGAAGGTGCACCATTCTCCCCTACCGCCACCTTGTCAAAAGCAAAATCCTGGTATCCTTGTCACAGGGTTAAATTCTCTCTCATTTCCATCTCTCATTGTCTGGACCACGACACCACCACTCCACCCAAGCTACCCAGCTCTGCATTTGATTTTGTACATGCCCAAATTCCACTGCCCCTTTTCACATCACATGCACAGAAGCTGGCAGAGAAGCTCACCGACTCACCTTCTAGCTTTATTTTCTCCAAAATGCTGTCATTTGATTTGTGTACATTAGAGAGGAAGAAAAACAGAAGGCTAAAGCACCTGCAAAGCAGAACTTAAACCAAATCTCATTGATTTTTCTTTGTTTAAATTGTTTTGCCTTTAAATGAACCCTTTGATCTACCTCCTGCCTGGGTACTGATCACCTCCTGATACAAACTGAACCTCGCTGGCAGATGTGCAGTACTGAGGCACACAGCTCACCCCTGCAGCACGCTTACATACCAAGGGTGAATCGCTGCTCAACTACTGTGCAAGAAACAGAAAACCTACAATGGTTCCTAACAGGAGGATATCAGACATACTATTAACTGCAGCAAAATTAATTCAAAGTTCTTAAGAAAAATAGTTCCAAGCTTAAAAACAAAGATTTCATGCTAAACACCAGGGACATCCGTTGCATTCATCGATGGTGACAATTTCTTTTGTGTAGATGTACCGTGAAACCTACAGTACAAAAATGGGAGGGATGCAACCTCTTTGCTCTCGCCCCCAGTCAGTCCAGCAGCACTTACAGGCTTGGGAGATTTCATTTCTCCAGGTGACTTTCTGCCTGGGGTTGGGCTGGACAACGGCACAGAGAGATCACAAGCAGATATCAGCACACAGCTTCAGAGGTGCACACGATGTGGGTGCTGCACGAGCTTGGAATGGGGCCAGACCTGCCCTGGGACTGTCAGCCCCTGGCCAAGCCGATGAACCTCTAATAACAGTGATTACAGGCATAAAACTACATCGATCAAAATTGTCTGTTTCAGCTTTTTTTTTCCAAAGCAGGTACTCTGAAATTGCAAAACTTCACATATTTGCTGTTGCAGCAGTGAAACACTAATGACTTGAAATTACGCTTCAGCCTGAAGCTGTTTTGGATTTCTACTCAACACAGCAAGAAACAACATCATTTTAGCGTTTCCTGTTTTTCAGTTTTCACAGCTTTAGTTTTCTAGACTCCAGGCTGATGCCACTCTTCTTTTCAAAGAAGGAAACCCATTTAAAACACTTTTTCATTAAACTTTACCTAAAGTATTTTAGCCTGCTGCACTTAGAGCACGTAAGATAGGAAACCATATGGCAGTTTCAGCTGGCACACAGTGGGAAACTATGGGATGGGCATTTCTCTCATCTGATCCAGAAGCTCTTAGATGCAGATCACAGTATTTCGGAACTTATTTTTGCTTCTGGTGTCATGCCCCCGGATAACTAACAGAAGAACCACTGCTACAATGAAAACTTGTCTTTTCTGCTTGAGGGCGAAATTTGGCAACTTGCAGTACGGAGCAGGGAAGCACAGGAACCTACACCCGGAATTTTAAAGAGGTTCCTTTTGTATGTAATGAAATTCTGTGCACATCTGTACAGCTTTTTCGAGGCGGAGGCATGTTTATTCTGCCTACGCTCTACAGCGGAAGCAATGTATCTGTAGTGCCGACCCAGCCCAAGCCAGTACGCTGTGAGAAGGAGCAGAACTTTCTTGTTTGTACCATGCTACCGCAGCTATTTGTTCGGTATTCATTGACTGATTCGCTCTTTCTACAAGTGGTGATGAGATTCACAGTCTCCAACAACTATTGCATGTATGTATTTCAGGCCAACTTGTAAGTAGCCTTTAGTCACACAAGCAATAGGGCATTTTCAATCATCAATTCCACAGTCTCAGAAAACCATGCAGCATTACAACAAAGCAAGCCTGGAGAGCAAGGGGCAAAGACCAACACAATGTGCTTTTTACATTAAATTCAGCTACTCTTAAGGGTCTCGGCCAGGAAGATCATAGAATCAAGATAAAACCAATGCTTGATTTTCAGAGTCTTCTATCCAAGTCACAGTATGGATTCTAAGTTGTAACAGACTCACGTTCCCCTTACGGCTTACTCTGTGTGACAAATCATGTTTTCACATGTCACTTCCCAGATTTAAAGGATATCATTACCCGATTCAGCTTTTGTCTTTCAGGGCACTAACTTTTAGAGTTATCTTACTTTATCTGTTAGTCCTGTCAGTCCGTTTTCTTAAGCTATGGCACCTCACCACACACCCAGATGGACAACTTTAGGGACTAAGCCAGTACCCTATTTATGCACTGCTCTAAAGAGAATCCCTAGACCTATAATATGAATCATTAGTTATCATGTGGCCTTGTCTGTTCATGTTTTCACATGCAGATACTTTTTACATAAGAAAGACTGAACCTACAGAAGATCTTGCTTGGCATAAGCTAATTCCAGCCGTATACCAACCCCCAAACAACGCCTACCCCTCCAACCTATCCTGTGATGAATTCACACAGTATTTCACTTGTACTGGGGCATCCCCTGTGTGATTTGAAAGTGTCACTTTTGAATTCAAGAGCTTACAAACAATGTTTCCATACTTTGTCTGCTCAGCAGGCAAAAAAAAAAAAGGCTGAAAAATCCAGACATAATGGCAATCCAGAACGTCAGAAACCAACCCATTTTTCACTTCTTTCAGCCATTTAGGATTCAGCCATCTGAATTTTCCTGGAGCTAAGTGAAACTTTTTGGCCAGATCGCTCCGACTGTCCTACGACTGAAAGGGTACACCTACAAAATGACAAGGTGACCTTGGATAGCTCTAAAGATAAACAGCCCCATGAAAGCACAAGCAGATTATTATTATTAGAATCAATTTGTCCACCAAACTTTGAGCATTCTTGCAAACAGATTTTTTCATGATCACGTGCACTCACTATGTTCAATGTAACCTGCCGTAAGACCACTTCCTTGTTGATTTTCCTTGATGTTTATTCCCAGGCAGCGCCAGCTGCAGAAGACAGCTGCCTGCTTCTCCCACTGAACTGCAGCAAAAGTGGATTTTCTGCAGCCCAATCACTTCTTGTAAGGACAGAAGAACATGATTTTCTGCAGCAGCATTGTTACCAACCAGGCTAGGATAAAAATTGTTTCCAATGCCACTGCCACTGAACTTCCACTGAATTATCATTATACTGGAATAATGGGATATGCCAAGTTCTAATTCAATAACAGAAAATTAAAAGCACAGGCTATTTACAATGTAGCCACAGACATGAACTGTTTATAGTCCAACCACATATAATTTAGAGGTAACATAAACCAGCCAAGTGCTAAGGAGAAATCTGAGAAGGTGCTTCATACCCTCCATGCTTCCCCCACATACCTGAATCTTGTATGTGTGGGCTAACAACCTAAAAAAAAATCGTCTGAAAGACATCAGACCACCATCTGAATGATAATGTATCTGCAAGATATACAAGGAAGATACGCGCACATTCCTCTTCTCCTTTTAAGTCCTAAAGCACAGGTGATTATAACACGTTCCACCGTTTCCAGTAACGCACAGGTAGTCAGTCGCTTTACACCTCAGAACAGTTTTGTTCCACACAGACTATTCAATAACCGTTCGCCAATTTACACAATCCATGGATCTGGCCCCAGAGAGTTAACGCTTAGCTTACCTTATCAAGTGACTCATTTTATCAAGTTCAAGATAACTACCCATGAGAATAAGATTTGCTGCTGTGAATAGATATTTAGTGATAGGAGTCTATTAAGGTATTAGGAAAATTCCCTATAGAGGAATAATCAGTGGAAAAAGTTTACCAAGTAAAATTGTTAGGAATGCTTTCTTAAAGCAAGTGAGGACCTTTTTCATACATTTACGGAAGTGGCTGCATTTAAGCCAGTTCACTGTCAATCCTTATTAATTTTTGTCACCTAGTTAAATGAGCATTTTATTGAACTACAGTATATAAAGTTATTTTACAAAATCAGTAATGAAAACAGCATTAGTCATGTACCAGCCTTTATGCTCACATTCAATAAAAAGTTGTTAGTTGTCAGAAATCTAGTGGGCATCTCAATGAAAAGACACGGTCACTAGCTTTTTAAGATCATATTTGAAACAGAACCCGTGGAAAGAAATAGACCCCCCCAAAAAAAAGAGAAAAAGCCATCCAAAGCCTTCAGGGAAGAGAAGGCCCAAGCCCAGAAGTGCGATGCTCTTGCCCGCCCGCTGCTCGCCCGGCCACCTCTCCTCCCACACGGAACCACAGGGTGACACAGACCGATGCCCACGGGTGACGCCGGTTAAGGAAAAAGCTGATTCTTTCCCTTTTCTCTCTGGGGCAAGGGCAGGAAGGAGGAAGGCTGTTACCCAGCAGGAGGAAGGAGAAGATCCACTGCAGCACGGCGACTGTCTGGATCCTTCTCTTTAGGGGGACGTTGATGGGGGCAAACTCGACCTTCATGCTGACGGCGGGAGAGCAGCGCGGGGAGGCACGGACCC
>NW_008795035.1:10506386-10506965 GCF_000699145.1 Aptenodytes forsteri
GCCCCCCCCCCCCTTGCCCCAGAACCGCCCGCCGCGGCTTCCACAGCCCGGCGCTGCCCCGGCCTCGGCTCCGAGCCGCGTAAACGCCGCACCTGCCCCCGGTTCAAACGGACGGCACTAGGCAACGGGGGCGGAGGCACCCGCGGCCCGCACCGGTCCGAGCTGCGAGCCTCGAGTCCGAGGAGCCAAGCTGCGCGGCGGAAACCTTTCTCACGCTGGGGAGTTTTGGCGGGTCTTTCCCCCTCAGAGCGGCCGGCGCCATTTCTGTCTCGTCCCCAGCGCCCCCCGGCGTACCCTCGCGCTTAAGAGCCTTCTAATTAAAAGGCTTATGGAAGTTGACCGAGAACTTCGAATCCCTGTGGTATTCGGGCTTAACTCTTTCGTTTCTAATCAAACCAGCGCACGCGCAACCTCCTCCCACCCCCGGCACTTAAGCCGGGGCGTCAGCGACAGGTATCGTCAAAAAAAAACCCACAAACCCAAAACACCCCAAAACTTGCAGAAGCGCTGTCCCGGTTGCACCCACTTTTCCCGTGGGGACAGCGGAAACGCCGCGCCGTCCAACGCGGGCTGGGCTGG
>NW_008795035.1:10507341-10559786 GCF_000699145.1 Aptenodytes forsteri
GCCCGCCCCGCCCCGCCCCGGCCCGGGCAAACCCCTGACGGGCGGCGGAGATGGGGCAGTCCGGCCGTCCACCGACGGCACCCCTTCGCTCGCTGCTTATCCCGCGTCCAGGGAGCTGAACTAACCCCCGGGGGAAGGCCAGGCTTCAGGCCAACAGCGGCGGCTGCATCAGGGCTGCCGCGCAGCCTCACAAGCCGGCGGCACGCCAAAGCCATCTACTCTCCCCGGACCCTTCAGCCTTCTGCCCGCATACATGCTGTCTGAGTCCAAACCACTCAGGAAATCGGAACCACGCATTTCCAAATCGCGATTCCTGGTTGGAGTTTCGCCGTTTGTTTTAGGAACTGGTTAAATCAAAAAGGAGAGGGAAGAAGTGGGAGCAGGCAAAGCAAACCACTAATACTGTGTTCTCGTTCAGTCCTTCCCCGGCTCTTTAGAAATGGGGCTTAAGAACTGTTTGTTTGGCCGAAAGAGCGTTTTTTTAGGGACATGCAGCAGTTTATCTGGCCCACACTGGAGTTGGTAGGCTCTTAAGACACATGGGTGCAAATCTCCATTTTCTGATCAGGGTTGTGTTACTCGCGTGTCACAACGCAGCTGATGCAACCTCTGTGTGACAAGCTGACCGATTAAAAAAGTAGCTGTTGGCAGAAACTGTCCAATTGCTCCCTCCTGTTGTCATTACCTGTTCAGGCCAGAGTTACTCTGACAAACTTGGCTGAGGAGCTGGTAGTAAAGCTAGGCTCGAGGCTCAGAAGCCCTTGCTGTGACTGTAAGAATAATGTGTCAATAAACGCAATATGTACTAAAGAAACTGCTACTCAGATGCAAATATAAGCAAAATTCTTTAAATTACTTTCACCCTTTTTTTCAAAATAGCATTTGTTATCTTGTTTGAAAACATTCAAAGCAAACACAAAACAATCACTTTAAAAGTCTGAGGTCTGCTTATTAACCAAAATTCACCTTCTTTCTTGACAGCTGATGAAGAATTCAATGAGCTTTGCTTTGAATTTGGTTTGGAGCTTGATGAAATTGTAAGTAACATTTTTATTTGTTACTTTTTCAGTACTGACAGCATTTCTATTTGGGAAGAGTTTGTACTGCATTATTTCCAGCATATTCCCTGGTACCGTGTTGGCCGATGCCCTCTAGCATGTACCAAGAAAATGTCTAGGCAAGGTTTGGAGGATGCCAGGCCCCAGGTATCCACAAAAAGCAGTGTGGACAAGACTTGAAGGCCCCCTTGGCCTATGCAGTCTTACAGCAGTACCGCAGCAGGCTTTTCATCCTGAAACATCCTCGTGCATCTCCATACCACAGGGCAGAGCATGTAACACATACCTTTAGGTTCCTGTTATAAAATACTGTTGTGATAGACTGTATTAACACAGGTGGTTTGAATCTGAAAAGAAAAACAGACATACAAAACTTACCGTCTTGGAAGCGAGAGACCCCAAGATGGCGTATCGCTATGCTTCGTGGAGGTCGGCAGTCTGTGCCACTTGGTCTTCAGTCTCTGGCCCCACTTTATTTAGCAGCATAAATATGGCCACAGGCCATGTATTGAACATATTTTACAAGGTCTGTTTGGTTTTGTTTTGTATGCATTCTTCTGTGCAATGTCCACAAAACTGTATTTGTCCTGGACATTGTTACCTAAGTTGTAACTAATTTACATTTGAAGTTTTGATTTAGATTCTGTACTTGTGAAAATTTGCTGGCGCTGTTAACTGTACCCATGTAAATCTTGTTCAGGTAGACCTGTTTTGGTTTTGCTTTTTAATTTGAATTAATTGATCTTTTAATGACGTTTATCAAAAGACATCTGAACATCATAAGTTATGCTTTATCTCAGAACAGACTTGATATGACAAGTCATTTGCCGATCGATTGCCAAAGTAAGGTCTCAGTTCTCTACTGGGATCTGCTAGCCTGCAGACTCTTGCTTCTATAATCTCTTTTTCAAATTCTAATAGTGAAATTTTTTTTCGGTATACTGCATTACAATCTCCGAATCTGAGAAAGATTTAGATTTTACATCGTTTCTGGTATTTGGTGTGTCCATTTGCTGTATAAATCCAAATTACACCTTTAAACTTTTAATTAATACAATTTTTCCTATTGTGTTATCTCACTATCATACTCCTGTCAATGTTGAGATATTTCAGGTTAAAAAGACATTTTTGCTTAATTTCAGACATCTGAGAAAGACATTATAAGTAAAGAAAAAGGTGAAGAAAAGGCAAAGGGCGCATCTGATACCGTTCTCTATAAAATTGATGTTCCCGCCAACCGTTACGATCTTCTTTGCCTTGAAGGGTTGGTCCGAGGGCTGCAGGTCTTTAAAGAAAGGTAATGCAGAGTTGTGAGGTTTTTGTGTGGTTTGTTATTTGTTTAAATAAGAGTCCATTTCTGGTCAGTAAACAAACTTGCCACTTGCTTGGATTTTGAGTACGATCTCATGTGTAGATCAGATTTGTCAGATCTTCCTCTGGAGAGGATCTATTGTATATTTTTAAAAAACTAGACTAGAATGTTACTGGGTTTTGGATCTGTTCTAAAAATTTTTCAACTGCTGTTCCATTTGAGACTTACCCTCTGTAAAGAACGCCTGCAGAGGAACTTCCTTGTGATCCTCTGTAATAAATACCAAAACAAATCATTTATTTCACTTTTCTGCTGTGACTTTATCTTCTTGAGTCCTTCCTTTCTAGTTCAGTAATCTGTTTACCATCCCATAGAAAACAAGTTTTAAACAGTAAGCTAATTTACATGCCAAGAAATGTTACAGTGAAAGTTTTCTACATATAATTGTTGCTACATTTCTAAAGTTTCCTGCATTTGGGGAACTGTCTTTCTTTCAGATACAGACTTATTTCTGGTTTTATTCTAGGATAAATCTCCCTAGGTACGAAAAGATAATACCAGCTCAGGGTGAAGGTCAGAGGCTGATTATCACTGAAGAGGTAAAAGTGCTGACTGCACCTTTGTAAATTTGTTGAGAGTTTCTGAACTAGCAAGATAGGTATCAGTACCAATTTTAGAAGAGCAGTGAGACTGGAAATCTTATTTGCAGAACAAGAGCTAAAGAAATTTAATTATCTCTACTCATTGCGATTTACTTCTAGGGAAGGGGAGGAACAATAGACTAATTATTTTGGGTGAACCTAGTAGCAAATCAAATCAAAGTTTCAGATGCTCACATTGCGTTGACCTTCTGGGCCATTACGAAGTATATTGGAAACCTCCTTGTCTCTACCAGACCTGGAGTGGGTTTGTTTGGGTTTTTTCCCCTTTGGGATTCTGGTGTCTTTCCATGAATTTTCCTTTTGATTACTACTTTACAAAAGAGGATTTTATGACAAAAGTGCACATTTATTCCGTTTTAGTTTTGTATATTCTGTGTACTTGAAATTTATAATGTGTTGCTGTTGTAAATTGCAGACTGTCCAAGTCCGTCCTCATGCTGTAGCTGCAGTCCTTCGTAATATAACTTTTACCAAGGAACGTTATGATAGTTTCATTGACCTCCAAGAAAAACTACACCAAAATATTTGCAGGTTAGTGCTTAAATTTAAAGTAGCATATAGTGTCTATGTGCATGTTAAGATTGCACATCCCTGTTGCAGAGAGGCATTATATTTATTTTTATGCTAAGGAAAATGTTTTATAGCAGCTCTCTTGATCCTTCTTATTTTCTTGCCTGTTTCTGCCTGCTCTCAATATTTTTCAACATAAATAGCTGTTACAGCTCCTACAACAGTTGAGAAAGAAGCGTTTTGCAACAGTCCCATTGGATTTGCCTTTGACTGTTAGGTGTGTTGTTAACATTCGTTAAGATGTTATTCATGAAAATAATTTCTAGGCTTCTCAAAGTTGCCCTTCTGCTTTTTCAGTAAGTTCTATGGATGCATAGGAGTGTAGAGCATCATGAGATATTATCTCAAAGGAACTCCAAATATTACTAGTAAAATCATTATTTTGCCTTCTTTCTTTCTAGGAGAAGAGCGTTAGTAGCAATAGGTACCCATGACTTGGACACCATCTCTGGTCCATTTACTTTTACAGCTAAAGCACCTTCCGAAATTAAATTCAAGCCCTTGAATCAATCCCAGGAGTACACAGCTTCAGAAATTATGGATCTGTATAGGGTAAGTGGGACTTTTCAGACTGGTTGCACTAAATGCAGGAAGATCAATTTCAAAGGCTCAATGTCTCTCATATCCTTGTTATTAAGAGTTGTTCTTACAAGTAAAACACAGTTATCTTCTGTAGCTTCAGCCAGTGAACATTCCACATTTTGCTTATTCATGAGAAATGCACAGTAATACTTTATTTTTATTGTCCATTAAAGATACATCATGGTGTTCTGTAGCTAAGCATAACTCTTAGTGGGTTTGATATTAACCCTCTAATTTATCAACACGAAGACTGCTTTTCATGATGCTCTTAATAATACTGTAAAAGGGTTGTATATTTATCTATCTACACTGGTAAGATACTCAGTGTATAAAGCTGAGAAAAGCTTGGGGTAGGCAAGATCAGATTTTTTAACGGTACTTTAATTTGTCCAATTTACTTGGGGAAAATGTTCAATTATTTACCCAACTACATATTAGGCAAGCGTAGCTGTGTAAAAGGCTCAAGTTAAGACTGGCACTGCTCTTGGCCCAGCAACCTGATGAAACCAGGTAAATGCTAGGAAAAGATTCTATCGGGTCTAATTTTACGATGTTTATGTGGGCATTTTTTAACAGTACTTTAATTTGTCCAATTTACTTGGGGAAAATGTTCAATTATTTACCCAACTACATATTAGGCAAGCGTAGCTGTGTAAAAGGCTCAAGTTAAGACTGGCACTGCTCTTGGCCCAGCAACCTGATGAAACCAGGTAAATGCTAGGAAAAGATTCTATCGGGTCTAATTTTACGATGTTTATGTGGGCCACTTTAAATGTCAGCATTTGAAAATGATACTATTATCACTGTCATTACAATATGCAGCCCTGCTGGAGCACACATACTGGCCATAGAGATAAATAAATCCTCAAAGATCTCTGACTAAAGATGAGTAAGAGAGCTAGGAAACATGGGGTATCAGAGAGACTAAAAGTAAATGATGGTTTTGGTACAGCATATACCTGTGTCATTGGAACAGATGTAAATTCTGAATCAAATTTAAGCATAAATGCGTCAGTATTCGGAAATTTATAACTTAAAGTACTGTAGTGCTAATTTTTATCACTTCTAAGGAAAGTTCTATAAACTAAGGATGTGTGCCTGTGGGTTTGGCAATGAAAGGTGAACAAAGGCATCGTTTGGACAGCATGGCCTATGCATCTTTGAGAGAATCCTTAAAGAAATAATTTTTAACACTTCTGAAGAAAACCAAAAATCCAGTTCTCTTATTTCAAAGTTTTCCTCTTCTGAGAGCAAACAGCTTTTGCTAGTGAAGTACCTAGCCCGAAGCCCAATCCTTCCCTCTTTCAAAACTCCCATTAATCTCTCAGTAAAGGATTGTGGCACCATGGAAGTTCACAAGTGAGCTAATGTGAAATTTAGGTTATGCTTTGTTTCTCCAGACTGACAGCCACCTTCGGCACTATTTACACCTAATTGAAAACAAGCCGCTTTATCCTGTCATTTATGACAGCAACGGTGTTGTTCTGTCCATGCCACCAATCATCAATGGTAAGATTACTTATGACTAGTTTATACTGTCGCTGCTATTTTGTGTGTGAGTCAGTGTCTAACAGAAACGTTGATGTGTAATAAGGATTATTCTGTTTTCTTAAAATTGTTTCACTTATCATTTCATATAGTCTTCTTTCCTTCTTTAAGTTTAAATGCAGCCAAATTTTTGGCTCCCTCCCCAGCCTGCTGGTGTTCCTCTTTTCTCATCCTCATCAAGAGGATGTAAAAGTCCCACTGCAAACCTCTGCATTTAGCTTCTCATACCCTTCTAGAAGTCAAGAAAGGTTCCTTGCAACAGGAACCTTTGTTAGGAAAGCATTTTGTTTGCATACATAAACATTGTTCATCAGACATTCAGCTAAAAGAAGCGTGTAAGAAACTATTTTGTAAACTGGTAACTGCAACAGTCTGCTTTGTACTCCGTTTTATGTGGTCACAGTAGGGAACTTTTCACCTAGGTCTTAAGCCCAGTGTATTTTTCAGCAGTGTGAACCAGTTCTTGTGGATCCTTTTGCTGTCACACAAGTGATTCCAGAAGACTTTAATGGCTTAAAAAGAATAAATTGGTCTAGACTTTTTTGCATTGTTTCTAAACATGGGTTTCCTCTGAATGCAAAAGAAACTATGGGTGATTTTTGAGAACCACGTTTACTGAAGCCAATTAACGACATGGTAGGAATTACTCCTTTAACAAAGATACTTCAGTATACCTATATACTTAGGTCAAGAATCAGTAACTTTCCCTACACTGACCAATAAAATCTGCAGTGATAACTTCTTTGAATGTATTTTTCCTGATTGACCTTACCCATATCTTAAACAGCTAACCCAAATCTTCTTAAAAGGCAGCTCAAACTCTGTGGCAGGGACTGGTAAGAACAACCGTTCTGAACTGAAGGTGGTGTCAACCATTGTGTCTGATCCTTCTTTGTTAGGCTCATTCCAACTTGGGAGTGTTCCATGTATAAGCATTGCACATTGTTTACATTTTATCAGTTAAAAAGGTTGAGCTAAATTTAATACCTGTCTCTATTTTAAAGAACAGTGTTTGAGAGAAGCTTCCAGGTTAAAGGTACTTTTTAAACAGATAATGAAATGTAAACATCTGTATTGGTTTTTTGGATTATCTACAAGCATTTAAGTGAAAGGTTATGTTTGCTTTGAAGTGAGTCCAGAAATGCTGAATATATTCCGTCTGCAAAGAGGTACAGCACAGCATCAAAGGGAAGGGAATACAAGATTGCTCAGCCTTAAGATCTTCAGTGCACCTAATTTTCAGTCTAGCTGTGACCTAGTTTCTCAGGTAGAAAACTAAAACACAGAAGCTGAATGACTTGCTCAGGGTCAAACAAAGGAAGCAAGAATGCCCATGTGTATCCAAGTGTTTGCTTCCCTTTGCCTCCTGTGGGGTGCATCTGCATTAGTCAATGGTGCAGTGAAAGGCGAGAAGGACAAAGAGGTTGGATTTGGCACGATCCCATACAATTCTAGGACTGCGTATGTCCACGCTGCATGGTTACCGGCCATGAAATTCATTCAAGGTATGAATCCATCCATACCTAGCAGGCAATACGAGGCAGACTTCTGTACAGCTGCTCTAGATTGTTGTGTCTTACTAACAGAACCCCACTTTTGTAGGGAACCACCTACTGGGGGACTTTGCATCCAATCTGCAAGAGAGACACTTTAGGTGATGCCCCTAAGTGTATGTTCTACCTTGCTGCTTCCAGATGAGAAACAGTTTTGGCTGCATCGGTGATGTGGTTCAGTGCACACCTCATGACTCCCGGTACGGACACAAAGCAAATTCATGCCTAGAAGGAACCCATACTAGGACCTGAATCACTAGTGCAGACAAACCCAGAGTGTATCAGCAGACAGTGTCAAGAGATCTTGGTTATTCACAGAAGTAGCTATGGATATTCATCAGTCTAAATCACTTTTTTTAAAACCATTTAATTCATTCCTGTCCAAGGCTGCTTTCTTACGCACATCACGCATCAGATGCAAATATGTTACTAAAGCCAGGAGAGGTGAGATGCTCTGGAGGTGCAGAACTACTTTGCAACCAGCAGATGGCCACTGGTCTGCTAGTTTGCTTTTTCAAATGGTTGCTGAGATACCTGTAGATTTGTGTGTCTTTCAACGTAAAGCATAACCTGGTCAATGAGTCTGGTCTGTCTTTTTCTTCTTTTTGATTCATAAATTTAAAAATAAGAAGAGGTGCTATTAGAATTATGAATGCTGGTGGCTTTTTAAGCTGCGGAAGACGACAATGATCTTTCTGAATCACAGAAGGAGTCAGTATCATTGCAAGAAAAGTAATAACATTTCTTAACATGTTTTTGTCTTCACATGTTTTAGGAGATCATACAAAAATAAGCGTAAACACCAGAAATGTGTTTATTGAATGTACAGGCACAGATATTACAAAGGTAAATTAATCTTTCCTGCTTTTGATATGCTGTAATATCATCGTTTTCCCTTTAGGTGATAGGGCTCCAACACAAAGACCTTCAATAGCCAGGCATTTACTTTATGGAGCCAGCCTCCCATTTCAAAAGGGCAGGATAGTTGTAGGGCTATGTGGAATTCCCTCAACACAGTTTTAGGCTTGCTCTATAGACAGTGTTGTATTTTCACTGGATTCTGTTTTTACTGTGTCTTTCCGTTGACAGCAAGTGTTCAGTTTGTACGAGAAAGTAATTTAAGTAAATTAGGGGCTTTTTTTGTTGTTGAGCACTTTTTCTAAATCTGAAAGGCTTCGAAAAGAGTAAAATTCACTAAGACTGCCTGTTTTGCCAGAATACTCTTTGTAAAGAATCACTTTGTCTCCTACTTCAAATTTGGGCTGAGGGAAAGAAGACGACACTTTTTCTTCTTAGTTATCTTTTTCAAGCAGGGATGCTGTGCAAATAATTGTTGAATCGAAGTCTTTCCATATGCAAATTCTGTAACTCAAAGCCGAAGCATGAAAGCCTGGCAGTTTTAATTGCCTGTTCTTGAATATAGGTTGTGCATTCATTGATAGTTTCCCTAATGTGTGTATCTTGATGCTTCAGAGCAAAAATGCTTTTAACTTACCCTACTACACAATGATATGTTAACGACACAAATTTGCACGTTGGGGAGTGCCTTCTAAGCAAACTAATAAATAACTGCTTCTTGCTACTGCTTGCCTTGATAGTAAAAAAAAAAAAAAAAAATAATGCTGTTCTGTTTACGTGAAGGAAATTATACCGTGAGGCATCAAAAAACAACCCTTGTAGATTGAGAAGGTGATCTGAATCTCATGATTATGTTCTGTTATACTAATCTGTTAAAATATTAACTGTAAAACAAAAGAGTTTGCAGATGAGGTTATTTGACAATATATTTCTAAACAATGCACAGTCCTTCCCTGCATTCTCACTTGGAACTTCAGTGAAATGACTAATCAGACTAAAAGTTGGGAAGACCCAGTTCCAACTGGTAATAAAGACCCTGTGTATCTTCAGAACAGAGTTTAGCAAAGATACACAAATGCTTCAGAACCTTGAAAACCAAAGATTTCAAGTTTTTGCATAAATGTCTTCGCAGCAGAAGAAAAACATTTTTTACAATTCAATCTAGTATTCTAGACTGCTAGGATTTTGGTTGTTAAGTTATTAAATAGAATAGAATGAAGAGAGTGTAAGACAAGATCTTTTCTTCCCCATTTTTTGTTAAGGTATTTCGTCTACTTCAACACAAGTAGATGACAGATTTCAATGTGATTATTATCTTTATTTTGTAGGCAAAAATTGTTCTTGATATTATAGTCACGATGTTCAGTGAATATTGTGAGAAGCCATTCAGGTGAGTATAAATCTCCAGTCAGAAAGACATTACATTTGGGCCATGTGTTAAAAACATCTTTACTTCTGTTTTTCTGCCCCTCTCAGTGTTGAAGCAGCAGAAGTAGTTTATCCTAATGGGAAGACCCACATCTACCCGGTAAGCATGGTGATACAGTGTCTCAGTATCCTTGGGGAAAGGATTTTATTTACACAAAGCCTGGTAAGAGTGACATTGTCTTCTTTTTCTGCACAAGCAGTATATACTGATTCTGAGGTATAGTGTGAAAGCTCAGCTTGGCACTTTCTATATATTAGTGAATCGACCTTCTCTAGCCCCACAAAAAATAACTCCAGGTCCAGCTTCCCCTTATCTAGGAAACTCATTCTGAAGCTCCGCTAATTTATGATAAGGCTAAAAATACAGGCTTACTGGCATAGCCTGATACTCCAAAAAGAAGGGTAGGGTTTAAAATTACGAGTGGTAACCCCCTGTTGTGGTTTAGAGTTCACGTGATACAAACTGTTTCAGGAACAAGTAAAGATTGCAATCAAAGGTCACAATCTGTTGTCTAAAGCCTTTAAAACCTACGTGTTCCAAATCAGGAAAAACGAATGCAGGAAGAGGTCCTTCAGGCTTAAACCAGTGGACAACTGAAATCAGCCTCAGCATAACTTACTTATCAGATCTGGAAGCTTTAACGCCCTTCAGTTAAAATAACCTTGTAACACTGGATTTTTCAGCCTTTCACTTTATAAACTCCAACTATATAAAGTTCTATAAGGCAGGATGTTGACTTCAAGTGCAGGTTTGCCTGCATTCAGAGTCCCAGGCAGACCTCTCTGCAGTAACGGAGTCTTACTTTTTTGTTCTCTTAATAAGTATAAAGAAAGCAATTCCTCCTGTTTCCTGAAGGTAACTGAAGACAAACAGAGATCTGGCCGAGTTCATAAAATCAGATGTATCAAGCAAGTACAAACTGTTTAGAAGGAAAGAAACTTATTTTTACTGAGAGTTTTTCTAGTGGTATTTTAGCTTTTTCTTTTAGCAATGCCAGCTTTACTCAACAGAGGAAGGACCTAGAATCCTGAAGAGATACCCAGCAAAACAGAAATCTCTGCAGTAACCAAAGTAGCTTCCCTAGAGAAAATGGAGCAAAAAATCCCCCAAGTTTTAGATGCTAAGGTTTTTAAGGATTTTTGTTATCTAGAAGTTTAGAAACTAAACTTTAGAAACTAAGTAAATACATACAAAATAACTTTCTTAAATATGTTGCAAACTTTTTAAGTAAAATACCGGTAGATATTTCTGTGCCAATACAGAAATAGAAAGTTTTCTTTCCTTTTCCTCCTAAAAGTCATTTGATCTGTACTAGGCCATGAGATCTCGTGCATGACCATTCACTGCTTTAGGGCTTTGACTTAGGATGAACTGGTGACTAGAAACTTTCAGAAACTGTTACTTGCCTATATCAGAAATGATCGGAAGTTTCAATAACAGGGATTTCATGCTGCATTCAACCTTCTAGCTTAACCGAGAACAGCTTTTGCATCACGTGCTATAATATGTTTTCAAAAATCCTATTATCTTAAAATACTAAGTTTAGCCTAATACTCCACACTTGTCTTCCGTGGATGTCATTTTAGTATTGTAATTAGAAGAAGCTAGATTACCAAGATGTCAAAATTGAATCCTCTTAGGTAGAAATGGCAGGCATTGTGTATGCTGAAAAGCTTTGTCCTTCTTTTTAGGAACTGGCTTACCGAAAAGAGAAGGTGAAACCTGAACTCATTAACAAGAAAGTAGGAATCAGGTGTGTTATTGCAAATGAAAACATAGTTTTTACTCATAAACATTAATCACGAAAAAGGTACTAGAAAACATGGATTATTGCATTGTTCTAAAAATGTTTACACTGTGATTTTTTTTTTTTTTTAAATTTATCAAAAATTTAGGGGTTAGCTTGTGTAATTAGATAAACTCTGTAAGACTTCTTCCCCTGTTTTCAAGGAAGGTGAATGATCCTTTATGGCCTCACACAACTGTTAGGAAGTAAAGCAAAATAACCGTCTCAGGAGTCAGAATCTGAGCTGGTTCTGATGGAATGCTGAGTCTATGTACAGTCCATAAAGCGCCTGGAGATTCTTCAGGATATAAGGCAATGCAGCAGAAACATTGATTACTTTAAAAAGCCAGTCGATATACTGCAAGATCCATAAATTACTACTCTCTTGTCTTGTTTCAGTGAAACTCCATCAAGCCTTGCAAAGCTGCTGACTAGGATGTGTTTGAAGTCACACGTCATAGGGAATGGGAACAATATAGAGATTGAAATCCCTCCTACCAGAGCGGACATTATCCATGCATGTGATATCGTAGAAGATGCAGCAATAGCTTATGGTTATAACAACATTCAGATGACTATTCCGAAAACGTACACCATAGCTAATCAAGTAAGATTGCCCCTTCAAATAAACGCTCTGTTGTCAGTAAATGACTAGTGCATGCCAGAAGGGCTTTGGGGAAAACAGAACCTAGGAATTAAATATTTTGACATGCTTTGCCGTAAGAAGTATTTACCATGGATAGGATACAAAACAGATGCCCCGCTGATCTGAGTAAGTCCAAGACCAGTGGTTGCCGGTACTTGAAAAAAAGACAGGGTTTAAGTAGGGAGCCCATATTAAATCTCTAATTGGGGGATTCATTTCCTCAGGCAAGCCTAAAGGCAGCTGGCTGACGCTTTCAAAAATTTTAAGCACAGAAGCATAGTACCGCCCTAGTGAATTCACCGTAATGTAACAGGCAGAATCACCTCGGGAAAGAATAGAAAAATGTTTTTAGATGGCAGTTGAAAACTGGTTTTTGTTTCGTTTTAGCTCCCCCTCAATAAGCTCACAGAACTTCTGAGGCTGGACTTGGCAGCTGCTGGATTCACTGAAGCACTCACTTTTGCCCTGGTATATTATACTGATTTCGTATTTTTCTTAGTTGCGTGTTGGAACAGCGATGCAGCCAAAACTGCAGAGGATGGTCTGAGGATATGCTGTTGTGTAAATGTACCAGTATTATCCGTTACTGTTTTGGCAGGTGATTGTTTGCTAGTGCTTTGGAATTACAGTATAATATTTTATGAGTTTGTAGGTCAGAGAAATTGAATGAGTCACTGTTAATGTGGCATGTAGTTCTGAGTATAGAAGCGAAAATAGCTGCTGAAGTACTGTTTTTAGTTTAACTTGATAGGATGAAATTGTAAGACAGCAAGTCTCTCTCGAGACTTTGATCACCAGATGTGAAATTCATCATAGTTTGATAATCTGGAAAACAAACAAAAATTTAGTACTTTCTGGTGGATATTACTACAGTTTAGAGATTACCCTGTTTCTATTTGTCTCTTTTTAGTATTGTCACTTGCCCATGATTCCTTGCATTAGATACCAAGCTGATACGTAGTTATTCAGTCAGCAAAGAGTTTATTCTAAGAATACCTGTAAAAAAGTTATAATGCACACTAAGGGGACACAGATTCCTCTGTAAATTTCACAGGTGGTTTTTTTTGCATGGAAGAACAAATAAAAATATAGTAATCGTTGTTACCACTGGTTGCAGGTATTATTCATATTATTTGCTAAAGCCATTGAAGTAGTCTTTTACAAAGAATTAGGACTCTGGAGCAGCATGTGCCACTCCAGTACTAATGGCTGGCGTAATTTCTAATACTGAAATTTTGCAGCAGGATTCTTTTGTTGAAATAAAATGTTCAGCAGGAAACACCGTCTTTGTCATGGCCACTTGTTCATACCCCTTTGCCATAGTTGTGGAGTGGATCAGAGAACGTACTATTTAAAAAAAAAAAAAATTAAGTACACCCCCATGCCCTCCAAATGCTTATGGCAACTGTCCGTACGTGGAGATTGGCATAGTCAGCTATTGAAAATACACTATACATTTTAGAAAATCCTTTCTGTTGCAAGATCTGCTCAAAGCCTTTGCCTTAAAGTGCAATTTGTGGGCATCTTAGCATATGGGGAGCTACCATCACATATTGTATTAAAACCTCTGTGGAATTTCTCAACCTTTTCCTGAACTTAAAACTTACTAGATGGCCAGAAGTATACATCCCTGAAAGTACACAACCTTTTAAGAGGTAGTTAGCTGATCACAGATTATTTTTTGATAACTTACTCAAAGATTTTCAGAGACAGTGATGCAGGCTCCTAAAACACTTCCACGCATTTGAAAAGTTCAGGTATTGCAACAAAAGTTGGTAATCCAAATGGATCGAATAAAATTTTAACAACTTCAGATTTCATGGAGGTTCAAAAGCAAAATTTGGACTAATTCTAAAGTCTGAAAAATATATTCCAGTTTTAATATGTTGTTATTAACTCATTTAAGAAACCAGGACAGTGACCAGTATTACTTCCTGCAGTGCTAGTATTTGACAAAGATATTCAGACTACCTGTGGTAGTACCGTGTTGGGGAAATAACATGTATAACATGGTCAAGCTTCTATAGATTTTCCTTATTCATTAATAAATATAATTCCATTTTTTCAGCACTGAATAGGTAATACGCTTAAAAACATTGAATGTATTACATCACTACAACTGAGGACCTTTATGAACTGCAACAGCAGAATTTTGTAAGATCACACAGTATATCATGTTATCACATTACATATTTGTATTTCTGCTGTGGCACGACGAAACCCACAGTCTGCTCCGTCACCAACACTTTATTAAAACACCAATGTGAGGCCTATGACTATGACAAATATCATTTATGTTACAACATTCTGTAGCCCAGTGTTATCTGACAAACACTGCTTATGTATCTGTGCCTACAATCTGTTTCTTGGTTTCAGCCCCAAATTACACTTGTACACAATAACATTGCTTTCTGTGAGGAGCGCCAATTTAGCCAAAATGCATTTAGTTAAATCACAGTAACATACCATGGTTTAGATACACATCTGAAAACTGTTTAACACAGTTTTCTCCTCCTAAGGTCACCATTCATTTAAGATTTTATTTTTTTTGTATGCAATAATCCACTTTTTCAGATGGTATCATCTGCTCATTTTCCTCACATTTGGTCTATCAACACACTTTTCGGAGTGCTGCCAGTGCAAAGGGAACACTTCTGGGAGACTGCAGTATACTAGCAAATCCTCAATTACATGCCTAGTCTGCTATTGGTTTCTTTAATACATTAATAAAGCTATAAATTCTGGAAATCTATATGTGGATCTTATCAGTAGCATCTGTTGCTGTATGTGCACAGACATTGTCTGAGCCTGATAAAGTGCATGTGTATTGCTTTACTGACCAGCTTTTACACCTTGAGAATAAGGGCTTTAAAAATACTCCCAACTCAAGAAAATGAAAACAACAATGAACTATGAGAATCCTATGCAGCTATGAAAATTGAAGGCTTGGCCATATGACCCGTTCTTCATAGACAGTACTTTACTTTCTGTAAGTAGCCCCCAAGGGATTGTTTTCTTTGTGAGAAAGCTCGGGTACCATTCCCTTTGCAAGTGCTATTTTCAGAATAAAATATCCACTGCAAGTCAGGGGGCAGAATCTGAGCCTCTGTTTTTAAAACAGATGACAGCAATCCATGACAGAAGCCTAAATAAACACTTGCCTTTTTTTTTTTTTAAACTAGCTTTATTTTGGTTAGTAATTAACATTTGTAGATAAACCAGTTTGCCTACTTAGTCTTAAGACTGGGGCTTAATTTTTATTATGAGTGGGTGTTGCACATGAGAGCATATATTATGGGGCCTCAGAGCAAGTGCTACAATTGCATTGTTCATTCTTGATACCAAATTTCATCATTGGCTTACTGTCTATTTTAATTACTTGACCTTCGTGGTTTTTTGTCTCTTCCTCTCAGTGTTCCCAAGAAGACATTGCAGATAAACTTGGCATGGATATCTCTGCAACAAAAGCAGTGCGCATAGCAAACCCCAAAACTGCAGAATTTCAGGTGAGATAATTCAGGTCAAATTTTGAGAGCAACATTGTCACAGATTCTATATTTAAAGAGGAAAGAAAGGAACCAACAGGAAATAAAATTTATAAACTATAGAGCTGCTTTTCCTGCATTAAGAAGGTTGTACATATTTATGTGCTCAACTTGCTAGCAGTCGTTTTCTGTTACTCTTTCACTGAGAAATACCTTACTCGGTGTGAAATACTATGAGCTTTTCAATAAAGTAAAACCATGCTCTGTATGACAGCGTGTGGCAAAATTGAGCTTTACAGAAAATCCCAGATGATTGATAAACTCCCACATTTAGGAAAGCCATTCAATATGAATGGAACTACTAGACCTGGCAATCTCTAAACTTCCTGAGCTCTGGATAGGAAATGGTATTTTAAAAATTATTAACTGTTATTACTCTTTTTTTTCCTTAATTCTGTATTGCTCTAAGTATTTTAATACCCATTTCTAGATCATTTGATCTTTGCTACAGCAGAGAATAACTCAAGTACAGTATTCTCAACAATTCTGAAAATACCTAAAAGTGTACCCATGGTTTTTGTATTTCTTTTAGAGAGTGTTTTTTTAAAAAGATGCTTTCTTTAGTTTACAGAGAAGGGAAATTTAAAGGCTTTTTTTTGTTTCTAACCTAAGAAATACAAACGTAAACACTCTTTAGAAAGGTTTAGAAAAGTTTCAGCAGTCTGTGGGTATTAATGTTTTGTGATTTGTGGGTTTTTTCCTCAAGATCTTCTTCAGTAAGTCTGATTTCTCTGAGTGTCTAAAATACCTTTCTGGATCTTATCTCTAATACTAAAACCAGTCTTCTGCTGCTCTCAGATTCAGGAACAAAATTTCTGGGTGCCTTCGTATATTTTCTGTTCTATTTGGTACCACAACTAAGCAGTCATGCAAGACACTGTTGTAACCTGTTTAGACTATTATCACCTGTTCATATATGTGATTTGGCATGGTGATTACAACTGAGCAATATAGAATGTACCATGAACGAACAATACTGAGTGTGAACAAAAAGAGAAACAGTGGCAGCCCCTCTAGCCAGGCACAATTTCAGATTCCTGTTCTTCAAAGACTGCAGGCCTTTGCAGTAGCAATGCTGCTAAGCAGTTATATCATTGGCTGAATATTCCTTGTGGCAAAAATAGCCTCAAGCTTTTAAAATCTGTAGGCCTCCCTGAAAACTGGGAAGGATTACTCATTGTGATGCACTGTAAACTTTCAGCTTTAGATGTTAACTGTGATGGGATTCTCAGGATGGCTTTTCCCCAATCCCCTATCCTCTGCCAGCAAGACAAGGGCAGGATGATGCCAGGGACCGTCTTCCAGCCGAGTGTGCAGCTGGAACTCTTCATTGGTTAGGAAAAGTAGAATAAATAGACAGAAATGCTGCATGCCTAATGATGAGAAGTAACTATGGCTGAGCATGTGGTAACTTTTTACCTGCAGTCAAGCAGCAGACAGTCACTCCCATCTCTTTTCCATTAGATTTTTTTGAATCAGACTCTTCCAGTTTGGAAAAAAAAAAATAAATAAAAATGGTGCACTTCTAAGGAAATACCTGAATGGAGAACACAGGAAATATGTATGAATGTATCTGTAAGAACACTAATATGATTGCCTCCTGCCTTGGTTCTTTGCATACGTTTTCTACATATTTCAGGTTGTCCACAACTGCAATCTGAATATATCCATTTCTGTTACTAAAGTTCTGCCTGTATCATTGATTGCTATCAGGACTTATCAAGATAACATTTCAGATAGCATTTAATATTTCCAAAATAACACTTAGTGTTCACCTTTTGCATAAGTGAGATGAAATTTATGGGAATTTTTTTGCACTTCGTTCTGTATTGTTTGTTTTTCTACCTTGCGCTGCAGCTCAAGCATCTGTGAAATGATACCTATCCTTAAGCTCACATATATTTTCTTTCAGAAAATGCAGTAGAAAGAACGTGCAGAGAATGTACATTTTCAGGTTTAATATTTCTAAAACAAAGATGCTCAAACATAAGAGATTAGTGCAGTATTTGCACCTGACTACTTTTAAACTCCTGTTACAAGTGAGCAAAACAATAAATTAAGAAATCTAACATGAGCTATTTTGGAAGGTATTTCACTCGCAGCAACCATGTTTGTCCTGCAGGTGGCACGTACAACCCTCCTTCCTGGGCTGCTGAAAACCATTGCGGCTAACCGAAAGATGCCCTTGCCTCTCAAACTCTTTGAGATTTCTGACATTGTAGTAAAAGATCCTGATACAGGTAAGAGAAGGTTCCTCAAAATCTTTGATAATGGAAATATATGTTTACATACTAAATGGTAATAGTAAGTAAATCTGTATTTCTTTAGAAATATAATAGTCACTACATACTACATTCTGGTTTTTGATTTACGTGCAAGAGTTAAGAGATTGGCATTACAGGCTAGATTTTAGAGTGGCTAGAGATACGATTCTCAGAAGTGCAAGTGAGTACCTTGTAAATACTTTTAGGCATCAATACCCATTAAAATCTGTCAAGAACACTGCAAGACTCCAAGAATAAATGCAAGACAATATTGCATCAAAAGAGAACCTGCTCTAAATTGCTTATGTTGATGCACCCATTTTTACTTGCTCTTAATCTAGTGCTCCTTTGCATTCTTATCAGGGCTGTAACTCATGAGAGAAACTCCCTGCTGGTAATGTTTTCAAGTGGCACAAACCTTGGAATGTAGTAAACATCGAAGGCGTGCTGCTATTACAGTGCTAGAACCTGTTTAAACTGCTGCAGTCTCAAAGATGTGCAGTGCTGTGCCAACTGAAAAGCAGCGTGCCTCGAGCCTGGGAATGGCGAGTTGTGCTTGCAGACTGATTCTGTTCTGGAGAGCTGTAACTCAGAAGAAAATACTGGGGTCGGTGTGTCTCAGCAGGAATCCCTTTTCCATCTTTCCATCCTCTTTAAACAGAATTGCTTGTATTTGTTCTCCAAAATTATCTTCTGGAAAACTGACAACCAATATGAAGAATTAGATTTGTAGCACAGATACAGGGTAAAGAATGGAGCAAGTCTGTATATAAAAATGTATAAATAAATAAAAAGCTCCACAGTATAAAATTTCCCCTCTCATCTCTAAAAAGATTTTCCTTATCTTTCCACTTCCTCCAACTATGCTAAAAAAGCGTGGCTGCCTTTGAATTGTTCTGTAACCTTAATTGTTTTAGGTGAAACAGCCAAAGCAGCTAGTTCAAAAGCTTCAGTGAAATCTTTCCTGTGTGATGGGGCCTCTTTGCATTGATTTCACTGTACAGGATCAAAATTTCAGATTATCTTTTTTATCTGGAGAAATGTATCCCAGTAAAATGAACTGCAAAAATGGATTTTTAAAATGTTAAAAATTTGTCTAAAATTTACCAATTAGTTTCTTTCTGTATGGTGTATTAGGGGAAAAGGAGCGCACAAGCTACAACTTTTGGGAGGAAGCGCTTGTACGCTGAGTTACAACTCTGAATGAAGTTTTGCCTCTCGGTGAAAAAGGCTGACATGACTTTAAATTCAGCAGCAGAAATGGTTCTGTTGTTTCATTATCTGGTTTCAGATTTTAGTGGTTGTGTTTAAGGTATCTGGGATCTGCAAAACAAAGGTTTATGTAAGGCATAAACAAAATGGCAAGTAAATTGCTTTGGTGATGAATTTAATTTGTAGATTACTTTTTTTTTTAAAGGGAAAAAAAAAGCCTTGCCAAGCAAAATAAGCAGTTTTAGCAAACCGTGTAGAGGTTTTTTTTTTTAATTAAATACAGACAGTTTGGTGGTGCAGCTCATTCCTTGTTGGGCATGGAGTTAGCTAGAATGCAAAAAACGTGGTACAGATGGCAGGATAGCATCAGCATTCTTCAGAACCAAGAGTGGGGCTATTTATCTTGGAATAAGGCTTTATAAAATTTATAAAATATTATGGCTTTACAAAATTTGCAAGTTAAATGGATTACTTTTGTTTCGTGTGTGTTAATTGTAGCTCTTGAAAGCCCTGATTTATGTGGATGGCTGCTTAATGGTTTTATAAAGACTGATTTTGTAGTGTACTTCATTTTGACGGGAATCATTGCAACAGATGAAAGATAAAAACTTCTGAGGCAGCAGCTTTGTACCCTAGGCTCTTGGGCAGCCCTCTCATGGGTTGAGCACTTGCAGACTGTGAACAGTATCTGAAATTGTTTTTAATGTTGTGTTTAGAATAACTACTGTCTTTCCTAAATTTAATTCCAAAATTAAACTTGCCTAATAAACAGTTTGAAAGGGGAGGGGGGGGAGAAATAACTGGTAACTCTGCAAACACTGAAAAATGTGGGGTTGTCCTCTCACATATGGAATGAGATTTCCTGCAGAAGGCTTATGTCATCAGACTGACTAATTTAATTTTATTATTTCATGATTTTGGCATGCAGAATTTCCAATTAATAATTTAAAAAGTATGGGTCAAAAGAGTACTGACATTAACTGTATTTGAAATGGCATCTTGTAGTCATTCATGTGTGAATGAACCTAGCTCTTTCAAACACACTGGTTTTTAATAAAATACCTTCTTACACAGAACTCATGCTTACCAAGGTGAACTGAACATACTTCTCTTTAGACATATCTGGCAGAAAGGTTTGACGTACTAAATTAGCAAAACGTGTGCCAGATTTAATATAACTAAATGGAACCAAATCTGAGCAGAAATGTTTCTTCTCAAGGCAGGAGGAAAAGTGCTGATTTTGAGTATGTTACACAGCATTTGTGTGCTTAGCTTGTAACACTAGATAGTCACTTCTGGTAGGATAGTTACACCAGTTCAGCATATAAATCATCACCTTACACCACCAGGCCTAACAGAGAATACCCTTGTAAGAAATTAATCCATTAGAAAGTCACCTCTGACCAGTGATCTTGGCAAGCTTATGGTAGCACACATTTAGCATAATTTACATCACTTGTGATTACAGCTGCTGCCATATTTTGAAGCATTTTGCCAAACTGTCTAGAAAGGTTAGTTACATGCAGAAAATACTTCGGGATTTTTGTGAGGCTGCGAGACAAGTTTAAATGAGCAGATGCCCCCCTGCAGATCACCCAGTCATTTTTCTGAAGCATCTCTAATTTGGGAGGGGGCAGCGTACAACACTGCTTTATCTTCCTCTGCACTCTTTTGGCTCACATATTCCTAAGCAGCTGCCCATCCTTTGGATTGTTGTTCAGCAGCATCCCCAGGAAGTGCTTTGAAGTCTCAGAAATATATATGTATAATTTAGGTTGACATACTTGGCAGGCTCATTTAAAAAATAGAATTGTTTCACGGCATGACACAAGAGATCTCTTAAGTGAGTTATAAAGAACCAAAGCATTTCTAACATCCGCCAGCTTTTGCATGCAGTTCCTAATACTTTCTTTTTTCTTCCTGTTGCCTGTTGTGAATGAACTTCTTGTGTTGTAATATAACTCTGTAAAGGAGTAAGTTTTATAACACTGTTTTTTGAAATGCTTGAAAGTGTATCCTTTCCTTTACCAAGGATTTTTACAGTTGGCTTGAAAACATGAGGTATAAAAATTGTTGTGTATGTTTATTTCTGATGTATTAGTTAAGAATAGTGATCTGAAGGCAGCATTGACTATCTGAATAATAATGAAATGCAATTCAGATAGTTGTCACAAATTCTGCTAGCGTAATGAATTGCAGAAAAAAAGAACATCATTCTACTGAACGTCTAGCCCAAAGAACATGCTGTCTTAGGAACAAATAAAAACTTGGGGAAGGAGAAAACATTTTCTTCTTTTCCGTTGCTCAGTACAACATGAAAATAGATTATCCACCATTCATGACTGTGTATTACTAATTGGTATCTTAGAAGAGCTTGGAAACAGAGATGCATAATGATGGGACTGAACAGCCAGCGTACTCAGACCAGAAATCAGATGTTGCATTTATTGATATTTTCTCTGTGGCCTTTACTTTTCTGTGTTGCCATTGTAACTTCAGGACTGGATTCGCCAGCATTATTTAATACTACAAATTATCGTAATGACAGGAAAAAGTTCTTGAGTGACAAAATACAGACTTACTACCACAGTAAGTTCAGCTTTCAGTGACTGTCGAGAAAACTTGCAGCTGTATTGCCAAACTGCTGCTCTAGAAGTTTTGAATTACTTTTGGCTCAAAAAGGCCATGCTTTCATCCTTTGTGTAGGGTCTTGCTCCTGTATTTTGCAGTCTTTTTTAATCCTTGTATTTCTAGCCACTTGGTAAATGTTTTACTGTTTAGTTTTTGGTAGATATTTTTGTTACTAAATGGTTCATTGGACCAAATAAGAAATTAGACTTTTTTTTTTTTAAATTAAATTTACATCTTGCTTATGTGGTAGATATTAACAGTTCAGGGAACACCCAATGAGCACTAGAGTTTCTGCTTGTATTTAGTCTTGCTGTACATCAAGCACAAAGATTGGCAATGGCGGGTCAGACCAGAGGCTCGTTTAGCCCAATAACCTGTCTGTAACACATGAGAGCATATAATACTTCTAGAGTGCTCCCCTGTTCTCCGGCCACGAGTAGCTCAGGGACTTCCTGACTCAAACGTGGTTCTTTGCCTCTAGTAACAGATTTATCTCCTATGAGCTTCCTCTGAGCTGTGTAAACTTTCAGCATCCACAAAATCCCATGGGGAAGAAGTTTCACTCCTTAACTGCATGCTGCTTGAAGAACCCACTCCTTTCCTTGTTTTGAGCTTGGCTCCTGTTTATTTTCATGTCCCCTAGTTCTCGTATCGAATGCAGCAGCAAATGATTGGTGCCTGTAGAAAAGAACCATCTCTTGAGGTCTGAGGTGCTCAGTTCTGATACTTAACGTCCAGAACTACGTGGAAGTACAGTTCAGACTGTAGGTGCAGCTATAACTCCCATGAAGTCACTAACTGTATAGGGATCTTTAACCACACTCTTTCTCTGGGCAGCATGTAGCGCAGTGCCTTTTTTCAGGGAACACTAAGTCCAGCTGAGATGTTTCATGACCAGAGGTCCTGACAAATGCCCACTGTGCACACAATTTGACTGTATAAAGAACACAATTCACCCTGGCATATGCTGGATTTCATGTACATTTCTTTTGGGTAATTTCTGGGAAAGAAATATGAAAGCCCTACACGTGCAACCTTATGTCACATGGTGCTGCCGTACCTTAACTTGCAGACCAGGGAGAGCTGTTCTTTGTAGTCCTTCATTCTTAATTTTTTCACTACTGAAGAAGTTCTTACTCCCTCTTTCCCCTCAAACATTACAAGTATTAATAGATCTGAAGGATTTCCTTTTTTTGTTGTTTGTTTTTTTTTTTTAAGGTAATTCAATTGCTGTCAGTAAATATGTTTCTTCCCCATATCTAATCATCATTAAGTGGAAGAGTTAAATATGAGAATGGCCATCTAGACATGAGCAACTAGGAGACCACAGATGCCAGAGGACTCTCTAGAAAGGGAAGAAATCTATGCATGAACACCTGGCTGTAACATATTGCACTATATGTCAATATTATGAAGCAGTGCAGTATAGAAGGGGATCAGCCGATGACTCACAGTCCATGCTATATGCATGTAATTGGTCCTTTTGACTACCTCTGGTCTGATTATGTGTGCTGAATGCCCTTGAGTGATTGAAAGTATTTAGATGCCCTTCTGGAACACCTGCCCTGACTTGAATTGCAGCTGAAAGGATTCTGGTTTATATGCTGCAGGGTTGCTTTACAGTGTGAACAGAAGCACGGTAAGTGGGGATGATCAGGAGATTTCCTTCAGAAGTGCAGGTCTGGTCCAAACTGAAATGCAGTGTATACACTTAAGAGGCTTTCGAAGCATATGAATGTCCAGAAGAAGAGGACAGTCACATAAAGAGTCCTTCCCTGGTTTCAGCAAACTTTGCCCTTGTATACGCCAGCCTCGCTGAACGCATGCTTGCACTTTAACCTTGAGAAGGTAAAGACCTGAGGGCAATAAACAAGTTTACTACATTAATCAGTCTTTTGAATTTCACTGCTACTAATTGGCAGCTGTGACAATACACTTGTTACTCTGTTCCTAGATCATTCTTCTCAAAAAGTGGAAACGTTGAAATCCACAGTGAGTAAAGCTTTGAAGTGGAGCACAGTGGTCCTAGACAGTGTACATTGCAATGGTCTAGCCTAAAAGTACAAGTATAACAACATATTACTATATATTCATTTTGGAAGTTTAAAAAAAGAAAAATGGATTTTGACAAAATCAATAATGTAAGAAAACTTACAGCAGGGAGAAGGCAGGGTTTTGACTTAGGGAACTGTCCAAAGTGGGGGACACTCGTGTCGCAGTCTTGAGGTTGTGAAGCACAGCATGTTTTTCATAGTCACTTGGTTTCGGGGATGTCCAAGATGATCATGAAAAGCATCAGTTGTGATTTGGAAAGCTGTGTGAATTTAGATCTTTTCATAGATCACCATGCTAATATTATTACTCATTTCAAGTTGTGGGCTAGTTGTTTTGTACTGGTAGTTATTCTGCAACTGAGTTCTATAAATATTTAGCTTTCCCACCAGCACCACAACTTTCCTGATGCTTACTGAGTATTTACCTTTTGGCTAGTCTGTTTTTAATTTCTTTAACACTTAACTATTCACTTGGTACCTGTCACTGTGTAGAAAATACTTACGTTTAACAAGCCTATTTCCTGCTCAAGGCATAGGATACTTTAAATCTTTCTTTACAGTTCTGACTGTGAGACTCCGGTGGGTTAAAGAAATCCCATTACTTCCTCAGACTTTATGACAAGTGTGTCAGAGAAGCCATTTTACATACTTATTTCTCCTTTCAGCCACAAGAGCCTCACAGTACAACAGAAGAAAACTAATGCAAAAGGCAAGGTTAAAAGAGTGATAAAGTTTCCCAGATAATGTAATTGTTTCCTTTTTCTTCAGATGTAGGTGCAAGAAACTACAGGCATTTCTGTGCAGTTTATTACAACAAGAGCCCAGGGTTTGAGATTATCCATGGTTTGCTGGACAGGGTCATGCAGCTTCTGGAAGTACCACCAAATGAAGAGAATGGATATACAATCAAGGCAACTGAAGGTAAGGAAGACAGAGCTGCAGTGTACAGCAGAGGTTGTTCTGGAGCTCAAAGGAGCTACAATCTGAGGTGAACTTTTGGTTCTCAGCAGTAGGCACTAAGAATTAATATTATTATTATTATATATACTGTCATACTGCGGTATAAGTGAAAAGGCATTAACTGTATTCACTGACTGCAAAATGGGATTGCTGTCTTTCTGTCAGCTGTTCTGAGTAGTTTTATATAAATTGCGAGTTGACAGCTTTTTAAGGAGACTTACAGTGACGTGTATCCCATGAACTTCATGGACTGTTTACAATGAATTAGTCTGCTGATGCAAGGGTAGGTAGGAATTCACTGAATTGATGAATATGCCAGGTACCCACTGCATTCTCTTTGGCTAACAGTACCTGGAAAAGACAACTTCTTACACCTGATCTTTTAGTTTATAGCTTTATCTATAGCTTCTATTCATATGTACCTTTTATTTATATATTCATATGAAGATATATGCCTTATATATCTTTTATTCAAAGACCTGCTGTCTTTGAGACTGAGCCTGCTGCTTAGACAAGTATTTGTATAACAGCCCTCTTCCTTCTCCGTACAGGGCGAGCTGCACATGAATTAAAAATAACATCCTTAAGTGCAAAATCTGCTCTGTGTATGTGTATATGCATGTAAGAGAGAAAGCAAGCAGGCTGACCCCATTACTTCATTGAGAGACCGTAGGTTGATGCAAGACAGCATCAGCAACTAATGTATTCTGCTACCTAAAATAACAGCGTAGTAAATACAGTATAGAAAAGCAAGACTGCAGGGATAGCAGCTATGATTCTCCTTATACATCATGCATTGGCGTTCAGAGATACGAGACACTGACTCAAACTGACACTTGAAGAAGTACCTCCATTCTGCACTTACTGGAACAAGTGCCACTGACAGAATCCCTGACAACCTGACCGAGCTTACCTATTCATAGAACTTTAATGAAGAATTGTCAGGTGTCTCCCTGTTTTGCAGTGCGCTGCCAAGGTGCGAGACATAACACTTCAACTGGTCTCCTAGCACTTTAATGCATGTTTGTGTCATATATTGATGCTTTTTTTTCCCTCCTGTTTTTTGACAAAGTAGTATTTTGCTCAGTATTATTTAGGCAGACTATCAAAGGATTTATTAGAATATTGTTAATAGGATTCCCAGGTTGACCAGAGGAATGTTTAAACAATTGTACTTTTTGTTCTAATTCTACCAAGCACAGAACAGGTAATAGCAGAGCTTCTTATTTGGAAGGGGGCAAGGGGGGGTGTGTCATGGTTTAACCTCAGCCAGCAACTAAGCACCACCCAGCCGCTCACTCACTGACCCCTGGTGGGATGAGGGAGAGAATCGGAAGAGCAAAAGTGAGAAAACTCGTGGGTTGAGATAAAGACAGTTTAAGAGGTAAAGCAAAAGCCGTGCACGCAAACAAAGCAAAACAAGGCATTCCTTCACTCCTTCCCATCGGCAGGCAGGTGTTCAGCCATCTCCAGGAAAGCAGGGCTCCATCGCGCGTAACGGTTACTTGGGAAGACAAACGCCATCACTCCCAACGTCCCCCCCTTCCTTCTTCTTCCCCCAGCTTTATATGCTGAGCATGACGCCATATGGTGTGGGATATCCCTGTGGTCAGTCGGGGTCAGCTGTCCCGGCCGTGTCCCCTCCCAACTTCTTGTGCCCCCCCAGCCTGCTCGCTGGTGGGGTGGGGTGAGAGGCAGAACAGGCCTTGACTGTGTGTCAGCACTGCTCAGCAGTAACGAAAACATCCCTGTGTTATCAGCACTGTTTCCAGCACAAATCCAAAACACAGCCCCATACCAGCTACCGTGAAGAAAATTAACTCTATCCCAGCCACAACCAGCACAGGGGGTTAGAAGAGCCTCTAGGAGCTGAGTACTCCGCTGTCACTGAAGTCAAACCAAACTATTAGATTCCTATTCAAAACTCTTCTGTAGCTTGTTTTTGAACAGACATACCAAGAATTTGCTTTAGTACTGAAAATATTTGCAAGTGTTTTATATCCTGTACATTTCAATGATGTATGGCTGACTTCAAGAAACTGGGAAAAAGATCTCAAAGAATAATCTAAACACAATGAAGAAGTTATTTGTAGATACTAGTGCTGTTTAGTATTCCTGATGCTGTGGGATTTGTAATGCCTATTCAAAATCCCTGCACTCCCATGACATTACTCCACAATGCATTTAGTGTAAAGGATGGATTATGCCTTGTCATATGCAATATATTACAAGCAGTTTGTGGCTTTTGGCTATAGACACAAAAAAAAAGTGCCTACTATTTTCTGTTCCTCCAGTGATTCAGAAACTCTTCTGGGATGGCATGTAGATTCCTTGCAGTTCTCCTGACATTGCAGTTTAACCTTGGTAACAGTGGAGATGGCTGATACTCTAGTGCCATAGTGAATGCAGTGTCACTGCACCAACTTACTTAAAAGACCTTGACTGCAGAGATGGTTGACTGCAGAGATGGTTGGAAGTCAAAGTAGTGGGGGGGATTTGGTTTGGGGTTTTTTTTTTTGTTTTTTTTTAACTTGCTTCACAATATGTCAATTAAGCATGTGCGAGAGAGAAAATGTCAGCAGATGATGGAGTAAGGTCAATTGCCGAGTAAAAAAAAAAGATATCCTGTAACATCTTAAGAGACTGCAGCATACAAAAATAATTCAGAAGAACAGTGCAAGTTACTTCAGAGGTTTTAAATCAGGACATTATACATGGCATGGATTTTTAGATGCATCTTTATGGAGCACGCTTTTTTATTGCCTGTGCCAAATTAAGATTTGTACAGTGAGAAATGGGTTTATCCTATGACTCTGATTTGGAAAGATCCTAGGTACTTCTGCTGTGTGTGATCTTAAGCAAAACTTGAGACTAGTAAGCAACACAGTGTAAAGGTAGGGGTTTAGTCCAGTTGTTTTTATTCCTTGTGTAACTGATTAAAATAGTTCCAGTGATTATTGGAAAAGAATCCAGGAAAAAATGTTGTTTTAAATGAGCAACAAAGAATAGACAGAGCTGTATTTGGCACATATTTGCCTCTTTTCCAGATTCTCTTTGAAAAATGAAATGCCTGTACTATAGTCCTGTTTGGTCCATATGTGCAAATCATGGTTATTTAAGCTCCTTCTGTTCTACCAACACCTAAGTGCCCTGTGATTTGACCTTAAGGTCAGAGCCTTTTTGCCTTTATAGCAACACCTGTGAAAGAAGTACAGATGCTAGAAAATATGGGTGAAATTGTGATGTTCCCCTGGCCTTTGCACTATGCTTTGGTGTAATCTGAGCTAGGTAGTAAATGGAGAAGAGCTGTTTAGAGCAGCCTTAAGGAGGAGAGGGGTTTGAGTGACTGAATTCAAGGATTTCAACATACATTTGGCACTCGATGCTTTTCAGTTTCTTAAAGTTAATAATGGAACCATTTTTTCCTTATTACCACTCAATATACAAAATTATAAAGTTTAAGACAGACCTCTGAAATACTACACATTGTTTTAAAATGCACAGAATGGACTTTTTGATGCGTTAGTGAATCCTACAATTACTAGCCTAGAAAAGCATTTTGGTTTTTTCTTTGTTTTATAGCACAGGCATCCATAATCAAACATAGATTGAAAAGAGTACAATTATTGCATCAATCCTCAAATTTGTACGTGCTCCATAATAAAAATTTTTGCATAAAACTCCTGAAATTTTAGCCAGTTCCATACCATTAGTAAAATTTAAAGATCAGTATGGATGTGTATGATTAGGAGGTAAACAAAAATCAAACTTTAAGCAATAAAAATATGGGTAGAAAGAGCCAACAAGTTTGGTCATATGTGGCCAGGTAATTTTATTTAATAAAATTATTTGAGTTCACTTTCATTGGTTTCAGTTGCCTCTAGTTTTCAATTCAAGGGCTTCTGATATTTATATTGGTATTCTTAATTTCAAATTTTAATCTCGGTAGAAATGGATATGTTTTCTGCAATGTTTTGGTCATCTTGTGCTTCTAGATGACCATCCGAGATGACTATTTTCTTCCAGAAATCAGGACCGTGATCACAGGAGGTGATGTTAATCATGGGATTTGGGTCCATAGGAAAGTCTTACTTAGGCTAAAAAGAATGAAAAGGGCTTAGTAAATACTGACAGTGGATTCAGTAAATACTGACAGTGGATTCTATATTGCAGTCTTCAAAGGAGTGGTGTGAAGTGTAAGGTATAATTATCCTCGCTCACATTATAACAGTTGGAATGACTGTTCCTTATCTAAGGAAAGAAACCCTGGTTTTGCAGTACCTTCTGAGAGTCTCTGTACTTGGCAAATGGAAGTTAATTGGGCACAAACTGCTTGAAAAGGGAAAATAATATCCATATTTTATGAAAATGAAGCCATTTGACAGGTTCACAAAAGATGTTAATGGTAAATCTGTGCATCGATGCTGCTTCGCTGTCTGCCCCACTGCCTTCCGTGACAAAACTGATATTTGATGAAATAGTATTCCTTCATGTGAAAACAAACAATCCCTGAATAGTGTGAGCTTGTGACATGAGCTACTTTTTTTGTACATTGATTCTTGTGAATTTCAGTGAACTCTTGGATTTTTTTTTTTTTATTTTTATTTTTTTTAGAAACTGTTCATGCCATTCATTCTTTTAGGGTAATCAACAGCTTAGTAAAGCTGGGAAGTCAGCCTGTTTGTGTTCAACATAAATGTGTACTTAATAAATGCATACTAAGTCTTGCTTCCTTCAGTAATTGACAGTTGTCTTTCAAGAAAAAAAAAGAAATTGTACTCCCTTCTTTTTACTGCCCTTCTTTAATTAAATGAAAGGTGTGGTAAAGTGTAGAAAATTTTAATTCCACAGTAAATCATAGTAATAGCTTCTCATTTAGTAAGGTTTAGCTGTGAAATTAGAGGTGTAATAGTTATCTCCATAACTAAGAACATCAATAAACATTTGCTTTTATAATAATAATTATACAACAAACAACTTTCAAAAAAAAAAGAGTTAGACTGAGTTAGACTGTGTGAACCTTAATTCACAAGACAAGAGGAGGGAAGTCTGGGACTAATTCTGAGTTACATGTATAGAATTGCACCCCAGCATCCATCTCTGGTGATCAGTTTAAATTGGGAGACTGTAATATACACAGATGTTTAGTACCCGTGTTGAACTTGGCATTATTAATACCTGTTTTATTTTAAGGAACTGTAGCTTGATTGCTCTTAATGGCAATCCTGGCCTTTCAGTTGCCTGTCTTGGCAGCCATTGCATCGTTCCTGGATGTCAATAATTGTGTATTTACTCATAGATAACTAAAGGAAATGTGCCAATTTTACTATGAAACCTCCAAATATCATTTGTGACATACTAGAAGATATCAGTCAATTCTTATTCCATTTATTTGGCATTCAAAAATAGATACTTTATATTGCATCCTTGTAATTGTATTTATCTACCAAACTTGTAATTTGGAAGACAATAATCAGATTTATTTGACAACATCTGTTTTCAGTAAAGACATACCAGCTGGTAACTGACTGTATTCTAGTCCTCTGAATTTCACATGTGCCAATTCCCAAATAATTTTTTTTCCTCACCCAGGATCAATCTAGATCATCCACCTTGGAATACTGGCACCACACTAACAGTGTTCGAGTACTACAGAATTCCCGGTGTTGTTACTATAAGTTAACAGCAGCAGGCAGGATATTTGCTTTGAGAATGGCACCAGAATTCTGGTGCCTAAGACTCCTAACAGCTCAGAAACATCCTAGTCCCAGTAGATGTAATCAAACATAGTCTTGATTTTTTCAGTGGACTGGAAGACACCTTATTATAGTCAAGAATAACCTTTTTTTCCCCAGATGAAAGAGAAATATTTATTAAAACCTTACACATTTCTGTCTCACATAAAAAGTTCAGCCAGTCTTGTTAGCAGATGAGAGTACTTTGCCTACAATTTGTTTCCAGTATTCTTAAAAATCTTTCTAATGCTGTCTTTATTGCTGCCAGTCATTGATCTTTCCTAAACTATTCAGTTTCCGTGAGGAATTTTCAGCCACTGTTATTAATCATATTTTATGAAGTGCAATTTATTCCTCTCATATTTGTCTGTAAGTAGCTTTTCTGATTTTTTGACCACTTTCACTTCAGCACTAAATACGGACAGGGTTTTAGCCAAAAGTGTTCCCAGTTTTTGTTGTGAAACTAGTACTACTCATTCATCAAATAAATTGTTCTTGAAGATCTCCCAATCTTCCACTCCTAGTTCTCTGTTTAGTTTCTCAACACCACCACCCCACCCCACCCCGTTTCATGAATTAACACTAAGAGGTAAGGACAGTTATTTGAAGTCTGACTGATTTTAGTACTTTTAAATGTATTACCCTAATTCTGCAAGGGGTTTCAGGAGTCCAGCGCTGATCATTACAATGGCTTAATTATAAGCTATCTTGCAACACTGAATGTTTGACACTAGTTCTTGTGGCTTTTTCCAGTGCTGCCCACTGCTTTGAGATCGTGGGAATTTCTAATTAATTTCTCATCTTTTTCTCTTGAGCAATTTTCCCTGCAGCATCAAGGGAGCCTAGTTAAGAACTACAGTTCTAACAACTCAAAATGAAATTAAATTATCTAATAAAATGGGTGTGGCTGCTCATGTAACATCCCTTTAATTGTCTGTTATCTCTGCTCTTCATTTCCTTCCTGTAAATACAGGATTTCAGATTTATAGGAACTAAATCCCTACAAACTTAGGCCAAGTTTATTTCTGTCTTACCAAGTATCTTCCCACACCAGTGTTGATGCCTCAAATTTGGTTGTAACCGTTTTAACACCCAAGGAGGTACATGGCAAAGATATGAACCAGGCGAGTTACTTATGTTATTTCATTAGCCAAAGTGGGAGCTTGTGGTGTCTGGAGTTCCTCCAGATAAACCTCATTTGTCAAAATCTGACAGTACGCTGTACCACTGGACATCTCAGAGGTGTCTTACTGTTGCAAGTGATGCAGTTATGCCAAGCAACACTGAAATAGTTTGTGGCAAAACCCATGGTTTGTTTCTGGAAATAAGCCTCATTTCATTAGCTTTGTGTTAGACAGTTGATCTTTATTATGAAAAGAGAGGCTATCAGAAGTGGGTTTGAGGAGGGCTTTTTCCATTCCTGTGGTCATTTCAGCTCCTCATCTGAAAGTTTTTAAATGTTCCTTCCCAATAACCTTCAAATACAATGTTTGCACAAACTCATCCCCACCCACCCCCCAAAAAAAAAAAAGATGTATCAGGTAGAGGAAAAGTACATTATTTTAGCACTGCACAGGATAATAAAAGGTTTGACAGGCTTAGATTTGTGTCTTTTAAACTTTCATCACCAAATTATGTTTGGCATGCTTTTTCCCCCCACATATGAAATTAAAAAGTTAAATTAAGAGAACAAAGAACATATTGTTTCTCAAATGCAGAATATTATTTCAGAAGAAACTGCTTTGAATTGACTCATTTAGAAGTATGTTTCCTATCATATAATGGTGGAAGGAAAAATCTGTGGTAACTGCAAAAAATATTCTGGGGAGGGGTGTCAAGTCAACTTGTAAAGAGACGCAAGCTATCTTATCTTCCTCTTTTTGCAAGTACTAGCTAATAAAGATTACAAAGTTTTTCTTCCCATTACATTTATTCTGACAGATTAGGGATGCTCCAAGAAGTAGTAGCGTTTCTCCTGACAGACTTTTCGTTTTCTACCAGTTTCTGTCAACTCCCAGAACCATCTAAAACACTGGCATTTGTGTTCCTGAGCTCAAGGTGTTATTTCTTCTCCCTGCCATTAAATCTTTGCTATTCTGCTGTTCCTTTACTGGGGAGGCCTCTTCAGAGTTTAATTCTTTTTTTCCCCCACCAAAGGCAACTACCTTTTTTAATCAAACATCATAACAAGTCTAACAGATAAAAATCTTCCTTGCATCAGGAGTTTTAAACGTCTGGCACAGCTTACATTCTATAATACACAATTAAGTCCCTTCCATTTTTTCTGTCTGTCTCCTTACATTTTGAAACAGAAAATTGTTTCTTAATCATAAACTGTATTTTCAATGTTGCAAAGCCTTCTCTAGAAAAGAAACGATTCATCCAAGGCAGCAGCAGAAGTAGCAGCAAATTGCACATCTCCCTTCTCAGTGAACAGGGGCGGCGATCGAAGCAGCGGGGGTCAGGGTGCAGGTCTGGTTGCACTGGCTTCTCTGGTGAAGTGCTACACTTGACCAGTGCCACAGCTCCATCCTTCGATTCCGTTTTCACCTCCTGCACAGCCTGCTATGGCTAGAGGCCAACTAAGTGTCTGTATGCTTTCATTTTCACTACAATATTAATATTAATGCTAGCAATTGCGATCATGTTGAATTTATAGCTCATAGTTCAGCAGTTCTCTGATCTGGTTTGATTTTTGAAGTGTGATATGGAGGCAGAGGGGCAGTGCTTCAAATTTAGTCTTACATACATTTTCTAATATTTATTTATGCAATAAAACTTTAAACAGGAATTTGCAAGATTTTGGCCGAAACTTTTAGATCAACGTGAATGCAGGATCCTAAGATTAGTGTTGCTGTTGCCCGTGGTGGAGGAGTTGACTTTACCTTTGCTTACGGTGCACGTGTTAGAAAACCGTAGATAGCAAAGAAATGCTGAGCTAGCGCAGACTCAACCCAGCACATGTGCTGGGCACGGATCCTCCTTGTCTGGGTCCAGAAGCAGAATAGCCGTATTTGTTGTAGACCCGGTATTGCGTCTGGTCCTGGGCTGGCTCACATTCAAGCCAGTTCAAGCATTTCTGTTCCTGACAGTGCAGCCATGTGCTTCAGCCACAAGGCGTTGGTTTGCGACAGAAATCTTGGTTGCTAAAACTAAGTGATTAACAGTTCCAGTGACTGCTGAGATTCATTGTTTAATTATGTATTATTCCATGCTAGTTTGTCAAGTCATTTTCTAAGAGGCATGAAATGTGGTAGCTGTGGAAAATAAAAAAAATAACAGCCACCTGATATTATGCATCTCAGCAAGTAATGTCAAGTCATTGGGAGGGGAGGACAGCTTGGTCTAGGACATGAAGTGAATAAACAACATGCAAACTAAATACGACATACTAAAGTAGACTTGCAGACTGACTTAGTGCGGGTTCTTGCTATTCTCTAATGCTTGTATGAAAGCAGAGATGAAAAGCTGAAGTCTGCTGCCTTACTGTGCGTACATAGAGTAAGTTACACCCCCTACCATAAAGAATATGGTTTATTGTTTCCTAGTTTCTGACAGATTCTGATGTTTGCAAGGATGAATTATTCCTTTAGATATTTAAAGAGGGATAAAAAGTCATGGAACAGAAAAAAAATTCAGGTTTTCAGTATTCAAAGCTTTGTGTTCTCTAACTCAAGTGAAATAGCAAGACATCTTAAAAAAAAAAAGCGCTTTATTTGGGATTAGGAATTCTCTAGTTTTATAAGTAGCTGTGACACAATATCAGCTTAGGTTTGTGACTTTTAGACAGGACGAAGTATAACATTTCAGATAAATCAGATAAAACTGGCCTAAAAGCAAAGATTAGCTCTGTAATGGTAACTCTACAGTGCAGCTAAACTCCAGTGTAGAATTGCTGTTTCTCACAACTGCCACACAAATGCAAATTTATTGAGCTTTATACACAAATACTGATCTCTAGAAAAATACACAGAATTTGATAGATTTCTTTCTAGGTTTATTTGGGATTGAATTCTCTAGTTTTATAAGTAGCTGTGACACAATATCAGCTTAGGTTTGTGACTTTTAGACAGGACGAAGTATAACATTTCAGATAAATCAGATAAAACTGGCCTAAAAGCAAAGATTAGCTCTGTAATGGTAACTCTACAGTGCAGCTAAACTCCAGTGTAGAATTGCTGTTTCTCACAACTGCCACACAAATGCAAATTTATTGAGCTTTATACACAAATACTGATCTCTAGAAAAATACACAGAATTTGATAGATTTCTTTCTAGGTTTCCTACTTCAGATTTTCTGTATGTATTATTTAAGCAGCCACCCTGGTGCCCCAGCACTGAATATGTGAAATCCTGTTACCCAAAACGTCTGCTTTCCTTAGCCTCAGCATCCACCCAAATATTACCCTCCATTAGGAAAGGCAGGAACACAGTGATTTTACCCAAATGATCTTCAGTGTCCGACACTGCCATAATCCTGAGAATAACACAGGCGAGTAAAGAGGAGCTCCAAACCTATTACATTCTTGAACCACTTCCCAACACCCAGCAACACCGAACACTCTCTGTTAAAGCTCCCGGGGCACTCTACAGCAAGAACGAAAAATAAATCTAGGCTAAAAGTCTGTGTTGGTCTCTGTTCTCAAGGCAAATGAAGGAAAGCGACTGCTAGCTGCACCAGTCCCCAGTTCATCACTGCAACACACTTCAACGTGACTAACAACAGTTGACTCTGGACCCAAGCAGTATTATGATTATTTCCACGCTGCTGACAGCGTATTGTAAGTTTGCATTTGTAAAACAACATCACTGATCCCTAAATAGTTTTAAATATAGTCAAATACAGAATAGAATATATTCAGTTGTAGATGAGGGTTCTTAGGAGATAGAAGAATTAGTTTTTCCTCACACCCTCCCTGAGATACAAGTCAATAAAAATGCAGCCATTGACTTAGTTGTGACATGAGAAGATGATTAATTGACTGACCCCTGCAAATTTGTGGATGATTCTCCATATTCCCTGACCTCATTGTCTGCACAAGGACTCTAATATTCAGCTCTGGTTTTGGATATCCAGTGTACCAGTCGAGGTAAATAATTGATTGTCCCTTTACCCTCTTCTGCTATGCCCTGTATGTGGAGGCTTTTGAAAAAAACATGGGAAGAAGTCAGGATGAAAGGTGTCCTTTAGACAGAGGACATATTCATGTCATACAGATATTTCTTCTGTCATCTTTTCAAGCATTAATTATTTTCTTGGATTTGAATTTCCTGACGTGTCATTACAGGTAGGTATGATCTGGGGAGTGGAGGTTGTTCTGACGTGGCTTTAGTCAGGAGTTAAAAACCAGGAAACTAAGTTAATAAATATCCCACTGATCCCACAGCATGTTTTTTCTGGGCATGAGAGTATGTGGGGGAAGAACTGCTGACAACGAGCAATTGGTCTCTCAGTATGTTCCAAAAATCATGTGAGATTTGAGATGTCTGTGATTTTAAAAATTAGCTGAAGGTAAATCATCTCATGACAAGCTACAATTTTGAGGTTGCTTTGCAAGAGGTTCTGGGAGCCTGACCGCACTGCGTACATGAGCAAGAAAAAGTAGTTGGCTTTTAAAATACTGACTGGTCTGACAGTGTCCTGTGACTTCGCATTTGAGTGTATCTGGCAAAAGAAGGAATTAGTTGAAAATGTGAAGAACCTGATCCTAAAAAGAAAAACAACATCTAGCCTCACAAAACTAAATTCCATCCAATGTAGCACAGGTAAAACACTTCGCCAGGTGAGTCAGGATCAGGTAGTGAAAGGGCAGCTGGAGTGACTAAGGGGATGGGGAATTAAGATGAAAGACTTCAGAGGCCAGATGAGCTCTGCTCTATTACCTTCTTAAGCTTCAGCTTCCTATGTTCCTTCAAATTATAGGAACGAACGAGTGGGTTTGAAGGCTTAGTGCAACTGTAGGCCTATAATACTACTTTAATCTATTTCTTTTTGAAAAGGAGGGAGAGTAAGGTAGAGAAAAGAAACTGTGCAAGGTGTTTGACAACAAAGAGTGCAGGGAACTCGGAGCTCTTTGAGGGTCAATTAGCCAGAAAATGTGCTAAAGACTACATGCTCTATTGGATTATTGGCCAAAGAATTACCCCAAAGCAATCAAAGTGGCCCTGTTGCCTGAATACAGAGCGGCAATTACAGATTTTGAGGACATGCTACAGAAGCTTTAATTAAAGGTATTACTTCTGCATCACTGAACATTGGAAATTAAATTCTTACTTGCAGCCACGAGAAGTAGCTTTTGTCTTTCGCTTGCGAGTAGTATGTCAGCGTAAGACACGGCTGGCTTTGGCATCTCTTCTTTAGGAACGCATATTGTATTTCACCCCACCCCTTCTCGTAACTACCAATTATAGTGTTGACATATTAAGAGGTGGATTTCCATTGCTAGACCTTCTGGCTTCCTCTGGCATTGTATAGGTCTCTATCATCAAGGACAATATGATCTCTGACTACATTTCAAGGTGAAGTTTATGAAGTACTATTTGTGTGCAGAGCAAAAAGGATTAACTATATCAAGAGTGATAAATCTGTTATCCTTAAAACGGATGGTATAGTAAACTACAGTTTTTAAATGAATTTTGGCTCTCGATGTGCTTGATGTTACAACCAACTAGACCTACAAGAGCAGCCTTTCAATATAATTGCACCGGCAGCAAACGCGGTCCCTTCCTAGCACACCTACTGATGATGGTGCCTCCAAGTGTGCTCTGGTGGCTGCTTGACTTGTGAAAGCTTTCTTCAGGAAGACCATGCTCTTCACAACCATAGCGTTCTTGATGATATTACATACAGAGATGGGAAAAACTACTGTCAGCTTTGAGCTCCTGCTCAAAAGCTGCAGGTCACAGCTGCTAACTTTTCTGGGAAGGCACCCTTTGGACTCCTTTTGGCATCAAGACTTTATTGAAGCTTTAGAGCACTGGGCTTCAGCTTATGGTGCGATTTATTCAAACGAGATAATAGCGCGTGCATTTTTTTTGCTGATTCCCCATATGTGCAAATAGCGTACACACATCTTTCATACAGCCTTGACTCTCGCTCTAAAGTTTTATACTTCGAGAGTTGACATGATAGTCCAGTCCATAACAGAAGCGTTGCTAGAAATCTAAAACACCATTGCTATTTACTTGATAATACAAGAAACACGCAAATCAGGAAACAAAAAAATCCTTACCTTTGGTTCCTGGTTGTTTTGACAAATCCTCTGGTTTGCTGTCCTGCTCTGCGGGTTGCTCAGGTCCTCCTGCACCCATGGCTTGTCCTCAGCACAGTGAGGTTCCCCCAGCTCAGGTCTCCTTTTCTAGTCGTGGTTGGTCCCCCGGTCAAAGCATTCCCCCCAGCTGCAAAATGCTCGTTTCTCTTTTCCCCCCTTTCTGCTCAGATTTTTCATGTTTCTCCTGAGTTTTTTCTTACTTTATGTGCTTCCCTTTCAATGTCTGAATTTTTTGACCTGAAATTTATATTTGCTCCAAATTCTCGTGCCCTGGCAGGGATACATGGACCAACAACAGCCAGTCTCAGGCGTGAGCCAACTTCCTTCCCTTACCACGTGTGTGGTCAAAGGGGGAGTCACCAAGATGAGGAAGACCTTAGATCCCCCATCTGTGGGATGCAGTCTGGAGGCCCTTTTGGCAGGCAGGAATACACTTTGAAGCATTCTGTAGTGCAGCCAATTATCATAATAATAGTTTCATTATTAACCAGAGTTCATAAACTCTCTGTAAACCTATTCCTCGGCTCATGTTTCTTTGGCGCAAGAGCCAAGTGTTAGCTGGACAGATGGGGACCCTAAAGCTTTTAACAGGTTCTTTCATTTTTGTTTGCTTATTGTCTGATCTCTTCCAGTCACAGAACTATACCCTGCAAGTGCCATGTCTGCAAAGCACCGGGCACGCTAGTGACTGCGCTGTGAAGTAACCGACATTTCAGGGTTAGCTTAACTAGAAAGGGGGAAGGTGATTTGAAGGTCCTGCTTCCTGCACTTCGGGGAGCCAAACGTTCCCACTTGATATTAATTCTGTATTTACCTCTTCACTGCAAGGAAGCGCAAATTAAAATAAATAACATCATGGTCCAGCATCAGTTGCTGCATATGAGACGGCAAATGCGGCTGACCGCCTCACCCATAGCCTGGAGCAGCGGATTCAGAGCCACACTGAATGTGCGGTTTCATGGGAAAGGCTTCAGCCAAATTAACAGCTTGTCCCACTCTCCTCCCCTCTCCAGGTGGAAAGCCACCCACCTCCCTTTTGGCGGTGGCGATTCACTGATTCAGTTCACTTGTGTTACGAAGCTGTGCTGTAAGCTCGTGGTAAGAAGGGATAAATTTTATCGGTGTTAAGATTCTAGCTAACGTAACTCTTCACTTTATGCCATAATCGTTAAGCCATTTCATAGCTTCCGATATAATGTCATGAATTGCCATCAGTTTTCAAAATTTATCACAAATGCGTATTATTTAGTTAAATGCAAGGGAACTTCTACTGAAGTTAACCTTCTAGGGAAGGTCAGTAGCGGTGGATGTGAGGGTCGGGTAAGGCTTCAAGTCCGCCCGCTGCCTGTCCACCTTCTGCCTAACTTCTGGCCGGGAGACCGACAACTGGTGATGCCCGGATAGCAGAGCATTTCTTGTGCCTGAACACATAAAATTGTTTCACGCAATGGGAAGCGGCACAGACCTTGGAAACTGCCTTTGATAGATTGACTGAGTGCAGTATTATTTTACACCCCATCCAGATGTCTACAACGAGTTTAAAAACAGTTAAGTCTCATGATATAATTGGGCCTAGATGTGCAAGAAGATAAAGTAACTTTCCCAAGGCTACACACAAGGCAGCTCAGAACAACAGACAAGTCAGACTCACAGCTTTTTAACTAACCATATTGTCAAAGCTCTTTTTTCCTATAATTTTATAGTGGGGTACCATGCCAACGTTATTAACTTCTGCTTGGTTCTTGCTCTTGTCCCAGTTTAAGCTTACAGTCAGATTTCTAAAAGAACGTCACTGTGTGCCGCTCACATCCTTGGTACAATACCAGCTTTATTCACAAATAGGAAAGCCTTTATCACGAACTACAAGGGTACTTTATTTTTAGGTTATGTTTTCACCCACAATCTGCAGAGTGATCTGTACATGTGGCGGTTTGTTTCTTTTCTAAATTTGTTTCGTCAAGTTTTATTTTAACACTTGTTTTGAATGGTGCAGCTTGGCAGTGGCAAGTGTCTGTTTGGCTAGAGTCATGTGCCAGTAACATCCAGGGGCTAGACAATTTCACTTTTGTATGTCCAGTGTAAGTAGTTGGTTTGCGCTCGTAGCTAAGACTGGAACTCGATGATTTAAAAGATACTGGTTCTGAATATTTTTTTAAAACAGCCTTTAGGTAATGTTACTGTGACCGTTTACTCCTGCCGTCAGATTTCACAAGGCAGCCAGAATTGGAGTACACGTTTAAGTTAATTTGCACTTGCAGCAAGTTGGACAAGAAAAAGACCTAATTGCTGTTCTTATTCTTGTAGCTGCAAGTTACGACTACAAACCTCACAGGAGACACTTCTTAAATGAACTATTTCCATTGGGGAGCTAACAAAGAATATATCTCTGGGCTTGACCGCTAGTGATGAGAGTGTCATGAAAATGTTCCTGAGGTTTGAGGTTAATTTGGCCCTTTATTGCCTTTTTTAAATAGCTCCTTGTAAACGCAGTAAAATGTCCTGGGCTGATCCTGAACCTTACATGGCATTTGGAGCAACCAGAGAGTAAGTTGCCATTAGGAAATTCTTGCAACCCTTTTGCGGGATGCGGAGGATGCTGAAGGGCTGAGTGCCGTGTCGGTAGCAGGCAGGGAGCAGGACTGGAAGCAGCTCCTCAGCTGCTGTCTTCGTACTGGCACAGAAGCAAGTAGAGCGGGGACGTTTCTCATCCACACTGATGCAACCTCACGCATGCCCAATAACCAGCTCGTCTTGTAGAAGATGCTTCGTTGGATTTTAGCCTATTGAGATAAAGATGCAGAGCAAGGGGTGAGGGCAGGGAAGCTGACTGGTCCCCGACGCTGTCCCTTGCTGACTTCTTTAACTTCTGAGTGGAAATCTAGTAAAGGCCCCTTCCCTCTCTGCAAGGGCAGTAGCATTAAAAACGTGGAGGCAGCTTTCTGCAGGAGGATCTGTAGGATTCAGTGGCCTTGTTTTCATCCTCTCCCCTTTCCTCCTTTGAGTTCACAGCATCGCCTGCAGCACTGCTCGCTGGAGGTCCTGTGCACTGTGCCTTGCCTCCACACACTTGTTATGAAAGAGGTGGCTTCAGAAGGAGCAGCTTGCTGGTTTGGTTTTGCCTTTTGAAGGGCTATCAGGTCACAATGCCACTCACCTCAGGACAGAGACAAAAAAAAAATGCAAGCGTAGCTGCTATAGACAAGCTTGAACGTATTGCTGGTGCAGCCACCACGCACAGGTAAGCTCCCAAGTAGGAAAGGCTTTCCGTGAAAAAAGTCTGCACAGCTCCTCCAAGTTCTTCATGGCCGATTCAACTACTTTTTTTTTTCTTTCTTTCTTTTTTTAAAGTCCCAAATAACATTTGAAACCTGGGGCTTGGTTTGAGGTAAGAGGAAGATGACCTTCGACTTCCTTTGAGTTGTTCGTTGTTCCACAGTTTTACAGTATACATGAAACTGCTTAAAAGCTCTTCTCCAGATGAGGACTGTAGGTTGTTTTTAATTGTGTGACACGTAATCAAGCGTGACATGCCTACTTACCCCTTAGATGACAGCAAGCTTTATTTCCTTAAACAGAGTAAGGTGGGAAACATTCAGGTGTTAAACAGCCTTTAGGCCTGCAAAAGTTCTTCATTTCAGTAGCCCTCTGACTCGACTTACCTGTGCTAATTTCTATCATCACAGGAGTAACTCAGTCAAAACAACCGGAGTGTGAAAAATGCCCACGCTTCGGGCTTCACATTTTATTTTTAACTCAGAGTGTTTCCTCGTTCCCTATCGATCGTGACAACTGTTAATGCAAGAAAGTGAGAGCCCTTTCTTAGCATCTCAGCACAGAGAACGGTTTAATACTGACAGCTTTGTTCTCCATGTTGAATGCCTATTGACTTCTTTGGCCCGGAGAAACATTGATTTTTCTCTCGCTTTCTTTACAGGCTCTGCTTTCTTTCCTGGTCGCTGCGCTGAGATCTTTGCCAAAGGTCAAAGCGTTGGGAAACTTGGAGTCCTACACCCCGATGTTATCACCAAGTTTGAGCTCACCATGCCGTGCTCTGCCCTAGAGATCAATATTGAACCCTTCGTGTGAGGACGGGACTTTTATCCTCCTACAGCCATCCGCTGTCACATGCAGCGCCCTCTGCTCTTTTGTCTTTCTCTGCGGGGGACATCTGCTTACGCTTTTATATTCCAATAAACTAGAAAAACAGAGCCTGGCTAAATATGTTCCTTACAGTGCAATTTGGCTAGCTTCTGCAGGGTAAGAATGTGGCATCTCGGACTAGACCGTGCCCTCAATATTTTTAAAGGGCTGGGGGGGGCGGGGGGGGGGACGGACAAAGAAGTTGGGTAAAAGCCCAGTGTTTTACAAGAGAAATGTAATGGCAGAGCACATGATTAGTTTTCAAAATCAGAAATGTTCCACAGACACAGCTCCATACTGTAACTGATTATGGCTGCATAACAGGAATCTCATTCTTTTCTTATTGCATGAAATAAGATAATTGATTAGAGCAAATGTTGAGTGAATGTGAGCAGAACTAAGGAGTTGAGCTTTTATTCTGTACGGTTGTCATGTGCTCATCAATGGCTGGGGGAGGAAAATAAACTTGTTTCATGAAAACCAGAGCTATTTTGTAAGCAAGATATGTGTAATATCTGCTTCCCTACTCCAGACATAACTGTTGATCCTTTATCATTCTAAATTCAGAAAGGGGAGGGGGTGGAATTGAATTTTTTCACGGTTGATGTAAGCCTAGTGGTTTTTGAAGCTCCAAACCAAATTGGGGAAATGCATTTAAGAGCATATGCCAGTGGTCTTTTGCATGAAGAGCTGAAAAATATCAAAGCCTTTGTCCGACTGAGGCTGGCATATTTGTCTGCAGAGGTTAGCATGGGCCCGCTGCACTCACATATTTGTCTGCAGAGGTTAGCGTGGGCCCGCTGCACCCGCATAGCCCCACCAGTAGCTTTCTGAACCCCAGCGGCACAGCAGGGACCACGCGGCTTTCGGACAGTTTTACTTTTCTCGCAGTTTTGCCCCTGACGATACATGAAAAAAACCTCTCCCGGGTCCGGCTTTTCCTCTAGGTGGCTTTCTGGCAGCAGTTACGCTGCAGCCTGGCGCGTTATGCCTCTGCTATCTGGGAAACTGAGAAGCTCCATCCAGCACGGCGATGCCCGATACATCCCTCCTGGTGTAATGTCACTGAGTGGGTGGCCAGCTCAGTACGCTGAAGCAGGCTCTTTACTGGCTTGCTAATGAAGCTGGCTGTCCCTCATTTGCAATATTATAACCGTTGCTAATGTTGCAGGCTAACAATAGCGAGTATTTTGCATTAGGCCAATAAGCTGCGGCTCGTTTCCGTTGTGAGAGCCAGATAGCCCCAGGAGGGGATCGTCCAAGGGTGGACATCTGGGTGATGCTGGAGAAGGGTGTTAACAATTAACTAACTGGCTCGACAAGAAGAGATACGCAACGGCGAGGGTAAGGTAAGCTCATAGTTTTATGAGCTGCATGTCTGCGCAGTTCCCTGTCGCTGGACCCACGATGGCTTTTCAATGGTAGCCCTGTTGGTAATAACAGGTGGGAGGGCAACAGGCAAGGCTTTTTGGTGCGAGTGTTAATCCAATATGAAAAATGCACTACAATTACCCATCTGGAAACCCTACAGTTCCCCTCAGATGGAAGTGTAGATTTTAGTTGTCTCTGCATGACAGATGTGAAATGAGAATATAGCTATTGCCATACGTTGCGCGACTGACACCAGTGCCCACGGAGAGTGAGAAAACTGCAGTTCACATTTTAAAGTCTCCCAAGGGATTAGCCAGCTTGTCGTTTGCAGTATATATCTCTCCGTGATGCCTACACAACTGTAACCAAGCAAGCTCACAGTGTGGGAAGCAATCTGTAACGCAGATGGTAAGTATTAAACCCCCCTGTTTATTAGTGTGTCATGCACGGGGATTAGGACGACAATAAGGCAGATTTGCATTTCAGCAGAGTACAGGCATATTTGCGTGCACTAAATATATTTCTCTACACAAAATTTTTTCGCTTTGGGCATCCCAATTCTCCTGTGAATTTACTGTCCTTTGAGCGTAAAGACCAGATTAGGCTGGGACTAAGGGCTTGCGCTGCAGCAGTATGTGTTGCGAGGCTTTTAGGAATCACCTCTCCCTTTTCATACCATTTGCCCGTGTGTCGGTAGCCAAGTGCTTCACAAGCAGGGCGTTAGCTCCGTCCCAGGGAAGTAGCATTGCTTGCTAAAAGTAAAGGAAGAGAATCGAGAGGTTAAAAAGCCTCCTCAGAGCCACCGATCCCTCTCACAGCTAGACGCGGTGCCGGCAGCCTTGCAGAGGCTGCTGTAGCTCTGAAATTCAAGCTTTGCTGTAGTGCCGTGCTCAGGATTAGCTGCGAATCCTGACGAGTGGGACACTTCATACAAGTCTAGCATATTTATTGCAGGGCGTTGTCTTTCGTAGCCCCAAACCAATTATCTGATATTTACAGCTTGCTCATAGCAGTATTCAATAATCAAGGTGTGTAACACACAGCTTTGTGCTAGAGAGAGCCGCTGTGAGCATTACAATTTCGCTCTTACCCTTTGGTGTAGCTATGGTCTCTGGCAAAGGAAACATTGCCTGCTGATGGTGGTGACTTCTGAGCAATTTTTGAACACCTTTTGAACTTTGAGTATTTCTTTAAGGAAGAGTTGGAAGTTGGATTTTTTCACTAGTGGTCCCCAGTTATGAATTACTTTTGGCCTGCTCCTGCTGGCTGTGGGTACTGGCTCATCGCCCGGGATCTGAACACGAGCACAAAAGGCTGGAGAACTGGTGACAGCGAGGTCAAAGCCCGTTTTAATGTGCTGTCTGGGTGACTGCTGGGTTCATTTCAGCTGGACACGAGTACTGACTTTTGGGTTTGTCCTTGCTGTGCTTCGGTCCTGCGAAGGTGCTTTTCCAAACAGCAGAACCCCTGAGACAGCCTGGCTCCAGCTCCCAGCCACAGGTCTCTGCGCTTGCAGGTCACTTGCTATTGCCCATGAGCGTTTATGGAAAGGTAACGCTTGGGACTGTTTCCATCTCCGGGCTGGTGGCGTGCTTGCTTGCAATTTAAATCATTCTCGGTTTGGCAGGTGACTATGGAATAGGCCGAGCAAAAGCAACGGGTGCTGCCAGGAGGCTGCCGTGGGGATCACGGCCTCGGGCACACGCGACACCTCTGACCGCCCGGCGCCCTTGAAACCGAGCCCGGCGCGAGGGAGGACGAGCGGGGTGGCAGCAGGGACTGCAGGCAGGCCATGGCCGCGGGCTGAGCGGCGAGCGTGGTCCCACGCAGGCAGCGGGGGAAGCGATGCACTCCGACAGGAGCAGAGCTCGGTGGCAGCAAACGAGGGTCACGCTTTACACATTTTAGCAGATGTGCAAGATCCCAGCCACTGCTAGAGCCACGCTTCCACCCTGTTCAGAGATGTACCCCTATTTCCTAACTTCTACTTGCAGCAGGCGCTAGAAAGGTTAAAACTGAAACTGAGACGATTTTCTTTTTTTCCATCCCCTAAAGCAAATCACCTGTATCCAGAAAAGCAACCTGCAAGTCTGCTTGCAGTTTTACCCAGAAGCTTGGAAGGATGAGGAGACTGGGGTCATCACAAAGTTACTGCTAGAAAATTAAACCGGGCAAATTCAGTGCTTGCTGGTTTGGTTTTTAATCCCTGCCGAGGGGTGCCATAACATCTGGCTGCTGCGTAGCTGGTCCTGCGCCGGGGGACCGGTGCATGCAGAGATGCCCTGCGACAGGAGGAAGCCCGGATCGGCACCACGCGCCTGGAAAACCAGCACGTCAGGAGGAGGCAGCCTCAAGGAGTGGACACAGAGTGGACTAAGCTAAGGGTGAGAGGCCTGCTACATCCCTCTTGACGGTGTAATGAAGGAAATTTAGCAAAAGATTGTCTTGGTACCACTCCTCCAGCTGAAGAAGGACGCGGGACACGTCCAGCTGTAGCGCTGGACCAGGAGGTACGGGACAGTACTGAGGAGAAGTCAACAGCCCAGGCTCCAAGGCTGATGCTCCGTATCTGGAAGTTATCTCCTACCCCATTCGCATCAAGAGCAGTGTTTGACTCTAAAAACCAAGCACGCCTACTCAAGAGGATTCAGCTGATGCCTTCGTGGTACTGAGTACAGAACACGACCAGCAAACCAGCCGCAAAACCTCATTTTCTACCATCACGCTGGAGGTGCAGAGGCACCCGAACTGCGGGGATGAAAAGGTGGGGAGCACGTCCAAAGACAGCGGAGACACACACCGGATCGTAGCGAGGACCTGGTGCTTCAGGTTAGTGAAATACAGAAAGGGTGGCGCGTCTTACCTTGGCAGAGGACTTGCCTCTTCAAGCCTGGCCCCGCGGTCCCAGGCTGCAGTGCTGTGAGCGTCCCACGAGCACAGCCTGAGCACGAAGCCCAGCTGAAAGCCTTGCCTGCTCCCAGCCAGCCCAGAGATGCTGCAGCAATCGGAGCTCGCCCCAATCAGCTATGGGCACTCGGGGGTCCCTGGGCACGCCACTTCCAGCCAGGACGTGATGCTGAGGGCAGGACACGGCCCTACTCGGTTTCAAATACACATCCTTGACAACAAAACCTTGTTAGGCTCCTCAGTGAACATGAAATATTCTGCAGTTTATGGGACTTCACGCTATAACTGCATATATTCATTTAAATTCAAATTTGGCTTCCAATTAACTCTTTAGTCTTTTAGAGGTAGATATTGCAGGTGAAGAAGATTCCAGATGCCCAAGTGTCCCTCATCACTGACAACACGGCAACTCGCGTGTTTCCACTTGCAAAGGACATAACAAATAGTTGTGAGTAGACCAGTAGTCTTTTTTTATGGTTAAAAAAACCCCAGGCTGTTGCTGCTGAGCCTGGAGGAGCCGAACTTGCAGCTAGACTGAGCAGGGGACGAGGGGACGCAAGCGGGCCAGCTTGGGAAGAGGTGGGTGGTTGCATTTGGGAGGCTTTGGAAACGGCAACTCATTCCCCTCGCATCAATCATTCACAAGTAGCAACGGAGGACACAAAATGAACAGAGAAACACCAAATTTTGCAAAATAGGTATATTTTAAAATTTGAACCAAGTACACTTTGCATGTATTGCATGAATCACATGCAGGTGAATGCTATAAAAGATAAAAATACCTGTGCGCTTACTTTATAAATCCAAGCGTTTGTATATAATTTATAAAATTCTCATAGCATAAAATAGCTGTGATTCAGAACAGAAATTTTACAGATAAAACTGCATGAACGTCCCAGCCAAACCGTGCCTTTCTTGGGACCAACTGATTTCACCCCACGGGTTCAACACTCGGCTCGCTGTCAAGTTTTTTTTCCCAATTTTGGTCCCGTCCAGCGTGACGTGGTCCCTCCACAGGGCTTCAGCTCGGCCCTGCAGCTGTACGTCATAAAGCAGCCGCCTTAGCAGAAGGTGTTTAAAGGCGTTTTAAGGCCTGATGGCAGCGCTTCTGCGGCGTGTGGGAGGGAGGGAGGGAGACCGAGGACGGGACGCCGTGGCCTTGGTGGCCCGAGTCCAGCGCTCACCAACGGGCACGTGTGAGCGGGCACGTGCCCTGCTGAAAGACTCGTTGAAGCTGCTTGCGTGCACGCGTCAAGTCCACACAGCCTGATTTACAACAGTTTAGCCACAGCCTGGGCAAATCTAAAAATGGTCAAAATTTCTGCCTGCATTTCTTCCGGAGACTGCCAACCTGGCTTTAAAATCGCACGGCTCTCTCACGTGCACGTCTCCCACTCCTCATAAAAAAAAACATAGCTGGGAGTTTTGTATCTTGATTATTTTTATCCAAGCGGTCAAACTGATGGCAAAGCGCCTCCTTTACATACTTCAGGTTAATTTTTCTTGCAGCCAGGAAGACAAGCGTGCATGGTTAAAAAGCTGGTTTTTATGTATATTCTGCCAGGGAAAGGCACAGGGGCCGTGCTTGAAGCTCCGCGTGAATAGTGTGTTACATTTTTCCAGCCAAGCAGACCACAATCACCGCTGTATTTCTCAACAGCTCATTGGTCCAACAGCAGATATATGTATTTTTTTTCTTAAATAAGCAGCCTGAGTTATAGCGACGACCCTCCTATGAACACTCCTCAACCGCTATTCTACAAGTGTATACACGGTATTGCAAGATGCACGGAAGACCAACCGTAATGCTGTGCAGCACCAGAAAAGGATGGCATCTTATCATCGCCACACATTGTAGTCACCGGAGTCACCACTCGGCTCCTTCCACAACGCGGTTTAAGGACACTACTTGTCACTGAGCCCCTGCACGATAGGAAGGGCTTTGTCCCATCTCCTAGACAGGGAAGCTAAATCAGAGTTAAACAGTTTGAACACAAGCCTCAACATTGCGGTAACAACTCTGCTCGGTTGTATGTAGGTAAAGGATCCTTTAGCGGAGGCTTTCTTATTACTATTCAAGATTTATTTGTTATAAATCACTTAAAATATTTTGTGTTGGATTTTTCTTTCTTCTGTTTTACTTTGTTGTTGGTTTTTTTAAAGGATTGCAGTGGATAAAACCACACACACAGAGTTAGCCAGGTCTGGCAGTGCCGTCAGAAGACACTATGACAAGCGACAAGTACAATAATCATCAGATTTCTTTAGGGAAATGCACAGCCGTACCCAAGCGTGGCCGCCTCTGATCTCTGCCAACGCTGGTTGCTGAAGAAACCTCCCATCTTGGCCAGCAGGACGCTCCCACTGAAGCCCGACAGCAGGAAGGTGCCAGCGCTTGAAAAGCCTCCACCTCCTCCATCTCCACATCACCTTCCCATCTTCAGCCACTCTTCCTTCGCCCCCGGTCTTCAGGGGATAGCGGGGCACAGACAGAGCTCTGCACGCCCCAAGGACGGCACTTAGCTCTTGGCTGGTTGCCTCTTCCCCCACCCCACCAGCCGCTCACTCCCCATGCCCTAAATGCGAGCCTTTCCTTGGCTTGCTCTCCTTCTTCAGCAGGAGCAACCCCGCAGCCAGGCAGGCAGTTTCGCAGCCCACGGGTCCGGCATCCCACAGGCCCAGCCACGCTTCCCAGCACCCCCGACCCCACGGCAAACCAGCCGCTGCTGCTGCTCTGGCAGGGATTTTGGCTTTGTACTCTGTGCTTGTCATCTTTAGTCGTCTGGGCCAGGGGTCTCTAATTACGGGACACGGTGGGGTCAGTGATTTCTAACCCGAAGTTATTCGTGTACAGCGATTCCCATGAATCAGGTATTTTAGGCCAGTGCAGAAAGGCACAAAACACTTTTTGGTCAAGTTACCACCTTGATCAACTCATCGCATCTCTGAAATTGTGGTGCCATACATTACTTTGTAAGGAAGGCGCTGCGCTCACATCAATCCTAACAGCTTGTGCAGCAGCGGCACAATCACGGTAGCGCTGAAGCCAACTGAGGAGTACGTTATAAATTTGTACGGCACTTCGACTTCCAGTCGTCTTCGGGCTTCCAGGTCGCCAATGGGAAACTTGTACCGATAACCCAGCATGCCAAGGACCACACTCTTCATGAGCTGGCGCGTCAGTAGAACAACAAAGATCCCTACGAAGAACCTGGCTAACACGACCACCACTATTTTACTGGTAATCAGAGGAATTCCAAGCTGCAAATTTTCGCCGGTGTAGGCTGGCGCCGCATACTGGTTATTTAACCAAAATCCCACAGTTGCTCCAGCTCCTGCTCCTAAGATAGTAGTGGTGTCTCCCCTGGTAGGGCTGTAATAGTCTAGTTTGGGGTAGTTGTAACATAAGACAAGAGGCACAACTATGGAAAGCAGTGGACAGAAGGGACTAGTTAACAGCAAGTGATCTATCATGTCCCACGCAGGATACAAGAGCATGAGCAGCACAGCCGAAATCAGTGCTCCACCGATCACGTCCTGCAAAGAGATCACGTTTAAAAGTTTGTGAGACCTGGCAGGTAAAACAGATATTCTCGGGTGATGATAAAAGACCAGTATCTGCATTTGTGAGCGCGCAGCAGCAGAGGAATGCCCTGAATTCGCAGCGATGGCACTGCCCACCCACAGTGACAACCCAAAGCTTGCGCTAAACAAAACGCGACAATCTGTGAAGCCATCCTTAGCCTCGTCCGTGAGAATACATCTGTTGACTCATATTTTCCCCCTGAACAAATAAGATTCTTCCCCTCACCTGCTTTCACGTTTTAAGGGCACTCTGCCAACGACCTCAGTGGAAAAGGCACATGCACAACTCCATCTCAGGGACGGTATCGCAGTCAGCTGCCTTCGTACAAACCCTTCCCCTCCCATAATCCTACAAGTAATTTCATCGTATCAGTAGGATTATCGCTTGCTTGCTTTGCATGAATGGGAAGATGCTGTCTTTTGTCAGAGGCAAGCACCCAGTCCAGGAACACAGGCTCCCGGGGAGAAAGGCGCAGAGCTGCGGGACGCGGTGCCATGATTTCTGCCGACCGGGGCGAGAGGTAGGCACCGCCGGGCAAGAATCCGTCAAGCAGAAATTTGTTGCCCAAGCCTCTGAAATCCAGCTTGTAGTTAAGCGCCCGAGGCAAGCGCATAGTTAAAACCTAATTTATTAACAGAGGCAAATAAGGTGTTTTGAGAACTCGATTGTTGTCGACCGCAAGGCGGGGAAAGGAGACAAGAGCTAACCCCTAACAAAAGCTGTCTGTATGAGAGCAGCCAGATAAAAAGCAATATAACAAGTCTCCCCACGCTGCTCTCCCGGCGTCGCTCAGGAGGCAGCAGAATTTGTATTCTGACCGTGAAATGCCCTGCAAAAGCTAGAGTTAATCACAGACAGAAACGTCCGCTTCTCAAGATTATATCTTTTTTCACCGAGTCATGACAGTTGACTACTACCATGCTTGGTCACAGTATAAAATGAATTATTTATGAGAACTTCATTTATATAGTTAGGCAGGAAGGAGGAGACTTTTTCGCAACAGAAATATTTAATGACTTTCTGGTAAATGCATTACTCCAGTATGGCTGAACTCTAGCTGTTTACAGCTTCCAGGCAATAGATTCACAACACATTTGGTTTTAGGCAACTCCCAGAGCCATTTTGCACACTCCTAATCCAAATTTCCACTTACATTTATTCCCTCATCCATGACATGAAGATAGCCATGGACATACGCAAAGTCGTTCACAGATGTCTAATATGTAAAATACCATTAGGTGTCAATATTTCACAACATCAAGATTTTTAGATGATAACGTTGCACACAAAGGCATGTTTTGGCCTAACAGTAACTGCATCGACACGAAAGAGCTGGGGGTTGCTGCCAGCACCGACGCTCAGAAATCCCATCACCTCTGTGCACCTCCCCTTCCCGCCTCACTGTTTGTCCACGTCATATTAGAAGAAAAAAGCCCTGACATCTCAATACCCCCTCCACGTGCGATTAAGGAGTGAAATTCAAAAGCTGTTCACGTGTTTCTCTGTTCCAGTTGAAGACATTTAAACCAAACATTAACATTCCCCTAACAAATGCTTTGCTCGGATTTACCCAGCTGACTCCAGCAGTTCCCGGCCGGGACGCAGACGCCCTCTATTTACAAACCTGATGAAAGTTTTCTGAATTTTATTACCCTCCCGCTTAGCCCCAGCGCACTAACACGGTCCCTGTAGTTTTCAGGCGGGACCCAGATAACCAGCTCTTGCTCCCAACCAGCGGCTTATTCCAGCGGTCTCCAAAGTGGGTGCGCAAGGCAACCCATCGGGCTGTGGGAAGAAAATACTTTCTGCACCACTAATAAGTAAAGCAAAAAAATAGATATATATTTTGAAAGTAGTGTTTGTGTCATCCTTATCTCATCCTTTTTTTAATTTCTATTTTTCTGTATGTTTTATAATGTATCTATCGGTATAGTAATACATGTATATAATTCATAAATTTAATTTCTTTTTTCTGTATGTTTTATAATGTATCTATCGGTATAGTAATACATGTATATAATTCATAAATAAATATACATATATTGGGCGCGCATGCTAAAAATTTTTTTACTGATGGGGTGCATGATCGAAAAAGTTTGGAGACTAGTGGTTTATACTGGTTTTCCCCCCGTCCACCAGTATATGGGCTTCTCATTTTGGAGACTCCTTACTAGAAGCTGCTGGAGAGCGGGGGACGTACCCAGCCACAGCCCGTCAGCAGCGACTCCCTTTGGTTCTGGTCCGCGCGGGCAGAGGTTTGATTTTTCTGAACACCCAGAAGAGGTGGGCGAGTTCAAGACTGACACTTTACGAAGACATTTAGCAGCGCAGAATTTATGATTTCCCCCCTCGCCCGTTAAACTAAGGAGAAGATGGGAAGAGGAGGGATGGCTTCGATTTCTATGAGAAAAACTGCTTTTCTGGAGTCTCCCGACTGCGCACCCAGGAGCGGGACCTTAGCTTTTCCCAGCGGTGGAGCTGCTGTTAGCACTCCCAGGAAGCACATTCTTGCCTGTCTGCCTGTGTAAACAGATTAGCCTCTTGCCAAACCCACAATTACAAAGGAATTTTTAAATGAGGGCAGGCACGGATTTTGCTCAAGGTGCAGCACTACCGGCAAAGCTTAATATCTCCCGTTTCCCTGCTGGGATGCTCCAGCTCCCTCAGCACTAACAAGTGCAGCAGCAGTCCTTCACAGGCTCCATCCCTCCCAAAAAGCCCCCCCGCCACCGGGCAGCTCGGCCCCGCTCCCGCACAGCACACCA
>NW_008795035.1:10559801-10595452 GCF_000699145.1 Aptenodytes forsteri
CCCCCCCCACAGCGACGAGCATCTGCCCGGGTTCCACAGAAGGGAGGCCTCGCTCCTCTCGATTTTAACTAGAAAGCTGTCATTTTTGCTTTGCTACCTAAAGAACAGGCCGGTGTCGGGTCTCTAACGCTGCGAGCCCTCCAAGTTATTTTCCTGTGCTACAGGTACGTAAAGAAAAACAACTGAGGTAAAAATCCAGTTGCACGCGATGCCTGGGACGCAGGACTGGGGCGCTTCAAAATGCTTTCTGCCCGTCCCCGAGGAAGCACGGCGGCGTCTGTGGGCACTGGCACCGCTGCTGCCGTTCTTGCGCTGGGCTGGGGTGGGTTTTTTTTTTTGTTTCACAAGGTCTTAGACCACCATTTGTTTTAGGATTGCAAAAGCGTGTGGTCTGGCTTTCCGAAGGCAAGACTGCAGTTCTGTGCTCTTCCCACTGAAACTACGGTTGGAGATGTAAACACTCACAAAAGGCCCCCGGAACATCGAACCAGCACCCCGAACACGGTGGCACTCGAGCATCTTCCCTGATGTTTCCAATCAAAGCAGAAATAACACTTTTCCTATTCTGTCTTGTATTGCCTGAATTCCCTTCACGTTTTCAGTTACAGTGTGAGACGCTACTCGCTCTCCTGAACAGAAATATCTTACTCATTTCCACTCCTATAGGTTACTCCGTTTCATCCCAGGAGAACTGTAGTGCCGCAGTGTGTGAAGTGATGCCAATGGACTGTTTGTCAGCTTCAAAATATTTAAGATAACTTCAGGATTAATGGTGGTGGTAAAAAACCTGAGATACGGCACAGCAAAGGAGCAGGGTGGGGGCTACCGAGAACCCTCTCCCGAGGGTGGTGTAATCAGCAATAAACGCATCAACACTGAATCGGTGTAACTCAGGGGGGGAAAAAAAAAACCAAAACAAAACTATTCACTTCGTTTACAGAAACAACTTTCAGGTTTCTTTTTGGTCATAAAAAGTGACCTTTTGACTTCTCCCTGTATCTCCCCTCTCGGGGGGGGGGGAAAACCCAAACAAAACTATTTCCTTCGTTTACAGAAACAACTTTCAGGTTTCTTTTTGGTCATAAAAAGTGACCTTTTGACTTCTCCCTGTAGCCCACCCCGCACACTGGCCGGCACCGGGCATTTATCGCTTTTAACTCAGGGCAGCGCAAGTGGGAAGCTGCAGTACCGGTAAGGCTGTCACAACATCAGCTGTGGCTCCGGAGCGCCTGTCTGCTTCCCCAAGCCCCCGTCGCTGGCTGGAGACAGGGCAGTATGCATTACACCAGGAGGAGATCCAGCTCTGCCTCCACAGCGAACGCCAAACCCATTAGCTTGGCGCATTAAGAAATTCCTACGGCTGGCCCTGAAGGGGTAAAAGAAGGCTAAAAGCCTCCCCTCCTCCCCCCAGGTTTGGGGGCCGCCCTCGGCTGATGAAGTTCTTCCCGATATGATTTGCGGTGATCTTGCTCGCAGCGTTTTGGAACGCTGTGCGCTCACACGAACACCATCGCTCGTCGTTTCAAACACGGGATGACTCAGATGTGCTCCAGCGACGCTGAGACAGAAAAACTTGTTCATCTCACTGAGACAGGGATCAAAAATTGGGCCAAAGCTTTAAGATGGGGAGTAAAGGAATGGTTTCTAAAATACAATTGTCTGGGGAAAAAAGCAAACAGCAACAAAAAAAAACCCCAGTCCTATTGTCCCCAACTGCATTTTGTTCCTTAAAAATAACCTCTATAAAATTACAGATTCTCTGCTTCAAAATCTGTCCAAATTTTCACTTTGCCCTTTCCAGGTAACCGCAGATTCCCACTTCCCCAGCTCCTCAGACTCCATCATTTAAGACCTAGAAGGAAGGACCCTGCCTTTCCCCTGCTTCTCCACGCACACGGGATGTTCTCGCGTTGAGGTGGTGAAGGCGGATTGCTGTAATTCAATTCTCTCTCAGCAGCGCAAGCGTATTGCTTCCACCCCCTTCTCTAGCTGGGTGATGCTCTCCTGGTAACAGCCCGGGCAACGGGTGTTTATTGCCTTTTCCCTAAGCATAGTATTCGTTCTGATACGGCTATAACGATGCAGGTAGCTCTCATACCAGTTTACTGCCTCTCCAGAAGGTCTTTAATGGTAACATCTCTTCCACTGACACGACTGTGCTCTTTGAGGCCGCTCCCGATCCAAAAGCAATGCTGAAATACAGACTGATTTGCAGAGCTGAGGCTACAGAAGACGAGCCCCCCGCGCCGGAGCTTCAGCTACGGCTGTAGCAAAGCACGGTGCAACCACCTTGCCACTCCTTTTCTGGTTCCTCAAACGGGACAAATTCAGTTACACTAAGTTGGTGGGTATTATTTTACCCATTCATTTCCTTTACTAAAATATTATGATTGTTTAATATATAACTATGTCCTGTCGGTATTCATCTTCTATTAAAACCTCAGTTAAGAATTCATTAGACAGAGGCTGGGTTGGCTGGTGGCTTGGCCGAGAGGCCGCTGTGCCTCGGCCCCGCGGCATCTCGGGCAGCTCAGGCTGGGAGCCGTCCCTCAAGGTGTGGTAAATGTCTCTGAACCGCGCGTCTTCCCCGAAAGAACCTGCCTCAGTTGGATTCATTAGGCAGAGGCTGTTTCGGCTGGTGGCTTGGCCGAGAGGCCGCTGTGCCTTGGCCCCGCGGCATCTCGGGAAGCTCAGGCTGGGAGCCGTCCCTCAAGGTGTGGTAAATGTCTCTGAACCGCGCGTCTTCCCCGAAAGAACCTGTCGTTGCAGGTGGGACGGACGGCGCCGCAGAGAGAGGGGGGTTGCATTTGGGCAGCTGTGACCATCAGCCGTTTCCCCAGCTCCGTCCCCACCATGGCACGCACGGGATGAAGACCCCGGCGAAGTACGTTTGCCCTTTTGAAAGGCAGCATTGCTCACAGTTCAGCTAAGGAGCTTTTTTTATTTTAAAGCCCTTTTTTATCATGTCAAAGGCACAAAGGACTTTTTCTTCTTTACCCTAAAATCCATCTAAATTTAGAGGAGTCTTTCATTACGATGGACCAGCAAGGGAAGTATGCGAAGAATTTTTACTGATTGACTTAAGGTCACTAGTCAAGAAAGGGTGTCTCCAGCTTCGATTTAAGATACTGTTTTGATCCACTAAGCCTGGAAGGGAAGGTCAAGCTATATTTTATAGATAACCTTAATCTCATAAGGGCTCCCTTTCTTACAGTCATCAAGTCTCCTTATTACAAACATAATTAACACTTAGTAAAAAAATGCAATTATTTATGCATATGCAACCAACAAACAACGCGTACCAAACTCCTGCGGGGAAGTAGCCGGGAGTTTTTATCCATAGTTAGGCAGCTGGACCACCCCTCTGACCATTATACGTAACAGATCAATAACGTTTCCTCTCGTCAGGAGGGAACCAGCTACTGCCTAATCAAAGTTACACTGAAATCTGTTCTTAAAGCAGGGCTGACATCTCTAAACAACTGTGCCCAACAAGGCTGTCATATAAAGTCACAGATATTTTATGATTATTTTTGAACGAAGCCTGTCTGCATCTCAATCCTTTAAGAATGAATTTCCTACCAGCTGAAAACGAGAAGCTTGTCGTAATATTTTTTTTAAGTGCCATGCCCCTGTACGGCAACACGAGACAAGCTGTCCCCCAACGGCAGCTCACTCGTCACGTTCTACCTTCTCCTCCGCTCTCCGCTGGTCGCCGGCGTGACTCACCCACCTGCTATTCCTTCCCTGACACTCCCAGGCTAAACCAGCCCGGAATATTTCTCCCTGACAACAGTGATACTATTGCACAAAAGGCTTAGCCAAGGAGCAGCGTCAGTTGCCCAAGTGCATTCCTCGCAATTAAAATTTCAAAATAGAGAACTACAATTCGGACGCCACACCGACCTCACCCGGCTCCTCAACCCACGTGCACTGCTGCTTCCCTAATGGTATAAATAATTCCCCTGCGGATTCAAATAGCAATAGCCCGAGGGTTTCCTCACATCTGCCTTTGAACGTACAGCCTGAAATTTAGTGGCATGACTCCTATATTCCTGCAGTGGCCCGGCCGAGGCAGGACGTACATCGCTTGAAGATGGGAATTGCTGTAGGCAAGCAGAGCTGGAGGCACGACCGGCACGGGGAGGAGGAGAGCATCCTTACCAGGACCGTGTGCATTCCCGTGTAGAGCCTGCTGAGACACACCAGCATCGAAAACACAAAGGCTGCGACCAGGCCTAGTTCGAACGGATACTGTGAAAAGGGGGAAAAAAAGTAAACACACACATTACACAGTCATCCACTTTAACATCAGTGCATCTCTGAAATAAAACATCCAAGCAGCCGGACTGACGTAAGGATCTCGTGTTGGGAAGCGGCTCCTGAGCTGTACTTTCCCAAAGAGACTAACGTGACCCGAGACGAGACCTCACATCGGCCAACGTGCAATCCTGCTGGAAGGTCCTTCCGTTATCTGTGGTGCCCACCTTTGCAAAGGTCTAGCCTCAGCGCGGGGAAACCTGGGAAACAGATGGCATTTGCAGAGCTTTTCCCCAACAATATCCACCTGCAAAATCCATCTTAGTGCTAAAGACCTTAAGGAAAAAAGGCACAGCACGTTGTACAAGCGATGCCCGAGGTTGAACTGCAGCCTCAGATCACCCCAGGGGAACGCGATAGCCGCAGGGCCTGACCAGAAGCGTGATCAATAGTCCTCGAGCAGCGGGCTGGGAGGGGAAAATCAATGTCTGGGCTGAAACCGCAGTCCAGCTATTAGAGCAGTCAGGACCGCTCTTCCCTGTGACGCTTCAGGTTTAACCGTCTTCTGATGAAGCTGGTTTTGCTTAATTCCCTCTCTGAGTTGCCTATGAACATGGAAAGAAGTGTTGAAATAAATCAATATTTAAAAAGGAAAAAAACCCCACACATTTGGTAAAGAATAAGCTTAACATATTAGCCCTTAATCCACCCATTCAAATCCTGAAACCAAGTGGGCCGGTGGGCTCCTTTCAGTCCATAAAGGACATTTTTCTGAAAAAAGTAAACCAACCCAAAATATAAATCAATGAAATTAATTCACCCGATTTGACACAAAGTCTCCATCTACTGTCGAGGGGCTGACGACCGACCAGGGTGGCCGTAGGTCAGCGCAAAAATGCTTCTGTGGAAATTTTAAGCATAACAACTCGCTCCTGACCCTTTCCCCCCGGCGTCCTCTAGCCCCCGGAATAGAGGGCTCAGACCCGGCTGCAGATGTCACTCCCCGTTCATAAAACGCTACTTTTTTTTTCTCACTTCTCTAAGTCTTCGGAGGATTTACGCCCACTTTATTCCCCCCTCAGCAGGCAGCCTGAGAGCTAGTTCAGATCGGTAATTGATGACTAGGGCAGCTTTAGAAGATAGCAGCGTAACATACGGGTAGATTTTTCCTTCTTAATAGAGGCAATTAAATCATTTAATTATTTTACAGCAGCTTTATTGTTTCATGGCAGTTTCCAGGAAGTACAAGACAGCCCGTGAAGAGCCGCGTGTCCCACGGGTAGCTTATCGACCGAGGAGGAGGAGAAAGTGCTGCTGACCAGCTCTTTTTGCCAGATCGGACGCACGGGATGGATCTGGCCTTCCAGGGCTGACAAATATCCCATCTCATGGCTCCCCCTCCCCGTCCCCATCCCGCTGCCAAGCTGCTCCGACCAGTTACCGTACAATGACCAGGGAGCAGGAGGCTGGCAGCGCAGCTTTGGGCACCGCTGACCCGCTCGCTCATCCCTGCACCGTGGGCAGGAGCAAAGCCCGCTGCTTCACAGCTGGGACCGGATGAGTCTGGAAGTTAAAATTAATTCGGAGACCTCCGTTTCTATGAGTTACAGCCCCAGGACACAGCACCTTTCATCAAACGGGTGGCCACCTTTTCTCCCTGCACACACGCTGGCACCGCGGGGAGGACACCCAGGGACACTGCGACAGCGAGACCCCCCGGCCGTACTGCGAGCCCTCTTGGTTACCTGGGTTTCTCTTTGAAATACGCTTGAGAGGGCTGAGAAACACACTTAAATACGATGCAGCCAGGAAGTTATTATTGCTAGAGTACAGCAAACACGTGTTTGGATTCATAAAATGAAACGAAAATAATCATCGTGGAGAAATGAGTTTCCAGAAAATAAACCTTTTAGAAAGATAAAAGGCTGAAGGTTTGGGGAAAATAATTATGAGATCTCCCCAGGCAGCCTACAGCTCCAGTGCAGTGAAACTGCTGTCACTCCTCTGACAAACAGGCTCTCAAATCGTGTTGTGTGCTACTAGTCTAACACAGGTTAGAGCCAGGGGATTTCCAAGGATGCTTTTCCTGCATCATACGAAAACCAGGCGACACAGAGCTCCTTTGGTTTCCCTGGGAGCCAGCGTTTCCCCGACGTGCAGCGTTGGCTTGGCGGGCACGGGGCGAGCACAAAACGCTGACGCCGGGCAACTTCCGCAGCAGCACGGCGGCTCCCTCCACGGTCACCCCGCGTGCGAAAACACAGCGAACACGCCAAACCGCGGCAGGGCAGCGCAACCCGCCCGCGGCTCCGAGCGGGCTTCGTGCTAAAGAAAGGAGATTTCCGCTAAATTTCTTCTTGTGTCTATTATCAGCCAGCTACGGGCAACAACAGGGAAAAATACACTGTGAAAAGTGTAACGCAGAGCTCCTCTGGAAGCTGCAACAGCTTTGGATTTGCTAGTTTTCTGTAGCTTGCTGGAAGCAGACACGTCCTTTTCTTTTTTTTTTTTTAATTTTCTTTGTTTTCTTTTTTCTTTTTGTGACCCCTACCTTGTACTGGTTCGTGGTTGCAGTGAGAAAGGAGAAGGAGATGGCAGTGGCAGCCATGGCGTGGGTGGAAGGCATCCCGTACTCCGCGTCCGTCCTCATTTCCAGCTTGACGACAGGTGGCGAGAGGGGCCGAGGCCACTTCAGGATGTCCTTGGAGACCTGGCCTATGTACATCACTATCTGGGGAGAGGAAAGGCCACAGGGCTGTCAGTCAGCACGGGCAACCCCCGCTCCAGCCCACCCGAGAACCACCTCTATTTCTGCGCTTTTTCCTGCAAAATCCACCACCCGAAGCGCAGAATTTTATCCCCTGAATTATTAAAGGGGTTTCCATTAACCCGGGCAGCGAAGGAAGCGGCGGTTTTACTGCACCGTGTTATAACCCGATCAGGAGTGGGACCAAAAGGAGGGTTCGCTCACGAGATGCAGCAATACAGGATGGTGTGAGACGGACAGCTGGCTCCCACCCTGCGCTAGAGAAGTTTAAGTTTCCTCCCTATCCCTTACAACCCCTCTCCTGCAAAGCAAACAGATGTAAGAGAAATTTTTCTGCCGCCACCTTTAAATCACCACCTTGCCCAGCCGCGTCCGTCCCCCCCCAGCTCCACGCAGCAGCTCTCCGAGGGCAGCACCAGCTCTCCCGTTCCCGGCAGCTCCCGCTCCACCCACCGCACAAGGTGCTGCAGGAACCCCGCTGGGACGCCCCGCTGGTGTGGTTATTAAATAATAACCTTAGCATCCTTGGGGAGGCAGCAGAAAGAAAACTGGACGAGCAACATAAAGTACCAGTTCTCCTGCCTAACTCCCTAACAACAAAAGGCTTTTGTGCCCTGCTTGGGACACCAGAGGTGTAAGCAAGGGCTCCATTAATTAGCTACTGAGCGCTGCAATGCAGCGATTTTGGGGGAAATGTTGTATTCTCAGGTCGCTGCAAGCAGCAGTAATGGGAAGCAGAGGCAGGAGGCAAAGCCGGCCAGCATCCCCGAGAGGTGCAGCCCATCCAGCAGTGCCCAGGGCACCCGCCACGCTGACATCCTCTGCTCCTCAGCACCCCCTTCCCAAAGGCAACAGGCTCTCGGCATCCACAGCGAGAAGGATGCGAACAAAAGGCACCCAGGCTGTCCCTGGAGGATGTATTTGCTTTCTATTGCCCTCATCCTTCCTTTGGATAGTGCAGCAAGACACGTGCAAAGCAAGCTCTACAAAACAAAGCAAACCTTTTTTTTCCTTTTTTTTTTTTTTAATACAAAAATCAGGTTAACTGGCGTCTGCCATGAAAGCTCAGTTGCTGCGCGAGATGGCTCGCTGCTCTGCTTCTCACGCTTCCACTAGCAAAGGAGGGGTCTTAAAAATAACACCCTTCCCATGCTGGTGTTAGCCGTATGCCAGAACAGCGACACGATCATCCGCTGCCACGGTTATCACCAGCCACGTTGCATCCCTCTCTCTCCCACCAGCCATCTAAAAAATGGCTTCACATTAAAAGAAAGTCATCAGGATTCAGGATCCACGAATCAGGACCAGGGAAAAGTCAAAACGTCACGTTCCTTCAGCCCCCTCTCTACAGCAAAGGGCACGCCACGGGGAGCGCTAGGCTTACAGCCAGCACCAGAGCCTGGAAAAGCGACTGCTGCTGCCTTTGCAGCCTTTATCCCTCCTCCTCACATGAATCACATCGCCACCTTATTATCGGCACCACCTGTGGCACGCCTGGCTGCTCCTACTTCGCCCTGATATGCGGGGCATAGGACAGCCAGCAGATACCCTGCCCGGACTGTTCACAGCAAACAAAAGGCTCAAGGAACAAGTGTCTTAAGGAAACCACCGGGTGGGTTTACTTGGTTAATGCCACCAGTTTCCAAATGGATGCAGGCACATCTTTGGAAGTTAATTAAATTCCAGGGTTGAAAGCAAAATTACTCTCTCCAACAGAACATAAAACATTGAGGCTACCATTCGTGATACCATCTGAGAGGCAAGGTGGGATGAGCCAGTTTATCAGCAGTCCTTTATAATAATGACTTCCACTTGTAGAAGTATTATTAGCACTAGTACGTAAGAGTATTGCAGAAAGGGAAATGAGTCATCTTTGAAATGAAGGCTATGCTAGGACTCCTCTGATGGTGAAAAACAGGCTGAATGCTGGAGGTGGTATGTGTAAGCAAAAATACCAGGCATCCTCACAACACCTTCCTTCCTGGCATTCCACATTAAATTCTGACCCTTATATTTTTTTAAACACACATATGGTATAGACACGTACGGTAATGAGAGGTGAGACAACCTCCATAAAATATGAAGGGGAGTCCAGAATACGTTCAGACTAAGCACTGCCCTCTGAAGCACCAACCTTTGCCTTCAGCTTATCTGGGTGCCGTGCGCACGGTTTTACGTGCAATGTCCTGGATTATTTGGCAGAAGCGGCGGTTGTGGGTGCGGTAAAACATCCCCCATCAGCCGAACTGGCAGGCTTCCCCGAGAAGGCGAAAGATGACAAGTGCACCATTGCTAAAAGCCACCCAGCAACGGTGTTGCTCTGGTTCGCCTGCCTCCCCACGCGCTGCTCACAAGTGGCTGGAGGAGCGCAGGACTGCCCAGGCTCCGCGCGGGCTCTTCGGCTCGCAGCACGGCGAAGCAAGCAGCCCAGAGCTCCTGCCAGATCTGCCTGTGGTGGGCAGAGGGGTGCCCTCCCCGGGGAGACGGCCCCGCAGCACGGAGCGGGGCAGGCAGAGCATCAGCTGGGACCTGCACATCCCTCCCCAGAGCATCAGCCAGTCCTGCTGGGGACCGTCACGCAGCTGGCGGCTGAGGGCAACACCCCCGCGAGTGTACCAGGCACAAACTCCCAGAGCTCAGCCACAAATAGTTTAAAAAAAAAAAAGAAAAAAGAAAAAAAAAAGTAGGAGGCCACCACAGATGCGGTCACTACATGCCACAAATAGAAAAAAAAAAAGAAAAAAAAAAAAAAAAGAAAAAAAAAGTAGGAGGCCACCACAGATGCGGTCACTACATGACAAGTGTTTTGCAGAAACACACTTACAGCACTGTATTTCATTGCAGGATATATCTGAATTGCACTCTGCTGCGGCTCTCATCTCCTGAGGATGGTAGGTATCTGCCTTGGCTAAGTGGCATATTCTCTCTCAAGCCACATTTCATTATTTCCTGACCTTATTTCTCTGTCACTTTGGATTTACTCTCTAACAGTCCCAGGAAAGAAAGCAAGCAGCCTGAAAGTTTTGGCCGGTTATCAGCTTTTTATAACCCGGTTATCAGCCTGTTATAACCCTGTAATAAACATTGTGAAGCATAAGCACTGAAGCGCTGGAAAGGAGGGGAAGGGAGATGGAGAGACGAGCATGGGGGACAGGCTAAAGATCAACACAGAGCTAAGCCTCACCTACACTTGACTTGAATGACCTACTTGTGCAATGCCAAAAAATCTTTGATGGCCCTGGAATAAATTTAGCACGGGCAGAAATTACAAGTCCAGACCAGCAAGTAATTTGGGATTGCTTAAGTCCACAGGACTGGGTAATTTTGCTGTGCTTTCCAGCCTACCCTAGGTAAGCCAAACAGCACATCCACGAGGGCTTCGGACAGACAAACAGGGGAAGGTAGGTTAAGGCTTGACCCAGGAGCGTGTCACCTCGTAGCAGCAGATCGGCAGCAAGTTTATGGGTTTCAAAGTCTAAAGCAGGGTGATCCCTCAAGCCTGCAGCGCTGGGCTTCAGCCAGCGCCCCTTTCTTCACACGGGCTGGGAAGATTTAGGGAGGAAGGAGGGGCTGGGCTCAAAGCATACTCACCCAAGATTTCAATTAAACCCATTCCAAAAGTCTTTACGTGCTCGTGGACTTTTCCACCCGATGGGTCTCCAGGCCCAAAGCTGAACGTTGGAGAGAAGAGGGAACAGGCCCTTGAACACTGAGCGAGCAGACACCGCTCGCTCTCATAGGCATGGCAAAGAAAAGAAACCTTGAAGCAAATAAATTCTTCATGCGTTATTGTTCTGTTTGCTTCTTTCCTACGTTGCTGACATTTTTTGCCTACCTAGAGTGCTATATTACGGCTCTCGGTGCTGTTCTTCTGTGTTTATTTCTAGATCAGGCTCTCTTCCACTCCGTCCGAGTGACGCTGATCAACTGAATTTTCTGCAGTTCTGGTGGAAAACAGTTTGCAGACATCTTCAGCATAAATAATTTTAATCTGCACATTAATAAGTACCTCTGTTTCTGCATGGGGAGTTTGTCTGAACCTGGAGACTTTTCCGTTACCGAAGCAACAAAGTCAAAGCCATGATGGATTGTGTTGGACACAGTTAGCTGGAGAAGATAACTACACAGAAACGCACAGGAATTTAGCTGAGATTTCAGAAAAGTTGATGGGGTGGGCATGGCTAATTCCCTTTACTCTGAAAGCTGGCGGCAGCAACTCTAACTACCACGTACCTCGGACTGTTCCAACTTTCCAAAATGAAATATAACCGTTTCACACCTGAGTTACAAAGCTGTGTTGGCAAAAGAGGGGGCTGCTCGGGCCGGCAGGGAGGGAGGGGAGCTGGAGTTCAAGGCTGGGAAAGGGAAAAGGACCACAGGTCAGCACCGCAGCCTTCCCGGGTCACTGGACACCCACAAGCGGGGCCCAAACCCGGGCAGAAGCAAAGCGAAGCTCTTGGGCATCAGACAGGTCCGTACAGGGAGCCCTCGCCCCCAGACCCTCACCACAGTTTCCCACAGGAGCGCCCTGTTAGGGGAGGCAAAGGGACTCTGCTCTACCTCTATCTGCAACTCCTACAAGCTACGGTTGTGACAAATGCTGCGATGCGAGTCCTTACTAAAGGAATGATGGCAAAAGCAAGGTGGACCATGGCACGGGAGCAGAGGTGTGGTGGAGAGGTCGCTAGCAACAACCACGCACACGCATAAGGCAGGGAAACGCCGCTTCCCCTTCTGTATGGAGGCGTGCACACACACACACACACACACAAGGAAAAGTTGCTTACATACCGCTGCCGCGGTGGGGACCCTCAGGAAGTTATGTCAGCTCCCTAATATTTGCAACATCACTTGACAGTGACACAGCAGCACCAGCTGGAGACGTAGGAAATAAAACGCATCCCCCCAGACCCTTCTTCCAAAGCCACACGGGCATGGCCCGTCGCTGCGGGGCTGTCCCCGCCACTCCTCCCTGCCTGTGTGCTGCTCCGCTGCGGGCTGCACAGCTCCCATGTCCCCTGCCGCCGCTCTGCCTCCGTGAAACGCAAACCAGGCACTTCATTCATGCGGCTGAATCCACGAGCTGCATCGGCAGGCAGAGGAGAGCCCAGGGCTAGGCGAGGCAGGCTTTTCCTCCTGAGAGCTCCTGCCCTGCACTGCAAGGGAATATCTTACCCACATCTTGTCCTGCTCCGTGGTGAAGCAGTAAGCAGCCTGGCTTACTGAGCCACGCTTGAAATCTAGGGTACAGCTACCCTAATCTGTTCAGAGTTGAACCAGCCTCTACCGTTTCTGCGCTGCCAGGTGTTACCGCATCAGCTCGGCACGCTGCGGTCATGCTGGGAACGCAATGCGGCACAGGCTGCGCCGAAGCTGCCGTCCCTCCCGGGGGTCCTGCATTTATAACTGCGCAGGCTGAACACGTGGGCCAAGGCAGCAAGCCTGACACACGGGGGCATTTTTCTAACCCCATGCCCACAACACCACTATTCAGTTTGGGATTTTCTGAATTTCCAGGTGCTACGCAGATGACTCAAGCCTTCAGAATTAAATCCTTTCAACAAATGCAAGAAGCATTTAAAAATTACTTGGGTAAAGACCTCTTTCTCGTTGTACACGCTTGTTCCCCTCTCAAAGGCTTTTTCCTGTAACGCTGTAAGCAACTTAAAAACAAGACTTTCCTCAGACTCTGCTGCCTACCATACTGCTGCGGCAGCCTGGGCTGCGTGAGGGGAACAGCAATCCTTCAGAGCCAGCGCGTCAGGTGAAGGAAAGACAAAGCTGTCCCACTATGGGTCAACAGCATTACATTTTACTACAGAAATGTAATTAGCAATTGCTAGCAGCACAACAGCCTTTTTCTGAGGTTTCCTCTGAGTCCCAGATATGGTCTGTCTCCAAAAATACATCCTCACCTGGGGCTTGGTACTGGGGTAAACAAAAGGAATCTATCTTTGTGTTTTAACAGATCTTGCTTTAGTGAACAACGACAAATCGAGGCATTGGCAGGGTCCAGGCGCCAACGTATTTGTCCGGGGGTCCCTCTGGGGTGAGGGGCTGTTCCCCTCCCTGTGGGCATCACAGTCCCAATAAAGTGACCCGGCTCCTTGACATTCGCATAACTCTGGTATCGCTCCAATAATTTAAGAAGTGGTTTTGCTCACCTGCAGGTGTTGCCTGGCATTTTCACTGGTTTTCCCTCGCTACTCTTGCAATCGCTGCGGGCAGCACTTCTGTGGCAGGAAGCAAGAGAGCTGCACATATTTACCCCCGCGGTGCAGACCTGTACGAAGGCACATAGACACACAGAGCCGAGCCCGCTCCGTACGCAGAGGCACGGGACCGGTGCCTCAAGGCGCAGTTTCCCCTCTGGAACATTTACGTGGCGGCTGCCCAGACCCCGAATCTGGCAGGTTTTAGGAAGCGGGCCCAGTGCTGCAGGCGTGCTGCGTGTGGCGCGTCCTCCTCACGCGCCAGGCATCCCTCCTCTGCCACAACCTCCGCACGGGGACGGACACACCCGACCGTCCCACAGGCGTGGGAAGGTCGGGAGGGGCAATTCTTTTTGCACTCTGTAACATTTTGGCTAACAAAGGTGACCCAGAACGTATTTATTTTCAACTTCTGATTTTGCATCTCTCCCATCTCCGCTATTGATCTATTAAAAGGACAAGATGAAATTCTAGAGAAGACGTGGGATCAAACAGCATTGGCGACTTCTTCCCCGAGACTCACGCTCTGGCAGCCTGACTTTGAATCTGCTGTTTTGGCTCCAAAACAGAAACTCTGTAACCTGGCTCTAGAAACCCTGCCCCGCAATAGTATTTGTCGTCTTCCCAGAAAGGAAATTTACAGTTTGAAAATGATGTTGCTTTTGTTTTTATCATGATCTCTGTGTGCTGATAGGAGTGACGGAGCACATCGGGAACACTGGAAAGAGGAGGAAAAAAAAAATAAGGATGCACTATTAATAAACTGGCATTTGCAGGAGATTAGTCAAGCAACAGCAAAGACTGTATCCTGAAAGTGCCAGCTATTTTTCGTGGTTGTCAAGGCAGGCGTGACTTTGATTCACCATACAGAAATTAAACCAAGCATCCAGTCTGCACTGTTCACAGCTTCTATTCTCAGCATCCCCCAACTAAGGCTTAAGTGAACAGATAACACTGCGACAGAGAATAGCTGTGACTGTGCCCCTCGAGCATCGCTTGGTTCACAGTGAGAGAGGAGCAGAGCGAGGAAGAGTATCTTCTTCTGGAGATGCTCCTCCTACCCCCAAGTCATTGCCGAGAACTAAGGTTTGGCTTCAGGGACACAACCATGAAAGGCAGTGAGCAGCACTGCTGGCCTTTTGCCCTGGTGGCAGCCCGGGTGGAGGAAGCCCCGCAGAGCCCCAGGCACCCCCAGCCTGGGGTGCCCTAAGCCACCCTCTGATCGCATCCTGCTCCCCCATCCCCTCCCCGAGCCACGGGGATGCCGCCCACGTGCAGAGATGCCAACAGCGACCGTGAGGCTGGGCACCTCCTTGAGGCACACGCACCTCACGGGAGAGGGCGGCTGGCTAGGGGAGCTCGAGGATCCGCCGCCTCCAGCGCGGTTACTGTTTTCCAGAAAACACATCCATCTTGTGCTAGCTGCGCGGGAACTTTACACGACGTTTGTCAAGGATTTGGTCAGGTGCAACGGGACGTTCAGGGTTGCATCGAGCCGGTGGGATGCTCGAACGCTTATTCCAGTTGTGCCGGCCACGAGGTGAGCAGCACATCCACAAGGCGGGTCTCCAGCCCACAGCCAGCAGTGCCGTGCTGAGCGGCAGCGCAGCGTGCATGTCACGGCAAGGGGCAGCAGGGGACAGGAGGAGGGAAGAGACAGCACAGACAGCTTCTTAAAATATACATATATATGTATATATGTACATATATATATATATATATATGAGGGAGGACTTTGGCTCTCTGAAGTCACACTTCAGAAAAACAAAACCAGAACAAGAAGATCAAGAGAGCCTTGTGCCTCCAGAAGCATAACCAACCAACGTCCTAGGACGTTCACTCTGCCTTTAAAAGAAGTCTTCAGACAAAAACTATAACATAGCTGGCTATCTTGTGATGGGTCTAAATAAGAGACATTTGGGCCCGCAGTCTCCTGGTAGGAGGAAAAACTGCTGTCACGTTGATCTGGTTTATCATCTAACACCTAAAACTGAGAAACTGTTACACCTTGTAGTTCTAGTGAAATACAAAACATTTCCAATTTAAACTTCACCTTAAATTATTCTGACTGAAATTTAGCAGCCTTGAACTGACATCAGGTACGCAGTGTTTACCTTAATTCAGCATCTCGGTTATGAAAGCTTCACTGGCACTTTTTCTTCAAGGGTAGAGTACAGCTATCAGCACGCACAAAATTCTCTCTCAATAAACACTTCATATCATCTTGCACATGGCATTTTCTTTCATGGACCATTTATTTCTGTATTCTGACATTTTGTAGTTACTGACATGCTTGAATACAGTCTTACATGTTCTTATGCAGTGTAATATATGGAGCTTTAAAGAGTTTGACTTTCCAGTGACTATGTTTATCAGCTCTTCCAAGCTTGTTTTGGTGAAATGTTGCAAAAGCACAAAAACGTTTTGGTGAAGTGTTGCAAAAGCACAAAAACTAACACACACACAAAACCCACTAAAACCAGAGTTTGCTGCAAAGCGCGTTTTCAAAGCAGCATCCAAGGATTCAGTTGCCACCCATAGTGACTGCAGGTAAATTCCTGCTGGTTATTAAACTCCTGGTTACTCCGGGAGCCAGAGTTCAGGGCTAATCATTCCCAAGTAACTAAATGCTGACAGCCTTTGGAAAACTATTCCTCTGAAAAGCAAGACGGGAAACTAAATTGCCACGGATTCAGACCCAGGACCTTCTCAGACCTGCCCGTGCTGCGCCCAGCACCGCTTGGGCCCCAGCCGGGGTGAGCCCCGAGGGGCACAGGCAGCCCGGCGGGTGCCCGCCTGGCACCGCCAGCCACCCAAACCCTGCCTTCCTCCGGAGATGCCGCCTTCACCTGGGTGAGCAGCTTATCGCTGTCATACGCCGACAGCTTTCACACCTGCCCCGACAGAGTCCACGTTGGCCAGCTCTTACTTATATTCTACAAATTAAAGTTTTTTAGGCTTAAAAGAGGTGTGAGTACATTTTACATCCACACACCCTGAAAAAAAACAACAACAATTTCCAAGCATGCTGAATGGCAAGCAGAAACTGTTAACTATTTTCTTTTTTTCCCAGGTTGAAATTCCACACCAAAATAAAGCTTTCAACCCTGAAGGGGTGCAGAGATTAAAAAACCAAACTGAACTTTCACCTCTCGAGCCGAGACGTGCGGTAAATTTGAAGTACATTTAGGGGCTGGTTCACGTGAAGTTATTTTTCATCTCTGCGCTTCCTGGTTGAAGTAGCAAGAGTCACAGGCAAAGCCTCGTCTGCGCAGATTCAAGGGTGTTCACTGCAAAGAGCTGAAGAAGGGAAGCGAAGACACCAGGGTGCCTTTGGCACTGACCCAGCATCTTGACCGGAGGTTTCAGGCTGTTATTTCACCTGTCCATCCGTACAGGGAAAGGTAACGCATACATACGTACTGCGAACGCTCGGAGGACAGGCACCGTGGAAGCGCAACGTGCCACTTTACGCTCCCAAAGCGCCTGGATGTGGCCGCAGCCAGCGTTTCCCTGAGCCGTCCAGCTAAACAGAAAGCCACGAGCAGCCGGTTTTGGGGACCCAGGACTGGAGAAGACATCCCAGGGCACCAAGTCCACTCCTCTGCTGCTGCTGCTGAAGTAAACTCTCTTTGTAGTTTTTCTTACTGCCCTTCACCCTTCTAGAGCTATTTCACAACCGTCAGCTTCAACTTAGCTTATTTACAACTGTCTTATGCATGTTTCTCCTCATGACTGTACTTTTATTTTAAGAAGCTCCTTCCTTCCCCTGGCGTTTACAGCCAGCCCCATTCTCCTGCTGCTGAAGTAAACTCTCTTTGTAATTTTTCTTACTGCCCTTCACTCTTCTAGAGCTATTTCACAACTGTCAGCTTCAACTTAGCTTATTTACAACTGTCTTATGCATGTTTCTCCTCATGACTGTACTTTTATTTTAAGAAGCTCCTTCCTTCCTTCCTCTGGCGTTTACAGCCAGCCCCATTCTCTCTCCGACTTCATTTTGTTAGGGACTTATCTAAGCTTTCAGTCTCTGCTCAGAAAATAGCCTGTTCCCTAATCATCCCTGGCCCTGCTCCAGTTCGAATTTATCTCTCTCAAATGTGGGGGACTGGCTCTGCATAAACTATGACAGATAAGATGGCAGGAAGGCCTTGTAAACAGCACTAATACTGCTTTCATTTTTAAGGGAAGAAACTCCCCTGATTCATCCTGGGACCCCGACCCTGTCATTTCCACCTCGCAGCCGAAACTCACAGGTTTAAGTCCCCAATAGCACAAAATGAAGCACCACACTCCGTACCACTTCTGTTTCTCCACCGCCCAAGGGTAAGCCCACTTCTCCCAGGCGGTGGTCTAACCCCCTTCGTCACGACCATCCCTGCCCGACGTGGTTTTACCAGCGCGTGTTCCCAACGTACCCGTGCGCTTTGCACCAGGCTCACGAAGAAGTCACTGCTGGTCCACCATCCCTCCCTGCCGAAGAGCTTCACTAACAAGCTCTCCTCATCCCAAACAGTGTTAAAAGGGAACTACCACTACCTTCTCCTTAGGGCTCTCCGTCCGATACCAGCTCCTTTCCCCAGCTGGGTAAGAGCCTTCTGCAGACCGTGCCTGGGTGCTGCACTTGCCCCTTAGTGCTCTTCCCAGCCTTCTACCGGCAGCTGTTTTCAGAGACTATCGGGCTACCTGGATTTTTACTTTCATCTAACACGGCTGTTCTCCGCCCCACATCGTCATCCGTGCCGAAACAGAAGCATTTCTTTAAAACTCTGAACTGCAGATAGCCTGCGGATCTGCACTCCTGCTCACCGCGGTGTCGCCAGACAGGCGTCCTTCCAGTGCTATCGCCAAAAACCTTCCAGTAAGTTAAAAGCACAGCTTTGTCACACCGAGCACCTTGGCATTTCCCGTGCAGCTAAGCCCATTCTGCTGTCGCGTACACGACCAAGGTGTCTAAGACAGACCGACACCACCTACAGCACCACAAACGCCGGTGCCTGTTCACAGCCTGCTCGCCAGCAAATAAGCCACCCAGCCGAGCTTGCCATAACGTTAACACATAGCCTGCACAGACGTTTTTAGCCATTTCACAATTACGTATAATTAAAATGTTTTTAAACTGCAGATTGTCACAAGTCTGTGTATTTAAAACAGCTTCTCCTTTTCAGTATAAAATGCAACTCCAGAACTCCCGAAGTCAAAGAATAATATTAATAATCGTAATATCACATGCTTGAATACTCTAATTAAACCAGCCTAGATCTGGCCAGTACTCAGACGGACTCCTTGCAAGGTAAAGGCAAGGCAAGTCTGCAGAAAGGCACGCGAGGAGCTCTAAAGAGTCATTTTTTGAGCAATATGCAAACCCAGAAGGCAGTGACTACCAATTATCATCTTCTGTGGCACGTTTCCAGAAGCAGTAGGTGTACTCCTGGCCAAAACCCAACTCTAATTATACAGTGTCCACCTACTCCTAAATTTCATCCGCAAGTTATTTTTCATGTTCTCTTTATAAAATGTATCGACTAGGGTTACTGGCACAGAACGACTGATGCCTTCGGTCCAAGGCCGGGTGCGTTTGAAGGGTATGAGCCAATTCGGATTGTTTTTATTTCCCATCATATTATTTGGACAAAAGACAGAATATTATTAACCAGAATTGACTAAGTCAAGGAGAAGCTTCACTGTAAAGAAACAAAGCTCGCATCCAAGTTTTTAACAAGCTTCAATTTCTTAAATCGATGTAGATTGACAGCTAAACCTCCAGGGTCTGCCATCTGCCAGAGATGCTTCCTACCTCCCTTCTCTGTTCTAAAACGGTCTTATTTGGGCAGCAAAGATCTGATCGATACCAAGATGAGCAGTGGCAGCGACAAAACAACAGCCATTCCCAGATTGAAATGCCTGGTTAGCTACTGGTTTCCAGTGCCAGAATGGAAATACATTATTCTGGACACCCCAAACCGCATTTGTGAAGGCTGAAGCAATGCTGAAGCCAGTTAATTTGAGAATGCTCTGGCGTTAACAAAAATCAATGCTTTTAAGTCTTAGCCTTCAACAGAGAATCCGATTCCCCCCCCAAAGTGACTGCAGAAGCACCCTGTTTATTCTGCTGCAGCCTGCAATCCCCTTCCTATTAGGTTTATACTGATTTCAACTGAACCAGAACTATATGAACAGGTTATGCAGAAGAAATTGGGGTAAGAGAAAGATTTCCTAAAGTTATAAAGAAGGATCCTTAAAATACCATGATAGCTTGGGAAGGAGGTGTTTTCCCAACTCTTCTGTGCAAACCCCATCAAAAGCAGCTCAGTCAGTTGTTGGGCTGAAAAAATAAGTCAGTGCAAGACGTACCGGAGACGAACAGACAACCTGCGTCAGCTAATGCCTCTCGCCTCCTCTCTCAGCGTCGCAATACCTCTGCTTCACAAACGCACGAGTCACACGTCTAAATAACGTTAGCTTTTTCTTGTTTGAAGGGATTTTGTTTGTTTGAGGGGTTATTCTTACTCTTAAATATTCGTTTGCTACAGTTACAGAATTAACAAGTACGTGTTTAAGTCATAGAAATACTTACAGACCAAATAATTATCATCCTTCTAGACACAGAGTGATCTATGTTCCAGTAGGTAAATGGAAGGAAAGTGATATAAAAAATCTCTTCACCCAAAGCAGCTGAAAACTTGAACAAGTAGTAGTAGAAGTAGTTCTTCACAATATACTTCTGCGCGCAACCCTGGAAATGAGAGGATTTTAGAAAGTTTTAGTGAATTAGCAAATTATATAAAACACGTAAGATAATTTAACTGTTACAGTTACCAGCCCTTAAACCAAATAATTTGTTGGAACAAGAACAAGCGTCAGGAAATGAAGTTCAATTTTTATAGTAAAACGAAGACTACAGCGATGGCTCAGTTACATTTCCTGCAGATCAGAAATCTATTCAAACTAACTAAGGGTAGCAGTCACATTGACAAAGATTTCCGGGAGATCGGATCAGTCTTTCCTCCGAGGAAATCAAGTATATTTAAGAACGGGTACCGATGCGTTAATTCTGAAGTTTCTACATCTGTAGATAAAAAGAGGCACCGTTGCTTTCGCTGGAAATGTGTTTTGAGATGAAAAAAGTAAACTGCAATTACTGAACCACTTCATTTTAAATTTGCCTCATTATAGCAGGCAAAGTTTACCCCGCTAGTCCCTGAAATTTGCCGTCGGGTGCCGCTGGTATCAGCATCCCCTCCACCGCCCTCAATACCGGGCTCTTGCGGGTGCTTCCGACCCCGCGTTCCCCCACGGCGGGACGCTCATCGTATCGCCCTGCGCTGAACCGCCACGGCTGTAAACTACAGCCCGTAAACCCGGCTGCATGAGCTGATCCGGGGGAAACAAGGCTGGGAGCGGGCAGAGAGAAGAGCTGCCCCTGTCACCTCCAGTGTCTTTAAGTCACAACAGGCAGGTTGTCTCCTTAAACAGGAGATACACTGCAAACTGTTTAGGACTTTATTCATTTTATTAAGCTACGGATTTCACTGCTCTCTGGATTTGGGGGGAAACAAGGCTGGGAGCGGGCAGAGAGAAGAGCTGCCCCTGTCACCTCCAGTGTCTTTAAGTCACAACAGGCAGGTTGTCTCCTTAAACAGGAGATACACTGCAAACTGTTTAGGACTTTATTCATTTTATTAAGCTACGGATTTCACTGCTCTCTGGATTTGGCAACTAGATGATTTCATTAGATGCACCCCACCTAAAAATACTTGTTTTCTCTCTTCTAAAAGGCTGCACCCAGCCCGCCGGAGCCGGGAAGCCACACGACAGCGTATATTATTAAGGCCACGACTTTGGTCACTTGCGGCGAGGTTTGCTGTTGCTGCCGTTTGGGACTAGTAGACCACTAAGAAGCCTCCCAGCCGGTTAGCAGGAGCAACATGCAAGTGAATCGCATTTTATTTAAACACCTGTACACTTTGGAAAAAAGGAGATATATATGAAGAGGATTTTTGATTTGGGGGCAGGAGCAAGGGAGCCTATCTAGTCTCTCTCCATCTCCCCAAAAAGAAAAAAAAAAAACAAAAAGTAAGAAGTTGATTGTGTAAATACGAGGTGAAAGAACTTCCTAAGGATGAGAGCTGAGAAGGGATCATGAAGGTTTCAGCATAGACACACTAAGTTAAGATATAGCTTTGACATAAGCTCCTAAAACTCTTCTAAGAGGAAAACTATTATGCTTGGACTTGACTGTATAACTAATCTACCAGAGAGAAATTTTCATCCTATGTGCCAGTGAGAAAATGTAAAAATCATCTAAGGAGTCTAGACATGCATCTGTGACTCATCATAAAAACCATTAGAAGTTCCAGTCCCTTAATCTGCTTTCAATGGAGATGAGGCAAACCGCATGAAGACAACAAAAGCAAGATGGAAAGAAGTTGCATCCATTCACCTATCACAGAAAAAAACCCCAACAACACATTTAAATTGATTTTTGCATCAATAAACAGAAAAGATGAGTCAACGCTTTTGAAAGACTGGGGTGACAGGAACGTTCCCCCATGTATTAGTAATAGAGGTCACAGATGAGTTACTGGCATCCCTCTAAGATCATTCAGCAGTATGCTATGGCTGAATAACAGAGCAATCAGCTTAAGTGTCTCGAGTCTCATACGCCACTTCGAAAACACCCCCAGTGCAATTAGCAGCTCCGACGCTTCTGCCTGAGATCCTGAAACCGCATTTGGCCATACGCACATTGCCCCAAAGAAAGCTCTCTTCTGGCATCGCTAATTCCTCAATTAAGCATCAGTCTCCAATGTATTAGGAATTACGTGCTCGTGTGCTTTAGATCAAAGATGATCAGACATATCCCTAAGGTAACTCTTTTAGACTTGGACTCGTGGGATGAGGGATAAGACTTTCCAATTCCAGTAATCTGTTTGTTTGGGGTTTTTTTGGGGGGGAATAATTCTTCAGGTTCTAAAAGAAATCTGGAGTTAATATTTCCAGGCAGAAGGCAGGACCAAGTCTTTCCACATGATTTTTAAAACCTTTCTTTTTTCTTTCTTCTTTTCTTTTCCTATCAGAAATCACTCCCCAGTTGTTTGGGGGGTTTTGTTTGGTTGGTTTTTTAAACACCTTTTTTTTTTAAACACTACACCAGCAGCTGCCTTTTTTTTAAACACTTTTTTTTTTTTAAACACTACACCAGCAGCTGTGGACAGCCCAACGTGTGAGGCAGGGGACAAACAGATCACGTCTGTGACACACGACGGTAACAGCCACGTGTTAGGCACGCAAGGTATCACACAATCGCTCCACTTCATTTTAGGTAGTGTACGGTAATAAAAAAAGCGACGTTTTCATTCATTGCGATCCTAAACACTTTTTTTTTTTTAAACACTACACCAGCAGCTGTGGACAGCCCAACGTGTGAGGCAGGGGACAAACAGATCACGTCTGTGACACACGACGGTAACAGCCACGTGTTAGGCACGCAAGGTATCACACAATCGCTCCACTTCATTTTAGGTAGTGTACGGTAATAAAAAAAGCGACGTTTTCATTCATTGCGATCCTAAAGCATTGTAAGTACAGAAAGTCCACCCCGTGCACCTTTGTACCCTGGCCCATGAGAGGTCTACGTTCCGTTGCAGCAGTTAGCTCACATTTACTATTTATATCCATTATTTCTGCAGAAAGCAAAGACTACTGTGCTTTGTGAAGCGCCTTCCCTTTTTATCCTCATTCTAACCCCAGTGCAGGAAAAAGCCATTACAATTATTTGTGTGAACATTTAGCATCTTCTAACACTCTCAGAAGTTTATTCAGTCTCTACTTTTAAATAACCCTGGATCTTTAGACTTGTTTGTATTTAATGCACTGAAGTGACCTGATGCCTTCCACAACCTCTGAAGACTTTCAGTGAGTCAGCCCCTCCATCCATCTCCATCACTATTCCGTCTGGATCAGAGAAGTTTTAATGGGCAGTAATTAAGGCTGTAGAGAATGTCAGAATTTTAAGAACATTTCAGAAGCAAGGTGTAATAAGCCACGACATTCGCAGACACAGACGACAGGTAATTTCACACAAATGACCCTTCTCATCAACTATAAAATATCTATTTTGAAAAAACTTAACTGCTCAAATTACAAGAGACTCACACATTCATGTGAGTCTCCATAAATTAAATACTCACCTGAAGTACTGGCACAGAAAATGGCTCTTGCAGGACACCCTAATTTCTCAGTCTCTGCACGCTGGTCACGGGTGGGTCACCCACGGCAGGCGCTGCCCCACGCACGCTCGGGGGTCTGAGGACAGCCCCTACGCTGCCGCAGCACCCACCCAACCTCCCCCGGAGCGTGGGAGCATCCCCAAAGTCTCCCTGCGGAGCGGTAACGACAGGGCCAGCAGAGCAGATCAAACCACCACCCTGGTGACCCTTGGGAGATACTAACACAATGACACAGTACGGCAGGAATCCATCGTTTCAGACAGCACATACATAAAGAACATTTAGCCTTTATAGCCGAAGTAAAGGAACAGCAGCTGAACCACTAATGTAATGGATTTAAAATGTATTTTTAGGCAGAGGTATACCCCCCACAAGACAAAAAAAACCCATGTAAAGATACCACTCCTTCCAATTCCTGTAGGATCTCTCTTGTCGGGCGCTGGCTTTCCCTGCCCTGCCTCTAGAGACAAGCTTCGCAGCATCAGACGTCTAAGGCTCAGAGCCCTGACCCAGAGACACCATTAACCAACGTTTTGTTCTCAGCTCTCAATTACTTTGGATCTTTCAGAACACGTGCATGTTTAATTAAAGTTCTTGAAGTCCCTTGCTTCCCTTCCAACAGAATTGCCTTGCAGAAGATCAGGAATTTCCCTCCCAAAGCCCCGAGTTAATGCATTGCGATACCTCTCACTTAAGGGAGGGGAGTTTTTTATGCTGCAAAAAGGCACAAAATTTAGAGAAACCACCAAAGACCAGGCACGAGAATAAAAAGCCAAAAATTCCCGTCTAGATGCTGCTGTACACGGAGACAACAGAAATCAGACAATCCAGTCCCGCAGTGCAGTACTGTGTGGAGCATAACCGGTGGGGAAAAAGCCTTCTGTATTGCAGTATTCTGTATAAGCGGTCAGTTTTACGTCACTTCTATGTTTCTTAACTGTACCCCGTTAATAAAACAACCCATCACGTCACAACCAAAAATTAGGTACCGGTGATCCGATTGTGGAAAAATAAGAAAAAGCAAAACCCACGATATCAAAGGCTTCAGCTCTTCCATCCATCTGCACAGCTAAGTGTCAAACAATCTCAGAGTTTTCTGAAGATCCAGCTGAGAGCAGCCAGTAACATCTCCAGTAACATCTCCAGCGCCTATGCATTCACCTCTCCTGGGAGCACCAACGCTAGAAACTCACCGCTCCAAGATGGAAGAACAGGGTGGCCAGGAAAAAGGGGCTGTGCCCCAGTGAGAGATCCTGGTGTGGCCGTGAGCCCCTCGCAGGGAGGGGTTGGGGGCACAGGACCGGTGGCGAGGGAGGAGGCAGCAAAGGAGGGATACAGACACACGGAAGGAATTGCAGAGATGTCAAAGAGAGCAGAGGGGAAGGCAGTAGCACACAGAGCCTACAAAATGCACATAAGGAGTCCCAAGGCACGAAAAGCTTACCTAACCCAGCTCATATCCATGTGCAGCTTCCCGCCCTGTTCAAGTGCTTTTAATCAGGTAATTATTTTCTTTTTCTCTCCCCCCCGAATGCGATGCAGCTGGTCAACAAGAGTTGTCCAGGTTTATATAGCGTCCTTGTTGTTGAAGAGACACCTAGAGCTAACTGAAACCCGAGAAACGTGGGGATGGCGACAAACAGAAATCACGAGAAAACCCTCCTTCAACGCTATAAAGTTCTGACCAGCTCTGCTATTAGCAGAGAGGGCTTGTTGACTACTACGCAAGTAGGCAACGTCCAACTCGCAGCTGTTGCGCACGCATTTGTAGTGGCATGCACTAATGGCATAATGATTAGGGACATGGCCTTGGATCATCATTTGATGCAGAAGCAAGACAATCTCTGCATGAGAAGTAACAACGTGCGAGCTTCAAGCCAGACAACCATAATGCTTTCAGTAGTCTCAGGCACAGGACAAGCAGGGAGTCCAAAAATCAGGTGGACTTCTGGTAGCATTTCAGTAGTTTCTTAATTCGTTCAAAGCACCAAAAAAGGCCATTATGTAAAGCTCTCAGCAAGGTACTTCAGCAGAGCAGTGCCGCACGGCCAGCGGCACCAGGGACGGCTGGAAGCTGTCAGGCTGAAATGGGCCAGGCTTTGCAGGACCAAAGGCTGAGACCAGTCAAGTGGGAAACAGGAAAGGTGCGTCCAGGACTCCCACCAGTGCTGCCACGCCGGGCACAACGCTCGCCCAATCGATGTCGCACCATTCATCACCTCTTAACGTCAGTGCATCTTCATCCAAAGTTTCCCCCTTCAGTCTGTAAAGGACGGTCAGCTGAGACAGATACACACACCTGCACGATCAACACACACTCAGCACACCGCAGCTAGGACGGGTCCAGGACATAGCTAAGACACCTCAGTTTATCCCTGAAGATTTCATTTTTTTAATCTTCAGATTATTTTCCCTTCCACTCTCATTAGTACCCGGGAGGTAGACTGAATTATAAGTTATATTTCTATACATTGCTCTTGAAGTAACATAAGAGGAACCCCTTCCTGCAGTGATGGCCAGAAATCCTGACTTACCTGCTAAAGGGAAGGTGACTCATAACATTTGCACAGAATAAGACATGAAAAAGTTTGATTAGACAATCTGGGATTCTTTTTTTAAATTCTTCGAACAGCCCTATGGTACTGAGTCATAAGTCCCTGTATACGCTGAAACTTCTGCAATTTTGCTCTCAAGATGCTTCTCAGGACTTCTTCGCAGGAATCATTTTTCACAGAGAGGACACATGATGCTGCTTCTGTTAAAGGAACACAGGTAGATGTAACAGAATCTGCCAAGTCATTTAAATATAAAGTGGAATAAAATAAGACTAGAGTTGACAGAGCACTTGCTTCGGCAATTAACAGGAAGACTCAATGAAGGAAAAAATTGATTATGTCGTCTTCCTAAAAGAAAGCCTTCTTAATTAAAAAAAGAAAAAAGAAAAGCCCGTAAGTCTCTTTCAGAGACACAGGGGAATGGCTGCTAACGAGACTGGGATTGCTCGTGAAGGACTATGCCTGCAGTCAGCTGGAAGGACAGCCTCGTGTTTCCTGAAAGACAGCCTCACCGAAGTCTAGTCCAGCCTGTCCACCAAGGACAGACAGTTTACAGTCCCATCACTCTGACAGAAGTTTGTCTAACCTGTCCTTACTGATGCCGATGGTGGAGGCTCCACTGCTTGCTCCAGGCAATCTCCGTGTGCTTTGCTCTCCTTGACACCTAGCCTGAAACTTTCTCACTGAAATTTAAACTGATGGCTATTTACTTACCTACTGCAGACAAGGAACAAATTGTTTCCTTCCTCCGAAGGCTGACATGGGAGAAGCTTGTTACAAGCGTTCAAAAAGGACGTAACTGTCCTCTCTTCCACTGCTTAATCGCCTGGTATTTCTTACAGAAGAAATTTAGCATTTTCCAGACACAGCACTTAACGTGCCTGCCTTGAATTATGGTGCCCAAAGATCAGACGTGACACGGCAATGCTGAAGGAATAGTCCTGCACAATTTCATTCATTTTGCAGGCTGTTTTCAGAATAGCGTGCCACCATTGAACCATGCTCAACCTGTGACCTCCTCTAATACCTTTTTTCTCCACGAAAGCCTATTGCTTCCCATTCTGTAGTTGAGTATTTATTACACCTGCTTGTTCAATAGGTATCTGCACCTATTGAATAAAGTCAGTTTCCAACCATACCTTCATCTTGATGAGACTATTTGATTTCTGTTCTTGTCCTCCAGTCTACCCGCAGCTCCTCCTAAATTCATCTCACAGGCAGCGTGCCTCTCACACCTACCTTTCCAGCTAGTTACTTCCGTGTGGCTATAAAACCTATTCTGAAGAGCATCTGTACTCATCGTTTTCCATCAAAATGTGTTCTTCGTGGCACTCAAACTCGCAGGCCATTCAATTTCATATATTCCTTTCTTAGCAGATGCCTGGAGAGTTGACATCCATGATTCCTACCAGCTCATATGCTTTGGAGCTTGTGCTAGTTGCTAACAAAAAGGCAAGATCATCTGATCTTCTCCACACAGTGGCCTCATGGTATCGGAATGATGTTTCAGCCCTTTTCTCCCAGTATCATTCAGAGAAACCCAAAGAGGTCTACCTTCCACCACGGTCTTCAGACTTGTGAGCAAACACCTATACACACATCCCCGACAGGGAGGGTAATGCCTTTGTCTTTATTTCCTTGCACGCTCTTTATGGAAAGTTGTCCCTCTCACGGCTGTTCCAGTTGCCCGAGTAACTCCTCGGACATGCAGTTCTTACGCTTTTGTTTTTAATCCCTGATGAGCGTCAACAGCAGTTTCATACCAAGAAAGCCGCACAACACCAGCATAAGTAGGGCTGCGTGCATCTACTTCTTGATGAGCACTGTGAAGGCGGCTCACCTCCTTCATCCTCTCAGCAGGCGACGACCAGCCCTGCTTTGCCAGCCAGAGGTTAGGCAGGCTGGACACGGCTGGGGGGGGTGCCCCCGACAAAACTGGTGGGTGAGCTTCCCACGTGCTTCAGCATCCTCCTACACTCCTGGAAGAACTGGCTGATTTGTGCAATAAGGAAGTAACAGGGCAAGAGAGAGGCAGGAGAGGGAAGGGCGGAAGGAAAAGGCTTCCTTCCTCCCTGACTTACAGTGGGGGTTTGTTTAATTGCATTTTAATTTGTGAGAATTAGATGGAGATGGTGTGAGGTGCACCACGGAGCCTACGCCTGAAAGTGTCCGAGGAAGTAATTTTAAGGGTTAGGTAGCTGCAATGACTGTGGACAGAGGCGGGGGCAAGCTTGAGTTAAGGACCAGAAAAAGGAAATTGCCGACGGCTCAGAAGGAGGGGGACTCCTGCTTCAAAGCGGAGATCAAAAGAAAAAAGCCTCTGAAACTCAACCATATTTCATATCTCCAAAGGCTGAGTGTTACTGAAAGTGGTTTTGGATAGGAGAAGGATGTGTCACACAACAACAGTTTTCAAGCCGCACAGCATTAGACGGCCACCCTGCCCACACGTCAGCTCCCTGCGAGCACCGCCACCTCTCCTGTTTGACTTCCTGCCAAAACACATGAGTCAGAGCGTTGCTAGGACCTGCACGGCTGCTAGATACCCAGGCTGCTCTCCAGAGATCTGGAGAAAGAAGAGTGGGAAGCCCCTCACTTTGCTTTTTCCCCCAGCACGCCTGGGTTTGGGGAGCTCCCGGCGGCCGGCAGCCTAACCCAACAGAAGCATACAGGAATAGCCAAGTGACCAAGGACTTCAATACTGTGTTTCTTCTCATAGCAAAATGCTTGTTCTCATCTTAAGACTTGCTTTTAGAAATTAACTATAGCCTGGAAATTTGACACCGTAGATTAGGTGAGCTTCCCACGTGCTTCAGCATCCTCCTACACTCCTGGAAGAACTGGCTGATTTGTGCAATAAGGAAGTAACAGGGCAAGAGAGAGGCAGGAGAGGGAAGGGCGGAAGGAAAAGGCTTCCTTCCTCCCTGACTTACAGTGGGAGAACAGGTTTGTTTAATTGCATTTTAATTTGTGAGAATTAGATGGCAATTTTGTGAGGTGCACCACGGAGCCTACGCCTGAAAGTGTCCGAGGAAGTAATTTTAAGGGTTAGGTAGCTGCAATGACTGTGGACAGAGGCGGGGGCAAGCTTGAGTTAAGGACCAGAAAAAGGAAATTGCCGACGGCTCAGAAGGAGGGGGACTCCTGCTTCAAAGCGGAGATCAAAAGAAAAAAGCCTCTGAAACTCAACCATATTTCATATCTCCAAAGGCTGAGTGTTACTGAAAGTGGTTTTGGATAGGAGAAGGATGTGTCACACAACAACAGTTTTCAAGCCGCACAGCATTAGACGGCCACCCTGCCCACACGCCAGCTCCCTGCGAGCACCGCCACCTCTCCTGTTTGACTTCCTGCCAAAACACATGAGTCAGAGCGTTGCTAGGACCTGCACGGCTGCTAGATACCCAGGCTGCTCTCCAGAGATCTGGAGAAAGAAGAGTGGGAAGCCCCTCACTTTGCTTTTTCCCCCAGCACGCCTGGGTTTGGGGAGCTCCCGGCGGCCGGCAGCCTAACCCAACAGAAGCATACAGGAATAGCCAAGTGACCAAGGACTTCAATACTGTGTTTCTTCTCATAGCAAAATGCTTGTTCTCATCTTAAGACTTGCTTTTAGAAATTAACTATAGCCTGGAAATTTGACACCGTAGATTAGTCACGTATTTCCACCCAGCAGCATCATGAACCCAGTCAGCCGGCTTCTGCACAAAGATCGTTTCCACGGTAGAGGTCTATTTAGAGAGGCACGGAGCGGCAAGGCTTCTGGAAGATAAATGGGCAGAGTAACACCGTACCATTTTCAGACAACTAAATTATTATTTCTTTATAATCTGTTATAATTAGGCAACAAGGAGAATTGACTGTTTCCCCAGCAGATAGTTCCAGGATTCAAGTCAAAGAGCAGTTTCCTAAGGCAGTGCCGAATAAGGCTCTATTTTGAGAGGCACGGAGCGGCAAGGCTTCTGGAAGATAAATGGGCAGAGTAACACCGTACCATTTTCAGACAACTAAATTATTATTTCTTTATAATCTGTTATAATTAGGCAACAAGGAGAATTGACTGTTTCCCCAGCAGATAGTTCCAGGATTCAAGTCAAAGAGCAGTTTCCTAAGGCAGTGCCGAATAAGGCTTCAAGTTAACTGTCACTGTAAATACGCCAGTCCCAGGTAGATGTGCCCCTGGAAGGCAGAGACCACTGTAAACAGGAAGGGACACGGCGTTCAAATTGCAGCCGTGACTGTAGAGAGGCATGCTGGAGGACACCTCAGCAGCCAGCCAGCCCCTGGGGACGAGAGCAGTAGATAAGACGTTCTCAATTCACTCGCTGCCTCATTATTAGTTGCGATTAGTGCAGGCCATGCCCATGTCAGCTCTGTTTCCAACGGGGAAACACACAAGGAGACCAACGGGTGACCCAATGTCACCGACAAGCGCTGTTCAAGCAGACGGCCAGGATCTCTTACGCCGCTGAACAAGTGACTCTGTGGCTGAAGCCCCCTTGGCACCCCAGCAGCCTCCACGCGCCAGCACCGCTCGGCACATGCTTGCAAGGTTTAAGGCTTCAGTCTGTGCCAGTTCACTATTCACCCCGGCACCTCGCAGGTAGGGGTGACACTGGCATCACAGCCGCACTGCCGTACATACCCCCTCCTCCTCCCTAGACCCCTCTTACAGTCTTTTGCTTATTCTGTCCTCTGCTTCGTGCCACACATCCTGGTCCACGGGCCTTACATTTGTCAGGGAACAGGCTCCTTGCTGCTAACGCCTCTGAGCCCTTTCCCATGCAAACATTCAGTCTTTGTGGCACGACTGAGGTGCCCGACGCGCCTCTCCTGGAAAATACAGTATCTCAACGCCCTCCCTTTGCACAGAGAAATAGGGAACACTGAAGGCAATACACCTAATTAAACTGGTTAGCATAAGTAAGCAGATATAATTATGTCAAGTCGAGCTAGCTGCAAAGGGGATAACAACAACCTGGTCTGCTGTTACAGGATGATCACACAGCTTCGTGCGTACCAGAACTGGCAGGCTCAGGGAACTCTATTAGCAGTAGTTTGCAACAGCCAGTTGTCTTCAAAAGGAAGGATTAAACATACTAACATACTTTTTTTTTTTTAATCTAGTAATAAATATTCACAAATATAGTAATACAATAAGATACTAATAAATTAGCAATGTAACCCTATATTAAAGCATTCACATACCTCTAAATCTAGACCGGTATCAGTTTACCTTGGAAAAATAAGTTACAGGTGCTAACTATACTGAATTGATATGAAGCCCTGTAAAGCAGGAACTTGAATAGCCATTTTAAATAAAAATCTCATGGTTTAGGCAACGCTACCTGTACATTCTAGACCTCAGATTTACTTGCCGTAGCAGTCAATAGTCACCTTCCATTGCCCAGATGACCCATAAATACTCCCTGCAGAGCATATGCACAAGGTGAAGTAGAAGAACCAGCTGTCCAAAGGAATTTTCCAGGGAGAACAGATTTTCTCTGGCCCCTCACTCGTCAGACCTATTCCTGTTCTCCAGAGACCCAAAGGAGAAAAATAACAGCAGATGAGCTTTTATTCTTCCAGTTGATATCTGAACTAATGGCCTAAGACATTCAGCAGAATTGTAAAACAGTAAGTGGCTCACCTCCAAGTACTGGAATTAATCCTAGGATCCTGACAGCTCCTCGCTACGAGGTCCAGCAGCCTCCAAAAAGATGACTCAGGCTGTGGGCCGGGAAGCGCTGAGTCACGAAGCACCTAATCACCGGCGTAACGACTCGGGCTCCCGGCACAGCCCCTCGCATGCCCCCTGCACCGCCACCCACCTCGCCGGCAGCAGCTCCCTCAGCAGCAGGCACCGCACAGCCACGCAGGATACCCATTACAATCAGCAAGTTGAGGTTTCACAAAACGTTGTTAGCATCAGGCGTTTCTGCAGCAAGATCTAGAAGATGACTGTACACTGGTAACAAATGGCACGGGCCCAGCTTTGCTGCCTGTTCTCCAGAGGGGACACTGGTCTTCTCGCTGAGGAGCAGCAAACCCAGCACTAACAGACCTACACAGGGTTGCCGCACGCTACATGAATCTTGGATGCAACTGTACCGTCATCTTCCAAAGGACCATCACCCACAGGGCTGGCCAAAACCATCCGATGAAACAGTCTCGTTCATACAGACTAACAACGTCCCCTACCAGCTGCTTCCCATGGAAACCTTAAAACAAAAATCGGACACGTGCAAGATAAGCAAGCTCCCTCGGCCGCCACACCGGGTAGGGGAGAACTGAACACAAAGTACCAGAGCAGCGGGAACGATGCTGAGGAACGTGAGCCTCGTGCTCAGCCCATCGAAATAAGAATCTGGACCTCCTGTTTCTCCAGCTGCAGCTCCAAACTGAGGAACTTCCAAAAGTTCAGCCATATTCTCTAGGAGGACAAAGCACTAGCACTTGAGGCAGAAATGCCTTGCTGCCAGCTCTCCTAATGGTGCTCATGGGCTTTTCTCACAAGGGTTTGTCTCACCTGCTGAACCTACCTTAGCTACTGTCAACTTACTGCTGCATGGAAAGGGAAACAACGTGAAACCAAGTAAGCCAGTAATACGATTTAAAAAGGAAGAGCAAGACTCTGAGGCTGATGCAAAAATCTATTGGAAGGGAACACCACAGAAGAGAGACTTTGTAGAGCAAGTCTACTTCACATTACCAGACATTCCATCACAGCAAAAGCAGTGCTGTCATCTATGTCTTGCCAGTAATTAACTACATTTTTGGGGATTGCAATACACCTCAGGCGGATGTGCAGTTTTTACCGACCTTTTCCGTTTCTGTTACCATCACCTTGCTGGTATCCTGGTTATTAGCCGTCTCACCTAAGGCACGACCAAGAACTATACAATCACTAAACGTGATCAGGCAGTTTATAAACATTGCACCAGTTCGGAGCAGTTCTGACAGTTAAGGTATAACTGCAGAGTAAACACGGACTGTACTCTTCCAAAGGCAGAAAGATAGATCTCAAGAGATGATAAAGCATCTGGGAAGAGTGGAGAAAAACAAACAAATCTCTACAGAGAACTTTGAATGAGAGATTTTTTTGTTGTTGTTGTTCCCTTTAATTCAGGCTATCAATTTCAGGAGCAAAAGTCCATCAGGAGGTTACAGATAAGCAGAACTCTACTTTTTAAATATATGTAACATTTATTTGGCCACTCACTAAAACTGGACAAGTCTTCAGAAAGTTGGTCAGTATTTTTAAGTGTGCAACTCGAGGGCTTCATACAGAACGTCAGGAAAAGGTATCTTCCAAGCAGATTCAGAAAGAAATTCCCTGTGAAACAAACTAATATTAGAGAGGAGTGCAGAAAAAGAAGTATTAGCTAGAGACAGGATAATTACAAGAACTTACTGTCTTGTCTTCCGTACTAATAAAACCCAACAGTTCCTTCACTAAAAGCCCATGGGTTCAATATTAAGTCCAAGCCAGGGCATGATTCCAGCTAGCGCGTTGGACTAGCACCGTTTCGTATCAACCTCAGATACCTGAGTTCTCACTTGACGTATTAAAAAGTGTTTCTAGCTGATCTGGTAACCAAGGGAACATCAAGAACATGGGCTAAGCAACCGATTCAAATATTTAAGAAACACATGCAGCCCTCGCTGTCACATCTAAGCATTTCATTCCTTGTCTTGTCATCTCAGGGCAGCTCCTGCGGGGCAGACGGGACTGCATTACAAAGATTCAGAAATACAGCCACTCAGTGCGCTGCTGACCACTGTAATGAGGCCTTGCTAACTTTTTTTTTTTTTTTAAAAAAACCCACATATAATCTGCAGGTTATGCATAAAAGAAGACACTGATGCATCACGAGTAGCACTTGCTGGCAACAAATGCATGCTGCATGCATCTGCAGGTTACACATTATAGAAGACACTGATGCATCACGAGTAGCACTGCTGGCAACAAATGCATGCAGGTAGTTAGAGGCCTCCTTCTCCCAGATCATGAGCTGTCCTGTCTTGTTACCCTCCTGAGGGATCCCCGTCTCTCCATGCAGTATGGCATCCGTCCCTACCAGGGGTGCCCATCCCCTCCCAAACCACCACCAGCCGGTAGCCCTCAGCTCCCTTTTCCCCAGAGTCCCTCCAGCCGGGCCACCGTGGCCCACGATCCAGCCCACATCAGATGCGGGGGGCTGAGAGCTGGCACAGAAGAAAGGGGAATGTCCGAGGGAGATGGAGCTGTGGCAGCCCCAGCATCTGGCCAGCCGTTCACGTCTTCTTCGCTCAAGCACTCAATCATATACTCTGTTTTCACAGGTATAACCTACTGATCATTCAAGAACCTACACAGAAGAACCTGAAAGCTTTTAAGACTACTGCATTGTGACAGTAAAGACAAAGTAATACAGCCTCATAGAAACCTCCTGTCCTGATAATACAGACTTCGAAAGCCCCAAGCTTCAGAAAGGGATGCTCAAGTTGAGCACAGAGCCATCCAAGGTCACCAGGAGCGAGATGCAGGGGCAGTGCTCAAGCACCTGCCTGCAGCCAAGAACAAGAAAATGCCACTGTCCATGGAGAGTTTACGGCCAAAGACTTCGCTACGTGTACTAGACTCCTCCACTTCTTTGCAGATACATCAGGGCAACCCCAGTTCATTTAGCAACAGAGCAGCGAGTGCATTTTTTGGCATAAGGAAGATCCAAATTCACTTTCTGCATCGCCTGGCAGGTTGCAGAAGACCCTCTTTGTATAAATGGATTTTCACAGGGGCAGAGAGAGTCTGTCTTCATAATTCTAGCACTTCATCGAAACATCGGCCAAGCCATTACTCCCATCTCCATTTTCTTTGGATTTGAACCCAACTTTCACATGTTTCAGAAGCGAGTGTCCAAATTACGTGGAAACAAACTCTTCTGCTTTTACCTCCAGGTCTCACGAAGCCTTACTCAGGACATACTCACCCTTCAGTAAAGGTAGCTGTTTCTTGTTTTGTGAAACCCTAAACAATTGCTCCAGGTGAAGTGAACGGCTCCGTTCATGGAGCATTAACTTGGACAGGGTTTTAGTATCAATACTGTTACATTAATCATGTCACCGTTCAACAGCAAGTAGTGAAAACAAATCTTTTAGTGAATTATCTGCATAATTTACTGAAAATAGTTTACTGTAGTTCAGAAGTGAACAGACTGAAGGACTACGCCGATTGTCCTTATCTTCTAATTGAGAAAGAGTCAAACAGCGGCTGGTGATGAATTTTAGATGCTTGAAATGGGAAACCAAGCACTGGATGTAGAACAGGGACGGGTAAAAATAGTACGAGAGGGGAGGACTGGTAGAGCCGCGGCGTTCACGGCCGGCCCGTGTTTATTTTGCAGGTAGAGTTTGGAAGACAATTCTCACACCTCCTTTCCGAAAGGCACCACAAAGCGATCTGCTAACGAATTAAAGTCATTACAGTAAGAGAAAAAGCAGGTTATCCAACCTGTACACATGGGTTGCGTCACGCCCTTCCCTGTTCCCTTCAGATACACAAGGGAATTACAGACCGTGCCATGAAACGCCGTGACCTGCTTGGCCGGCGGGAAGCGCAAAGAGCGGGGCCCTGCCTCCGCCAGAA
>NW_008795035.1:10596500-10597863 GCF_000699145.1 Aptenodytes forsteri
CCTCCCCACGCCAGCACTCACGCTACCGCACCTCTGGGTGGAAGGGCTCCCCCGGCTCGCATCCCACCGGTCCCCCTCTCGGGTGTCACACGTACCCTGGGCTGGCCCCGGTTCCGTTTTTGTCCCGTCTTTATTTTTTCTCCTGAATTTATTTTTTCTCCTGAATATTTACACGTCGGTATTGTATACATACACATGTACGCACACCCAAGCACACGTCTCTTAAGCGTTTTCTCCCTTAAATGCAGCTACGGAGTTTCCCACAGAACGAGAGACGTTACCGCTTGGAAGATGCCCCTCGAGCTCCGGGGCTGCAAAACCTGCCGTGGATGATACTCGCCGATTTCTGCTCGTGAAACGTTAAGGACCTTAGTTTTGTTGGTGTATTTGACTTTTTTAGAACATTTCTATCCCTATTTTGTACAAAGATTGCAAAATCATCATTTGCTCGATGTAGGCTCGTTGCACATTCGTTACTTTTCCCCCCTCTCAAACACCCCAAATTATCCAGGATTGCACCCAGGCTTTTTTCTCCAGAGCCCTTGAAAACCAAAGCCCTGCTCCTCCGCTTTTTAGAAAGCGGGTTTGCCCCCCGTGCCGTTGCTTGTGCTGACCGCGGGAGATGCTCGCCCAGCCTCCGCGAGGCACTGGCAGGGTCGTCTCCTCACCCGGCCCCGGCTTGGGCCAGGCCAGCTCCGCGGCCGTGGGCGGCGTGGCCTCCGCGAGGAACTGCAGGGACAGGCCTCCTCCGCTCCCGTCCAGGCTCTAGGGCAGACTCCGTAGATCCCATCTAATCGTTTCGCGTGATTCATTTTCTTTTATCTTCTCAAAATGTAATCTTCTATCGTTCGAGGTTTGCCCAACCACAGCTCCAGGTGACATCATGTTTCAGTGATGCTTTCCTCATTGCTTGTGCGCGCACGCACTCATCCGCGGCCGTGATGACAGGGTTGCGGCTCACTTGTTGGCAGAACCAGTTCACACAGGCTGAGGAGGGAGGCTGCCCCTAATAAATTAATGGCTGTGTAATTTATTAGGTGCACTCATAAGTATCAGGGAAGCTTTTCTGTTCGTTTTCCCGTTTCTTGGATATGCGAAACATCCGCAAGTGTGGAATTTCAATTAAAAATTGCATTTATATTGCTTAATTCCTTCTACATAGACCGACTTCAGTAGAGCTGGATGAGAGGTGAGTTTGGTCCGTAGTTCCTTCACGGTTATTTTCATTGTATTACAGGAAGAGCCTTCAAAACTATTTCATTCTTATTTTATCCACCCATATGACAACACGCATGAGAGTTTTTAACACGTTAATTTGAAGAGTAAAATTACGGCCCCGCCGGAGTGGGTGGGAGTTTTGTCG
>NW_008795035.1:10597966-10614796 GCF_000699145.1 Aptenodytes forsteri
TTGCGCCCCCGCCGGCGTGGCTGGGAGTTTTGCCGCTGATGTGCCTGAGATAGGATCTCATCCAGAGACACGGCGTAAAGCAGGAAAGCAGGAAGGAAAGCGCGTGGCCGGGGCCAGCACTCGGTAGGTATTTTAAAACATCTCTTTGTCAACCACAAGTCAATATTTATCTGATCTGCCCACATACTTGTGTCTCCCCGTTGTCATTATAATACTTCCCAAGTATTAAAACAGAACTAACAATTTGAGATAGGATCTCATCCAGAGACACGGCGTAAAGCAGGAAAGCAGGAAGGAAAGCGCGTGGCCGGGGCCAGCACTCGGTAGGTATTTTAAAACATCTCTTTGTCAACCACAAGTCAATATTTATCTGATCTGCCCACATACTTGTGTCTCCCCGTTGTCATTATAATACTTCCCAAGTATTAAAACAGAACTAACAATTTGTATCCAGCTTCTACCTAATTCTTCTTCAGGCAAACACGTAGGTCAGTAGGAGAGTGCCTCAGCGAGGATGTCAGGATCCAGCTGATAAGAACTCAGGATGACTGAGATTTTTTTTCCCAAACTTACTCTAAACCTAATAGAGCCAAAAAAATAAAAAGGGGGGGGGGGATTTCTACCTGTTGTTAATTTTAATCTGCCTTGTCCATGTCTTTAAGCACTCCAGCTCTTAGTTTGTCTTTATTCGCTAAGGCTTCCAAGAAAGCCAAAGAGGGGGTGGGGGGAATCGACTTTTAAGAATTTACCATTTTCTTGACATTAGCTTAATACAGCTGTGACTTTAGATTGGGTTAGTAGATTATTTCAGCGGAGGCATTCGCGCAGAACAACTGCATGCAGTTTTTACCCCCGTTATTTCCTTACGTTAGCTTTGAGTAGCAAAGCATTAGACAAACCCAGGTCTAAGAGACCTTCCTACTGCTATGTGGACTGGGGAACACCAGACTAAGCAAGCCCTCTCGGCTTCCCGGGGGAAGCGGCACGCAGGTACGATCCACTGGGGAATGGGACAAAAAGCAAGGCCAGAATTGCAGCGTCATTGAAAAAAAAAAACCCGCAAACCGGGTTTGAAGCGTGTGCCGGATCTGAAGGAACTTTAAGCATCCCTTCAGTCAAGACTGCAGTGACTCTTTCTCTCTGCAAAATAAGGCTGCGTGTGGAAAGGATGCTGCCCGTCGTTCCCAGCTTAGAAATGAGCTGACCCGAGTTAGGTTGGAGGTGTGGGGGCATTTTATAAAGGTGCTTTGGGGGCCCAGGGGTGCAAATATCCAGCAAAAAGGGATTTGTGCGAATGCCTGGAGAGGCCAGACGCCTAACACTCGTTGAATCAACATGAGCAACTATAAGTGGTACATAAGCTGATGATGGAAGTTTGTGACCCCTTTTTTGCTACAGAAGGTGAAGGGATTTGTGAAAGTTATGTTCCTAACATAGACTGATATCTGGAATGAAAGAAACATTTCCGTTTGGGATTAGGGCACGAAGTTTTCATGAAAGAAAACTCGTTGATGGCTTTTGGACGTTTTCTTAGGAAGATAACCATCAATCTGATCAATCTGCCTCTGCTACCTCCCCTCAACCAATTTTTGAACCATCTGGCAAATTCAAACCACGTTCATCATGGGAGCAGAGGTTTCCGCAGACCTGCTGTCGTGGTTTAACCTCAGTCGGCAACTGAGCACCACCCAGCCGCTCACTCACTCCCCCCCCCCACCCCCGGCGGGATGGGGGAGAGAATTGGGAGAGTAGAAGTGAGAAAAACTCGTGGGTTGAGATAAAAACAGTTTAATAATTGAAATAAAATGATAATAACAATAATAATAATGTAATAATAATGATAATACACAAAGCAAGTGATGCACAGTGCAATTGCTCACCCCCCGCCAACCGATGCCCAGCCAGTCCCCGAGCAGCGGCCCCCCCGGCCAGCTTTCCCCAGTTTATGTACTGAGCATGACGTCCCATGGCATGGAATGTCCCTTTGGCCAGTTGGGGTCAGCTGTCCCGGCTGTGCCCCCTCCCCGCTTCTTGTGCACCCCCAGCCTTCTCAGTCGGTAGAGCATGGGGAGCTGGAAAGTCCTTGGCTAGTGTAAGCACTGCTCAGCCACAACTAAAACATCGGTGTGTTATCAACATTGTTCTCATCCTAAATCCAAAACACAGCACTGTACCAGCTACTAGGAAGGAAATTAACTCTATCCCTGCCGAAACCAGGACACCTGCACTCCTGCACTTTGCGGGAGAAATGGCAGTGGAACAGCGGACGGAGACACAATTCGGGCTGCCTGATGGCCCCACTCAGGACACACTTATTTCCAGGCGTGCTACTCGCAATTCCACCTCTTGCCTATCCGGTACCTAACAGATACGGGCACGGCTGCAGGATACAGCAGCGTGGTTTTGGACCACCGGGAAGAGGGAAATAAGAGATACTTCCAGGATGGAACAGAGGATCGTAGGAAGGTCCGTAACACATCAGTGGGAGGTGTTTGGGCCACGAAGAGGATGGAGGGTTTGAGGAGAGAACCGAGGGCAGAAGACTGACTATTGCAGTGGAAAGTGCCTAGTAACATGGAATAAAAATGTATAGGAAGCTTGTTTTATCATTCACACTGCTCATGGAACAACTTGCTTATTCTTGCTCAAAGCAAGAGTATGAACCATTCCTCTTCTATTCCTCTTTAGAACAATGCTCTAATCACCTTTTCCTGGGACCTACCTCACAGTGTCTCTGATGGCCAAGGAAAATACTCAGGGTTTGAAAGATTTGCTTTAGGGAAAAAAAAACCAAAAACCAAAAAAAACCAACAAAAAATTCAAGAACTGTCCCACACTTCATATGCCCCATACAGATTTTCTGACATGTCGAAAGGCAGTTTTCTGTAAAACCAGTGGAAGCAACATCACTGCAAAGGACTAGATGAGTAGCATTCTGAGAGTGTTTAAAAGAAGCTATTTACAAACTGTCCTGCTGCGAAAAACATTTTTAAAGCTTTAACTGGTGAAACTGCCTCATCTAGGGCCAAAATTTCTCACTAATAGCTGGTCAGCATTCAGCTGCATTTTCACAAGGGAAGAAAATCACCTCTGGGCTGAGGATCAGCGTGAGAGATGAGAATACGAAGGACAACTTTTGAGAAAGCTGAAAATAGTGCCTTGCGCTGAAAGCATTTCCTTAACAACAGTGGGTGTCACCGTCATGAGGGTGGATAATTTTGCCTCCAGCATCAACAAAGCTAAGAGCGAAGTACCGATTCCACGACGTGGGGGGGTGAATGACGATGCTAGGAGAACACGGCTCAGTTTTCGGATGCCAGCGTGCGTTTGCAATCCTGACAGCCAGACAAGTCTTGTTTTGACTCATAAGCCGAGGGAATGGGTCTGAAGGAGCAAGTACGAGCATCACTTCTACAGTCGCTCTACAGACAACAACCACGTTTCACTGCGGAGGATCGTACTTAGAGTTACTTCAGCTGATAGCCCTTTCAGGCGGCGGCGGGTTATTAGTTATACACACAAATGTCAGAACTGCAGCTTTCTGAACAAAAAAACACGGGGATGACATGAACATGGACAAGACGAAGCCTCCGCTGAAACTGCCGTGGAGCAGGCGCAGAGCCGCTGCATTATGAGATGTCTCTGGTCCCAGGGGAAAAGGACTTACTAATATCTTTAATACCTGGAGGGGGGATGAAGATTTGACAAGGTAGAGCTATAAAAACCAGCACGCTGTGACCTGGGACCCGCAGAGCGTGATGGCGGGATGTGGGCTGTGCCAGAGGGAGGGGTGGGACTCAACTTACTGTTTTGCCACGATCCCTCTTCTTCACCATTTGAAGACGCTTGGGGCTAGACGCAGAAATCCTTTGGCCGTGCAGTGAAGACAGAAATCCCACCAACTCATCAGTATCATGGCACATTGCATTTAAACAGGCTTTGGACAAATTTTCTTTCCCAGCTTCACCCCGTATGTTTTTTTTTTTACCCTCAGTCATTTTCTCGATGTACTTTAGAGCCCAACTCTTACTTTCATCTTCCTTCACCATTTTTTGGAAATTTGCGTTTTTCATTGTTTATATTGCGAAAGAAACTATTAAAATTTGTATGGTTTTAATACCAAAAGTTCCGAGTACTCTTTTTATAAGATTCTTGCATTTTCATTTCATTTAGCTCACACGTTACTGAACACATTATTTTGGATCTGAGACTTTTGTACTGAATGTCAGACCCAACCACCCACTAACTTCACAGGGAACAAAAAAGGAGCTTTCTCAGCTTAGCTGGAAGAACTGAAGATTTCGAAGTGAGGTGAAGAGATGGCAAAGTTCTGTAGAAGGTACCCTTAGAAACCAAGGCATGAGAGGCTATGGTTTTCACAGCACCTGAATCTTTTGCTTTTGATTCAATGCATATCGAAGTTCAAATAAAATTCATTCCAAAGAAGTTCTCTTAGAAAAAAGTCTTTTGCAACATAGGTCAGTAAAGAAAAAGAATCACAAAGTTTCACCAGGCTTTGCTCTGCAGCAGTAGGAATGGTCTTCTGTCTGCAATGTAAAGCCGTGGATAGGTACAATTCTCACTGAATCTCTCCCAGATTTGATCGCCGTTTGAGACGTAACAACGCACACCAGCTTGATTTTGCACAGCAGGAGTCCACACAGCTGTAATGGGTCTCGAGCCTGCATGTTTTGTATGCCTTTCCTGACGATGAGAAAATGTTCTCTATGCCAATATCTTCTTTAGTTTAACTGAGCAGTATAGCAAGATTGGAACATGTTTCTGTAATAACTCAGCAGCCTTCAACACACTGAACACATAGCCGATTGTCTTTGCACAGATGGTTTCAAAACTGTAAAGCTCCAGCACACAGCATATGCTAAATATATCAGCCCTTCAAGGTCCTAACTGCTCATCAACTCCCATAGCTCTGGGCGTGGAAAAAATGGAATTGTAGACCCGTGTTTTTAGAATTCTCACGTAATTTTATTATAAAATCCTTATTATATACATATGGTCATATTTCCAGTTTTAGAGAACGTAAGTACAAAAGCAAAGTGAATTTTAAAACATGGAAAGATGAAAGCATCTCCAAAAACTACGAGAAAGAGAATGTGCTGAAGCTGCGGCTGCTGTCTTGGGTAGGAATAATTAACTTTTCTGTTTGCAGTCTAAGTAACCAGATAATGCTATGTAATTGCTTATGATTTGCATTGCTTGAAATGGTATTGCTAATTTCCAGCAATGATTAGCATGTCATTTAAATAATTATTCTGCACCATATCATTTGGACACTTCAATTGCACGCACATCTACTGTGAAATTCCTAGAGGTGTTCTCAACATTTCGAGTTATTTGTAGGCTATACCATACCTTGGCTGTTTCAGTGTTTTGGGAAATAACAGCAGAAGAGAAGTTAATAACGCTACGTTGAAATAACAAACTTAACCCCTAAGAATGTTTAAAAGCTTGACTATCATAAGAGTCGACCTTTCCGATTTTATTTACGATACCCTATCTTAGCCCTCTGTAAAAAATTCTGATGATCTCAACAGCAGTCTAGGCCTAAAATGGTGAAAAATTGTCTTTCTTTGGGTTCAGCTTTGCCTTCACGCGCTTGAAACCACAGAAAGGTTTTCTAGCATTTTTTAAGGCGGCGCTCACGCTGCTGCCTGGTGCGTCTCTGCTTACGGCGGTCAGTGCCTGGGCTGAAGGGATGACACAAAGACAAGGGAATTCGGCAGTCAGTCCGATAGTCCACCTCTACTACAGAGACGTGGTCACCGCCAGAAGGGCTCAGCAGAACGAACATCCCTTCTCTTTGCTTGTTTTAGCCTGAGAAATGTCCTGGCATGCTCTCTTGAACGAACCCTCATTCAGCGTGTGAAAAAACAGTGACAACATGACAGGTTTGGGGTAATTATTATCGAATGCAGCATAATACCCTGCTTTTTACAACTTCCTTGTCTTTCAAGCAAGCTATTACTCTAGAAAGGTCGGTTTTGCTCCGAGCCCATACGCGCAGAAGGAAGCCTGAACACGGTGTGTTGTCTTTAAGCGGTCAGCTGCTAACGGGCGTCCTCACACCCGCACATACAAAACTGAGCACAGACCGTAGGAAAGGAGCTGCTGTTTCTAATCACATACCTTTCCTGGAGGAAAAGCCACTGATAACTCGCTAGCGGTGGGGAGCAGCGGTTTATCTTGCCCTGGCAGAGACCACTTCCAAACGCCCTCTGTGCACTGCACGTTTTGCCATGGTTCTTCACCCTGTTCAGAGCAGAGGGTGGGTTTGAAAGCCAGGTACCTCTCCATCCTGCCCCTCGATAGCTTCTCCTTAGTGACCCCTCACACGCATGAAACTTCCCGCCATCATTTTTGAAGCTGCAGCATTATGTTTTCTATGTTTATTGCTGCAGCAGCACGAGTCACTCCTGCTGTCAAAAGCTCGTTAGGAATGCAACAGACTGAGGGTATTTTTCTTTCCTCTAAACTCTGTTTATTTACGGTATGGAGCTGGGCATTGCCAGTGCAGGTGAACCTGGCCATCAGAAGTGGTTCAGTCCCTGCAGAGACTCAGCCAACAAAAAGCATCCTGAGAAGGGCAACAGTGGCTTTTGCTGGGAGCTGCCGACTTGTTAATTATTATTTTTTTCAGGTAATTTATGAGTTTCAACAAAAGCCAGAGAAGGAAGAAGGGTGGGAGTGGAAAATGAGCAATGAAATGGATTGAGGCTAGTGCAGCCAGTTCATAGATTTATTTTATCTTTAGTTCATGGATTTGTTTTGTTTGTATGCATGACCTTTGGGTAACTAACGCTTTTTAAACCACTAAAAAATATATGCTCAGTCAATTCATTCAACTATGAAGAGCTCTGAAATTCTCCACTTTTCATTCGACTGCCACCCACATTACAGATGTCATCCTAAACCCATAAATAGCTCTTGGGTTTTTTTGCTTTGTTTCTACTATTTACGTGACAAACCTTAATGTCATTGGTCCTATTTTAAAGACAGCAAAAATTCCCACACCCATATGTCAATGTTTTAACATTGACTGATTGACTGGCAGTAAACCAAGAAGAACACATGTACATTTTTTATGGTATAGTAGAAACAATCATTAGGAGGTTTGACAGCATTTGCCTTGATTCATTAGAAATAATACAAGTCACCCACTTCAAACACGGGAAGCCATGAGATTAACCGTACCGGGCAGTATGAAAAGAACCTTTTATATTCTGGGAGTTTGCCCTCATTCTAGCAATTAATACCCAGCTACCGATGAAGCAAGGGTACTGCCATTCTTACATATGGGTAGGGAAAGTTGAGATCACCATTTGTTCCAGGGGTGACCAGCATTATTTCCAGAGCCGCAGGCTGTCCTGCCCTGGCTTTCTGAAGCGGTTTGCAACCCCTTAAAAATGGGACCGTCTTCAGACCGGGGTAAGGAAGGAAGGAAGGAAAAGGGATCCATAAGCAAGACAGAAATACAGGGCTACCCTGCACTTACGGACCTCTTTGTGGAGACATCACCGAATTCAGACAGAGGCAGACTGAGGAGATGGCTTGCCTGGGCGGCTCCCTCATCCCTCTTCAGAATGGAGTCATCATGGATCCTTCACCTCTAATAACTCATAGTAGGAGTGATTTTCTACTATGCCTCACTCTCAGAGCAAACATTTTGCTGTTGAAATGTATTTAAATATCACCAAATGGCAGGCATTTTCAATGTTTTTTGCAGGAGAGAAACATGGCCATACTCTGTCATCTCCCTTTAATGCAAACGCTATCAACTCTCTGTATGGCTATTTTAATAACCCTTGTTTTTAACTACATTCTAGCAAAAACATTTCCTCTGCGTCAAAACGTCGAATATCAGACGTCATCGGAGAAGTGACCGATCACACCTGACAGGAGCTGCTGCACCCTCTGATTGGGAGGGTGGACGTTGCAGCAGCATTTACAGTGCTACAGCCTGACCTGTGGCCCTTGCACGGACACTGTGCAAGTCAACAAGACTTGAGACATCCATTGACGGTTTTAGAGAAGACATCCGTGCCCATTCTGTTATCTCTATTTATTTGTGCTCATTTGGGGAATTATGCATTCTTTTGAAAGACAACGGCAGCACCTACAGAGCTTTTAAGTAGGATTGTTCACCGTCCACCATGGATCATCCATCTGGTTGGCAGCTTTCCTGGCAACGGCTGAAGAGAAAATCCTGGTTTAACTCCCTTCCTTAGGGGTTATGAGGTCTCTAGCAGTGCGAGAGTTGCCTTCCTCGGGTGCTTTCTTGCATTAGCATCTACAAATCCGAACCACAACTATAACTCAATGTCCATGCTTCTAGCAGAATTAATATATAAAATTAATAAACTTTGGACGAGCTTCTGAAATCTTATTTGAAGCCTCAGACAGTCAAAGAGACTAGACTATACAAATAAATAAAACAAAAATATTGATCTAAATACATTGAGTAAAAACATTTCTCTGCGATTAAGGGATGAGGTTTCTGAGGGCAGAAGTGTTTCCAGGGACCTGAAGTGGCCCTAAGAAAATTTCTCCCAAATATGGTATTTTTCTCTCTACACAGAAAACAGTCAGTATAGATCACATCTCCCAAAATGAGATATATGATGATTTCTAGCATGAAGAATGAATTGCCTCTTCTGCTGTTGATAAAATCATCCAAAGGTCTCTTTTAAAGTAACTGCCAAACCAAGCTTGTTTTTCACTGATTTTATAATCTGCATATGAAAGACTTGATCTGGAATGGGACCTCAGCCTGGCTCCCGATTATATTCCCTCAGGTCTAACAGTGGAAAAATTATGCACGCAGGGCCTGATTCTGTACTCGCTAAGGAAGGTGCAGCTAGGGCAACTGCAACGAATCCAGTGGAATTCTTCCAAATTGGCATTCACTAGTGGGAGTACAAATTTAGTCCACATTTTTGTGGAGAAAACAATTGTGAATAAAAAAATGGCAATTTAATCCATTTTCAATTATTCTTACTCATAGAACTCAGGAACCGTATACTCTTCAATTAAAGTAATTTAGATTTCAAATTAGGATGAAGGAATCTCTTTCTTGACTCAGCTAGAACCGCATTTTTAGCTAATTGGCGAGTTTTCTCTCCAAATGTAACATCCTGAGTTCTCACCCCCATCAGAAAGGCATCCCAGTTGTTAGGTGGTTTTGTTCCAAAATATTTAATATCTAATCAACCCATTAGAAACAAGCCTCTCATCTTCCTTTGCAATATTATGAAAACGAGTGGGCCAGCAGAACGGACCATACAGCAGGAGTACGCCAAGTAACAAATCAGATATCCCTTTCCTTCTAGCGTTACAGTCACCCTTGGCGGGGCGAGCTTAGAAGTTGGCAGCATAAAATTTTGGCAGTCTCCGTCCCCTTGTAACGCTGGAGATCCGTTCGCTGTGTCTGAGTCGCTTGGCTGGTTCGGCAGAGTCAATTAGACCGCTGTTGGATCCCCTCTAAGCCGCCTCTTCCGGAGGCTGTGGAGTCCTGGTCCGTTGGGTTTCCGTCGTAAGGAAGCTCTTCCCAATCCCTGGTCCTTCTTGCTCTCCTCTGAACATTTTCCTTCCTAGAGAAGAGGCACCAGAAGCGCACGCAGTGCTCAGTACGTGATTGATACAGCGGCAAAACGGTGTTTTCTCTTTTGGTCTGTAATCGTTCCTAATTTACCCCTAAGGCTTGTTTTGCTTTTCTGACTGATACCTCTTTTAAAAGCAGAGGCTGGGCTCCTCCGCGGTTGCAGAGACCCAAGTAGGGAATGGAGAGGCTTCCAAGAGGTGGGGAGAGCAGGGGGTGGCGAGGGCGGCACGCAGCCCCCGCCGCTCCGGAGGCAACCCAATTTCTGTGTCCCCTTACAAGCTGCCTGAGCTCAAGTGAAGCTTATGAAGTTTCTTCTCCCCTGTGCAGGCACTTCTTGAGCACGAAGCTGAAATAAATCGACAATAGAAAATAATACTATTTGAAACTAACCTCGCGCCCAGAGAAATTGATAGAAACGGTCCCTTAGGCTTCAGCTAGCTATAGATCAGGTTTTATGTTCATGTCAAGTGATTTTTATATTTGTTATTTCTTGTGAGAAGATCTTAAAGTTTGTCTAAAAAAAAAAGAAACTCCCATGTGCTCACTTCAGCTCACAACAACCAACAAAAATTACAATTTTAATATCTGAATATACGCAATAGCATGAACGCAAAAATCCCCAAGCCCTTCATCTGTTTCTCATTCTGAATAAAATTGATTTAAGCACATATACATAATATTGTGGTCTGAGCAATAGTAGTTGTTTCCAAGCTGTCTTAAAAAAAATATGTCCCTGTCATTATCAAGGATAAAAACTTGTCCCCTTCGAAGCTGATGAAAAAATTCTTACCAGCTTCGCTGGGTCAGGATTTTACTTCAGAGATAACCATCCCTATTTTAACTCAGTGTTACCGATGACACGCTGTAATAAAAGCAGTAACTGAAACGTGTCCCGTGTATTTTAAACAGAGCTCCCAAAGCACTAAATAATCTTTTAAAGTGATTCCATATAGGAATAGCTGTTCTTTCTCAGTACAACGCAAGGACGATTTGGGTAGCAGAAAGTAACTGCCCAAGAGCAAATAGCCATTCTGGCATTCATTAATTACTCCAATCACCACTATTAGCAATTACTAATTTTGGCTGTATTTTCCCACAGAGCTGCTTTAATGTGGCCAGCACAGCCATAACACTTAGCTAATTTTAAGCCCCAAGGTGCCACATGGGACGCAGCAGTCCCGCATCCCGAAACGCCCTGCTCCGCAGAGATCTGTCTCCTTGCCGAAGCCGCTGAGGCAGCGTGCTGCACCAAGCAAGCCCAAACAGGCTCTGCCAGCCCCACGCTGGCACCTGAATCAGCACCCAGTGTCAAATTCCATTTCCACTATTACTGTGACGTGCAGAAAACAGTGCTGGCCAAAACAAAGGACTTCTCTGAGTTTTTATCTTTTTTTCCCTTTTTAGCTTGGTCCTTTTTGAAAAACCAACAGTTAAATCAGCGCGATTCCTGGATTCTTTTCTCAATTGTATCATCAGCAAAGGGCTTGAAGAAGTGCAGTTTGCTTAGTAGAAGGTAAATTTTATACAAATGCACTTGTTCCTAAAGCTGCAACCAACCTGGAAGACTGCACCAATTTAAATACTGTTTTCTATGAGATTAATTAAATCCCTGCAAACACCCAGGGCAGATCTGCCCTAACACGGAAACACAGTTCCTGCTTCAGGGAGCCGTTAATAAAGCGCCGTACACTGGAGAGATGCGGGCTCCTTTGGCTGCGCTTCGCCGTACCCCACAGCCCGAGGGACCCCACGGGGCGCACGGCTCTGGAGCCCGAGCGGTTGATCGTGATACTCCCGTTAGCTAGATTAAACGTAGGTCTGCACGGGTAATACTGGAGTCACCTCTGCCTGAACTGCAGTCAGCCCACGCCTGCCATCGGCTTAAATGACGTTTCCAAGGCGGGTTTGCTCTGAATAGCAAGTCTGTGGTGATGCTCCTTGTTGCTGTTAGACCTTGGCTATTTGAGAAGAATATTGCACTAAGGGACATAACCTCACAATTTTAAATGGTTCCCCACCTCTTCGTAACCAAAGCTCGTAATGCAGTTACCCGTTTGGGACGTGCTGAAAACACAGGATCACGGAAAATAAAAGGATGGGAGTAATCAGAAATTATTCCCACCAGAAATGATGTAGTCATCCCCAGCTTTAAGCCCGTGTCCCTCACCCTTTTATTGCCAATAAACCTGTTGCACAATTTGGCATCAGACTGGTGCCAACGAGGGTGTGTCCGTGCTTGGGGCTTCAGGTCAACACCGGGTGAGGAAGAGAAGCTTAAAGCTTGACCCAGAAAACAAGAGAAAGCAGAAGACCTCACCAGCAGAGGTGAGTGGTCAGTGAAAGCACTGCCTTTCACACGTTCCTCATTGCCTGAGGCCACTGACGTAGGGCCGTATTTAGCAGCTACAGCACAATAAAGTGTATTTTGGGGTGAGAGGGGTGTCAAATACGGTACCTCTGCATCTGTTTACCTCTGCATCCTTCCTATGACATGCATTAAGAGAACAACGCATTTCGTATATGGCTGTGACTGACGTGGAATTGCTCATAATTGTAATCCTTCTTCTCTCCTTTTCCAGCTCCCTGAAATGGCCTGCAAATATTACTGAAAATTAACATTCCTTTCTGTACTGAATGCAATAGACCGCGCATGCAGTATCTTTTACAGTAGTTCCAAGACAGAAAAGGTTAAAAAGCACTTTAATTATAAATTATTCAGAAATACATTATATGAAATAAAATGTTAACGTGAAGAAAGCAGAAGATGATGTTGCAGCATCCTGCAATACAATGATAGGGCATAAAAATAATACACAGCTTTTGCCACCCCTCAAAAGTGAGTGGAAATGGGGTTGAGGAGGAAACTATCCTGCAATACAATGATAGGGCATATAAAAATAATACAGCTTTTGCCGCCCCTCAAAAGTGAGTGGAAATGGGGTTGGAGGAGGAAACTTGTGTAAATGAATTTGAGTGGAAGGATGAAAAGCAAGAGAGTTCTCTAGAGTTACTTAATGCACTCTAGAAAGTCATACAATAAGCAGTTTTCTATAAAAGTAAAAAAAAAGACTTTTAAAAAAGTTAAAAAAAAAAAAAGATACTAAAATATTGTCAAAAAGCTTCCGATGTCAACCATAATAGTATATTAAACCACAAGGACTTATCTGAAGAGCTGTCTGACTTCAATTACCTTTGCATCAGTCCTAAACAAGTTACTTAATCATTGAAATGTACAGAAAACATAAGCATAAAAAAGGGGGAGTTAACTTTTTTACCGTGGATGGGCTGGCGTCCGATCCATTCCTGTCCCGTGCATCCATCAGAGAGAACTTTCTTCCTACCTGTAAATAAAAAGCAAGATGTCAAATTTCATTAAACATACCTATTGTACAGCAACACAGAAGTTCTGAAGAATTAAACCAGCTAAACAAGACATTATCGCTGCAGGGATGTATGCCAGCATGTCCCTTGTGAAAAATGTGAGGATTCTTCTACGATGTTTTGGGCTTGGCTCATCAGTGAGTTCGTTTTACACTGTTACGGCTCTTCTTAGATCAAGTCTTACACCAGCATAAAACTGGCACGCTGCACTGGGTAAATCAGGCCCAATATTTAAAACGCTAAAAATCAATTCTTACCAGCCACAGGATGATTATTTTAAGTGGAAAAATGTGTATTTCATAAGGGTTGTTTGCCACTTTTGCTCAGAATTCATAACACAACTTCTTCTGAATAACATCCAAAGTCTTCGATAATGGTTCAGCCAAAAGTCAGCCCTCAGAATCGGCTCAGTTGCATTTCAGGGTTTTTTTTACAATAACTGATACATCTTTCCTACTAAAGAACAGTCCCTACAAGCTGATGATCCAAAGAACAAACGCTCCTTGTAATTAAAGTGACTAAAGGAGAGAATACGTCTGGATCTTAATACAGTAACTCTTCCAAAAATCTGAAGAAATTCCTCTTCTCTTCAATCCCAGCCTAGGAAGCCTTTAAATTCAACATGAAGATGTTTTCCAGTACTCATGGTCCAGTTCCTCGGCTTGTGAAGAATCGTGGATTCAGTCGCCAGAGGAATCCAGCCAAGAAGCCACCTTCAACTCCAGGCCAGGCGCCCTGCCGGTCCAAGTGACCGAGGAGCCAGGGTAGCACCACGTCGCGGGGAGCAGGAGTGCGCGTTGCACAGACACACACCCTGCCCGGGGAATCTGTGCACCCTCGGAGAGCTGCAGCTGAACGCCGTCCTGCACGGACAAGGCTGCCAGGGGATGCAAGAACGCAGCTTACTCTTCGGCTTGTCACAGCAGGCTTTCAAGCCTTGCTCGGGACTATAATATCCCATTATATACATGACACGATGCTGGACTAAGACAAAAGGGCTGAAATCATTAATGGCTTTGTTTCATAGTAAGGTAAGTGTACATAAATCGCTGTCGCTGTGGTCTCAGCCTCGTTTCCTCTCCTGACCGCACAGCCACCGGCATTTTTCCTTCCACTGGTTGCAGACCTCATGCACCCAGGCAGCGACCTGCTTCGCCGAGTTCTTCCAGCAGAAAAACTAATAAAAAAGTTACCAGTGTTCAGCTGGATCATCTCCATGAACCGACTTGCTGTGTCACCACATGAGTTCCTGCGCTAGCAAAAGGGTAAGAGCCCGCAAGTGCCACTAGATACACGAAGAGGTAAATAGACCTTCCATAGACAAAGGCAGCATCTCACCAGGCGTGGGGACCACGCGGTTTACGTGTTCTATTAAATAATGTTCCCTAGGGACCGCACGCTTACGTGTTCTATTAAATAATGTTATTAAATAATGTTCCCTAGGGACCGCACGGCACAAGATAACCTTGCTTGTGCAGGATCTAGTTATACGGCATTGTGCTCGCAGGGGTAATTATGAGCAAAGGCGTTTCTGTGACTACCCAGCAGTTTTTCTCATTCTTAGTTTTATCAAAAAAATGTAAATTGCATCCTAATTTCATATTTACAATTTTTATTTTTACTATTTTTCAGTTCTGCTCAACTTTGCCATCTATTCTGTGCAGTTTTCATGCCAGAATTACAGGAAGCTTGCCCAATGCTGACTTTCATATACTTGTGAGGTGGAGTTTCAGTTGACCTCAAGGCAGACACACATCAGATAAGAAAACTCAGAATACAAAAGACAGAGGCAAAGCAGTTTGAACCAGAAACGCAGCTGATGTATCTGGACCTTATTAGAGCATTTGATACAGTGCCTCAAAAAATTTTACTTGAAAGATTAATTCAGATCTGCTTGGATCTAAGGACTTTCACATGTTTTGAAAACGAGTTGCAAGTTGTGGGGTTATGAAAGTGGCAATAATATTAAGTGGAAGGGCGGTGCCTGGGATAATTTGACGTACGTCTTTTAACAATGAACTAATTAAATGGGAAGACGATGCTAAGCTGGGAAACAGTAGCAAGCAAAAAAAAGGGGGCAAAACAAACCAAACCACCAGAAACATACATTTAAGAATACCTGAGTAAATAAGATGAGATTTAGTGTGAAAAATGGAAGATACCAGTTAGATGAAAACAGTCCAAATCCATCAGGGATGATATGCAGCACCGGGAAAACAGTAACGCTGCAGAAGTCCTCCAGGTGACAGGGGTAGATGACCCCTGGGGTTGCAAACCAGCGTGGGCTTTTAAAAAGGGGTGATTTTTGACTCCACGTGCCGAAGTAGCTGTGCACTATGGGCAGCGACAGCAAAAGTCATTTTCTTTCTTCTTTTCAAGAGACTGAGCCTAGATTTTTAACAGGCTTTAAATCCTCTCCTAGGATAAATTACAAAAAGGATCTTGCTCCCTGTACAGAGAATGTTCCTACTTTTCTCTGTTTGACTTTATCCCATTAGTTCGGTTTATGCTAAGCCAGAAAACTTCAAGCAGGTTCCCTCTTTTGCTCGTTTTATTGTTCAAGGACTCGTGGACAATCTTCAGACCTGCCACCACAATTTAGCAATATGTGCCTTTTCATCTTTCCAAAAAGCCATTCTTTCTAAACAATTAACAGTTTCCCCATTTTGTCCGGCCCTTCCGGAATGCTCAGGACTCAAGAACAACGCAAGTCCTAGCACAGACAGCTAAAAGACGGGATCCAATACTGAGGAGGAGAGGGAGCTTCCCCCCACATTTGCAGCGAAGCACGCCTGATACAGCACGTCCCACGGCAGAGGAGAGGGGAAGATGTCTGAGCTGAGACAGCTCTCAGTCCAGAGCCGACGTTCCCAAGATGCAGCTTTAGCAACACGGCGGGGCAATGCGGTGTGCCTGAAACGCCGGCCTTACCTGCCCAGAGCCATCCCCATCTCTAAGTGCATTTTCAGAACTACAAAGAGAAGTAATTGGTTCATGGCCTGTGCCGGACCTGAAGAATAGGGAGTTACTCCAGATTTCCCTGATGTGACAGAGCAGAATTTGATTTAGTGAAACCTATCGGATCGTTTAACAGTGTGACATCGGAGGCTATGAATGGTTTATTGTTTGGATTGTTTTTAATTAAACCGGGCAAAAGCTCTCAATCTTAAAACGCAATTATTGTTTGGATTGTTTTTAATTAAACTGGGCAAAAGCTCTCAATCTTAAAACGCAACGTCAGGATGTAAATAAAAACATCAGTAGCTCCTTCCGCCTCTGGTTTCCAGAATAAAACAGCTTTTATTTTCACCGAGCATAATGACATCACCGTGCACCGAAGGGTCTTCCCAAAGACGAGCAAAATACACGTTAGCCTGCGAGCTGCGAAGTATTGAAGAGATGTTAACCTGCCACCATAGGGGCCTTCCCCTATTAACCCCCGATTAGCAGCGTTCGCTGCCTCAACTAAGCAGTCCCTGCGTCCCAGAAAGGTATTGGGAACCTAAATAGCTGCCGGTCCTAATGCATAGCCCCCCGCCGGGTGCTCTTAACCTGCCGGTCCTAATGCATAACCACCTTGGGGAACCCTCCCTAACTGTTAAAATCAATAGGACGATTAAAAAATGCAATTCAGGACTAAAAAGCTGCCGGCATTTTCCACCCAGCAGTCTTTCCTAGAGCCAGCGCAGCCCCCCTGCAGGGCGGTGGGGCTGCTGGGGAAAACCCGACCCCGACAGCCCGGCTCGCCGTTTTGGGGCTGCGGGAAAACCCGACCCCGCCAGCCCGGCTCGCCGTCGCCGGGGCGGGCCGCGGGGATGCGGCACCCACCC
>NW_008795035.1:10616537-10623200 GCF_000699145.1 Aptenodytes forsteri
GGGGCTGGGGGGGCGCGCTCCTCCCCGCCTCTGTCGGGAGCGTACCCTGCTTTCTGTGCTCCCTGATGCAGAAGGACGCAATCTCGATTAAAGAAAACTGGCTTACTGTTGCCCCCGCCTGGAAGATAATTGGAGAGATTCACTGTGGTTAGGAGCACAACAGGATCACAATGTTAAACGCCTTTTGTGTTTTCCCTTTTATGAGTACATACAGAAGAAGCTGTAACAGAAATGTATTATCTTAAAGAGACTGAGCCAAAGTTTCCCTACAATGTTTTGAGTACGGTTTTGTTATAATTTTATTAGAAGGCCGTTGAGCCCTCTGTTGGTTGCTTAAAATAAGCTTTATTACTTAATTCTTTGAAATTCTCATTTAATGTGGGAGACTGAAACACCACATTGCACACTTAATTTATGGAAGATGATTTAATTAATGGAGCTCTAAAACAGAGCTGAGAGACTCCTGTGGTAGAGACTAATACTTCCCTGGCCATTGATTTCAATTTTTTACACGGTGAGAGAAGCCCACATTAAAATACAAACTCTCAGCGTCACTGTAAAAGTGGAATGCGGTAGCATAATTAATGTATCGAACATTTACCTTCGGTCGAGGTAGCTATAACAAGGCGGTGGGTTTCCCTCTTGGTAAGTTTCTCTTCTGTGTTAGGAGTTTCTGTAAAGGCCAGTAGAAAACGTTTTTGTTTAGCAAGGTTGGAACATCAAAGATGTCTTTGAAACGTGACGAGACGCTCATAATATGAAATGGAAAAACATTGCCATACGACTGGTTCTGTAGTATATTAAGGAGAGCACTCTATATAGATACTGTTCTATGTTGCAGGATAATTCATTTGGTGCCTGAATTTTTTTAACTTAATTAGCTGTTATAATCTGTTCTGTGGGGAATAAGATAACGCCGCTTATTCCGTGGTTCTACACAGTACTGTAATGGAATGAGGTAATTATTTTCGTGCTTAACAATTCAAGAATTTTCAAAGTGGTCTTTTAGTACGTGTATTTTGCAAGCTGTCTGCATGATATTCTGACAAGTATCCTCGTAATAGACCTTTACTTGACCACTTCTATTTATCACAAGTGCAAGGGAATTTACTATGTAGAAATGTAAAGACAGCAGGTGAAGATGTGTGATGTGTTTTATGACTGCACAAGTGATGTGTACTGTGCGTTGTCTTGATTATCACAAATCTCTGAAAAACAAGCCCCTGACGCCCAAAAAACCCCACAAACCCAAGCGGTATTTGTACGGACTCTGTTACGATGGACACAGTTTGTGGAAGCGATGTGTGATTTTTGTGTCACTTATGTCTATTTAAAAAGATCCGCACCAGCCTTTTAAAGTCGAATATCGTAATATAAAGGCCCTGAGGAGATAAATTACTGGGATCAGCTGTGGCTCTGACCATGGTTTGTGTATTTAGACCAGTGTTTTCAGACTTGGAGTTGCTCGTTAGCCGTGTAAAAGGTGTATGCCTCCTAAAATCAGGCCTGACTATTAGCCCCTGTTGACTTCAGCAGTAGTCGTGGATGTTCTGCACCAAAGAAAATCACGAGACTTTTATTTAAGCATCTAAATGGGAATTTAGATGGTTGACTTCAGGTACAAACATTTGAAAATTTTGGCCTTAACCTCTCTGTTCTTCGGTTAATGCATCTGTAAAGTTTGATAATAGCGTTGACCTACCTCACAGGCAAGATGTGAGGCTTTATTTATTAAAGTTTTTAAGCAATTGGAGATCCTTGAAGAGGAGGTGCTATAGAAGTGAAAGTATTATTATAAATGATACTGTAGTAAGAATAAATATATGTAAATTAATGGACATAAACAGCAGCAATGTTTTCTAAGAAAAATAAATATATGAAATATGTACATGTGTACATCATATGCACCGATACATGATTTACCTGTTCGTGCTTCTACTGCAAGCGCAGCATGCGTTATCAGCATTTCTATTCAATCAGGTAAGCTCCGGTACCTTGCAGTTCAGATGGGCCCACCCGGCAGTCACTGCTGTGACTCCATCTCGGGTAGACGTGCCGGAGGTAGCTCTGGGTGCTCGTGAAGCTCCGCTGGAGCTCGCTGCGTAGCTCTTGCTTCGCTCCTGCGGGCTCTCTGGCTGCGGTGAGCCGCTTGGGTATTGCAGAAGCGCTGCCGGCACTGTCTGGGCAAGCTGGCGAGCTCGCACCAACTCGGGTATGTTTACAGGAGCTGCAGTCGCAACGGAAGCTGTTACGTAGCTGTGCCCTGAAATACTGGTTACAGTAAGAAATGTGTACTCCCGTCTTTTTCTTTTCTTTCCACATCATAGTTTTATTCTCGCCTTTTCTCTGTAAACAGTATTTGCCATTTTGACTAAACCAATGGTTTCAGCTGGGATCCATGGACTACTTCTAAAGGATCTGCGAAAGGTAAGTAGGAAAAGCAAATCCATCATCGGAAGCTTAAATTTGTTACGTGAGGGTCAACTTTAAAACGTTTAGAGGTTGGCACATTACAAAAAGTTGAAGATCACAGGCCCAAACAGGATTTTCAGGCTTATTCACAAGCGAACGGTCATATTCCATAGCAAGTTCCTACCCATGTATTTGAAAATACTTCGGAGCCAAATTAAAATGGACAGTCTGGCCGTATGCCAAATCCTTCTCTCTGCTTATGCAAATTTTGGGAAACTCCGCTGGTTTCAGGAGCGTTAGTCTGGATCCACATCACAGTACCAGTCAGAAAAAATCATGCATTGTATACATCTCTGGCTACTGTAGAATCCCAGTATTGTATTTGTATTTTGGGTTCCTTTGAGTGTACAGATTGCTTGTCCAAAGCCAAACTTTGCTCAAGTTTCAGTAAAAAAAGGCGAAGTAAAAAACAAAAAGAAAATCTGTGTGGCTGGTGGTGTTTTATTACTGTAACTATTTCGGTCAGAACACTTGTGTTTTCTAGTTGTTTAGAAGCACGCAGAGATACGCAGCTGAAGGGGTATGCATCAGTTACACTATCCACACATCTTGCAGAAAAAAAGCGGTGCTTTGGGGCACTCTGGGGGAAAGCAGAGCAGGCGGGATATACCACAACACCGTGGGGAAAACCATGGGAAATACAAGCTGCTGGCTTCCCCCCCCCCCCGGTTTTTTTTGCTGTGCGACATTTCCCTGCGTTACACGGTCTGGGGCACAAGCGGCTACAGCCAAGAAATGGAAGCACCGGGAAAGTAAACAAAGGCCTGAAGCTTTCTCCGGAATTTTTTGACCTCTGCGAGATCACAAGCTGTGTGAACTCTGAAAGATCTGTAGTTTCCAGTCGTGCCTAAAGATCTTAAATTTTGCGTAGCGGTAATCCCCTATTCCTCTACCCGAGTGGAGCGTACTGGACTCCAGGCTGGAAGAGGAGATTAAGTGTTAAATTCGTGATTCGGAATAGGCTGCCAGACACCGGCGGCATTAGTCCAAGAGAGGGAGAATAAAGCAGACAGGAGGGCAGAACCCAGCTTACCAACACAGAACCGGGGTGGGTAGTCACGAACCCTTAGCTGTTCTCTTCCGTCTTAACCTGGGAGAGGCGACTACCACCTCTGCTTGAGGAAGGTTCTCCCTGGAGCTAACTGCAGCCACAGGACAAAGCTCAGCGTATGCCATTTGTGGGGACCCTCTGCCATTTGCGATGTACGGGGATGCGTTAGGATGATCGCTACCGCGTTACGACTTCACTTCTTTCCCCTTGCCCTTCTTAATAACTTGCGCTCAAGAATTCAATTTTTTAAAGCACCGTTAGGTTTTTAACGCGTACCGTGTACCTTCAGTGCCACAGTGTAGAAATGTTTATTTCTGCTCTCTCCTTTGAAAGTGTCTCTGGTAAATACTGCGGCTGCAGGGAAGACATTCTATTCCTTTCTGCATCGCCAGCCCACAAGTAGTAAGTACTCATACAGTGTTAATTTACGTAACAGCAGGTATTCGTCTATTGAAAGGCAGGTTTGACAGAAAAACACTTGAGTATTTCATCAATGCGTGGAAGGAATAAAACCCTCAATTATCTAGTTGGATTGGTTAAAGGGCCTGCATACGGAGATACTTTTGAATTCCTTTATCATGCAAAAAGCAACACAGCAGTTACTCTCATATTTACGATCGTTAGAAAAGTACCGCAAAGCCAAATAATAAGAAAGTAGCTAACAGCAGTGGGTGCAGAGTCGTACATCCCTGCAAGCTAGATCAATGACCAAAAGTGACCGGGAATTTGGGTCCGATCTGTTTTTGTCTGGGTTGAGACAGCATTTTGGAAGCACATTTTGAAAATCGGGCTCAATAATAGCATTGTGGGCTGAGAACCCAAAAGACCATCTTACCCTGAAAAGCGAGTTTCTGTCTGCATTTATACTTTAGAGGACAGAAAAGAACAAACATCCGTTATTTTTCCCTTGCACTGTGAAAAGACATTATTAAAATATGGTGGATTACAGGTGCATGTGGAAGAGGCGCTGCAGATGAGGCGCTTAGGGACATGGTTTAGTGGACATGGGGGTGTTGGGTCGACGGTTGGACTCGATGATCTTAGAGGTCTCTTCCAACGTTAATGATTCTATGATTCTATGATTCTTGCCTTAATGCTCTTCTTTTGTAGCCCAAATTACTATTCATGGGGATTCCGATTCGCTTTCAAGGCTTACGTCCCAAAGTAGCTCGTATAAAATGTCTTTTGCGAACGATGGAAGAGTGAGTTGCCTCCACGCGGGCAGTTACCACAGACTGAAGAATACAGGTGCAGTTGCAGGGTTAATGTGGAAAATACAGGTGTCGTCGTAGGGTTAATGTGGATTTTCGGTTGAAGTCCTACTTCTGTGAGCGATTTCACTGGCCTGGGCGAACTGTTTCAACTGGCCAAGGCTGCTGGTTGTGCAAACAGACAAAATCCCGCTGAATGGGAATTTTGGGTGCGTGTGAACTACAAGCTTCTCTGGAAAACGGTGCGCGATCGTGTAATCAGACTTGGTGCCGAAACCCTTTACGTAGGGGAATAGCTGTGAATCCCGAGGGATTCACCCCGTGTGAGATACGTTTATGGACACGATATCGAGTGCCTAATATTCACTGGAAATAAAAGCGTAGGAGGATTGTTTGCCTAACTTTGTCAGAGCTCTTGGTGTGCCCTTAAATCCTCCTGAGCTCAACGGTCCTTTTCCCCTTGTTGCGGACGTTTTGTGGATATCGTGTCCCCGTCTGTTCTGCTGGTCTAGAGAATATGCTTTGTCTCACTGGAAGTTAGTTAATTTTGTTAGCGCATTATGTTGCCAGAGAAAACTTGGATCTTTGTTTATATTAACCTCTGCTCATTTAAACCACATCAGAGGCGGCTCCCTGTCAGGGAGGATCGTTCCCTTCACGTTACAAACGGGCGATGGGTCTTTCATGGCTTCGACTTCTAACGTTTCTGAAGGGTTTTTAAATTTGGTGGCTCCCTTTTATTAAAGCCCTGCGACTTATCCTGCTTCTACATTTTATCCGGGTGCATGTAGAAATGGAGATATTGGGAAGAAATGCCAAAACTGCATTAACAAAATGCAGTTTCCGTCACGGGGGATACGTATATTCATACTAGATGTATTCAACGACATTGTTCTTTGATCGATGCAGCAGAAAATACTTTTGCTTGTGTTATGGGGAAGGAGCAATACTGGCCCTCCGTTTGGTGTGTATCTCCTCTTACTAAAAACACCCAGGTCTGAAACTGGCCTCGCAGCTCTGGTTCTGAGCTGGTCTCAGGCGTACTTTTCACACGGCATGCAGGCGGTGAGATTTTGGATCGAGGTGACTGTAAATCTCTTACAAATAGCTTCAGCTGAGAAATATCTCAGCTATTTCAAGGAGAGTTTTACAGTAAACAAATATCATGAGGTTGATTTGTCTCATTGGATTATGAAATTTGGGAGGAATAGCTTGAAAGATTTTTACTTTTTTTTTTTTTTAATTATTATTATTTATCCCCCAAGCCTACTCCCGATTTGTCAAGGAATCTAAATCGTAACACTTTGGCTCATTACAGGTCCAGATGTAAGCAACGTTTCTCCATCCTACCTCTAGGTCGTTTAACCATTTAGCAAAATCTAACAAATCCATTTCGGTTATTATTTTGTAATCTTTTGATTAATAGCGAATTGCAATAACTGCATTTGGCTTTGGGGTTTTTTTTTTTAATGACTGAAATTTGGGAAATATGCTTGAGATACAATTCAGAATTTGCTTTGCTTTAAAATGGGAAGAATGAGCCTTTTTATGACTTAGAAAATGTGGTGATGCACAATAATTCCAGTTTGATTTCCACGTTGTAAATAAGGACTCGTTAGTCAGACGGTTAATATTAGGGGACAGAAAAATATTCTTCTAGGAAAAAACCTGTAACTATTGCAAGCTTTGAAGTAAATTAAATGAAACGGTAAAAATGAAATAGAAGCCACACTTCTAGTCAGATAGCAAATGCTTCTCTCTGAGAATAATTTAGATCTCCCTGTATTATTTAAGTATCAAAATCGTATGGGAAAGAGGTGACATTCTAGTTGTTCTGGAAGTTCTGCTTTCTTTCTGAAGGAGAGGGAAGAGTCTCTGTTTGGTAGCGATCACTAGAAGTATTCTTCCAGCTATTCATTGGGTCATGTC
>NW_008795035.1:10623350-10623645 GCF_000699145.1 Aptenodytes forsteri
CCTGTGCTGCCGATGGCATCAGGAGGGCTCGGTGCCCGCAGGGGAGGGACAGGGTCCGGCCAGGCCTGGGGGAGCTGGTCCCCCCCCCGAGGCACCTTACAGCCACGGGCCTGCGACGAAGGGGCCAAACATCCCCCAGATCTCACGCTGTGCTTGTTCCCGTTATGTTTTCCTCAACCCAGCAATGCATTGGCGTTGAAGATAAGCGCCTGGCACTGGCATAAGCAGTGCCCGGCGGCTGGGGAGCAGGATCCCTTGAATACCCGCTGAAGCAGGGGATGGAGCCGGACCGGAC
>NW_008795035.1:10624896-10627005 GCF_000699145.1 Aptenodytes forsteri
TCTTTCCTTCCTTCCTTCCCTCCCCCCCCCCCCCCCCCCCCTTTCTGTCTCTTTCAGTTTCTCTCTTCCCAGATTTTAATCCAGTTCATCTTTAAAAGAATAAGTGGTGAAATCATATAGCTGCGGGCGAAATACCGATTAATGAATTCAATGTCTGTACTAGGAGGGCCGCTTTCTCCTTAATATCGTTAATTCCTGGCTCCATCATGTTGGATGGAGGGCGGGGAGGAAGGGAGGGAGGGAGGGAGGAATGTCCCGGGTGACGCTTGGGGATCGAGGGCTAGGTGCTTGCCGGTGCCCCGATACCTGTGGGCAGACCCGGAGCGGGTCACATAGGGCCACGCGTGTTCCTCGTGTGTCCCGTCCCCCGTCCCCGTCCCCCCCCGCCGCTGCTGTGAAAATCCCTTGCTCCGAAGGCAAATGTGTTTGATGAGTCCCAGCCTTGGGTCCGTAAAACCCCCACGGTCTCTTTACTGCGGTAAAACTCCCGGTGGAAATCTGTTGTGATACTGCTGGAATCAATCATCACTGGTGTTTTTACAAGTAATTAACGAGGATTAGACGCTTCGTTTTGCAGTGGGGCTGTTAACTACGGGGGAGGTGGGGAAGGGAGATGCGCGTTTCCCCTCCCGTGGGTGAGACTTGCGGGTGGGCGCGGGGGAGCCTGCCCAGCCCTCCCTTTCGGGAGCGCGGCGGGGTACTGCCTCCCCTCTCTGGGATGGATCCGAAATTCGACTGCAGTCTTTAAAATCATAAATAAACGACTCACACGCGCCTTTTCCTCCCGTCTCTTTGCAGGCGAGGACCGGCCCGGCCCCGCCGCCGTGGCCCGCTGGAAGGAGCCCCCCGGGAGCCTGCCGAGCTGGGGGCGGGCGGCGGGGCCGGGGGGAGCCCGGAGCCCTCTCTCAGCCCCGAGGCTGCAGATGCATCTCTGCCCTCGCGGCAGCAGGCCTGCGTTAGTGCGGAGCGGCCGCGGGGGGGGGGGCTGTAGTATCGCTTACTGGAGGATCTGGTAGTAATCAGAAAGGTGAGGAGTTAGTGAAATACATGATGTATTTATTGCCAGTTTACAGGGGGAGAGAGGGCGGCCGGTGCCGCAAAGGGAGCCATTTGTAGGGTTAAGGGTTTCGGCCCCGTCCCACGGGCAGCCTCGCCGGCCTACGGGGAATCGGATTTCGCCCTTCCCGGGGACCACCTCCCAGCCCGGGGCACAGCCGGTGCCTGGCCGCGGGCGGCTGCCCCCGGAGGCCAGACCCGTCGGGCAGCGGGCGGCCGAGGGGGCCCCCCTGGGCGTTCGCTCCCTCTCACGGCCCCGGTAGCGGGAGCTACCTCGGATCTCTCCACCCACGGCAGTGCTTTGCCTTCACCCTCCAGATTTCCCTTTCCTCCGTGGTCCTTGGCAAAGGCGATCCCCGCGGACGTACCCTCGGAAGAAAACTCCTCCTTACGAGGGGCAGCGGCAAAGCCCCCTCCTTTCCCCTCGACCCGGACAGCGGGGCTCCGGAGCGCTCCCCGGGCTCGCCTCAGGGGTGCCTGGGGTGGTTAGGGGGATCTGGGGTGTCCTGTCCCCTGTCCCTGTCCTTACACAGAACCTCCTCCGGTACCGAGCCGCCCCGCCAGCCCCGCGCCCCGCACCGAGCCCTCCTCGGGCTGCCAAACGCGCTGTAGCTGTAAATTAATGAAAACTTAACAACTCAAACGGACAAAAAAAAAAAAAATAAATTAAATATAGACGGTGCTGAGACGTGCGGACGGGACATAAAAGCGATGGAAAAGGGTTCAAAGCTTTCGATGATGACTTTTCAACCTTTATTTATGTGCCTATTAATGCAATATCCATCATGGAGATATGCATCTTTATCCTTTCAACTGATATGCTGGGAATCAATTGGATATGCAGATTACGTTTCATAAGTTTCCAAATGTTAATCTCCCCGGCCCTTTGCTGGTATTTTCTTTTTTCGCCAAATAGTATTGTGTGTCTGCCACACAAAGGAAAAAAAAAAAAAAAAGCCCTTAAAACAATTAATCTCAAGGCTACTTGTCTCGAAATACTTGCTAAGGTTCGGGCCCAGGAGCCGGGCGGAGAGCGACGCTCCCTCCCGCTCC
>NW_008795035.1:10630599-10631447 GCF_000699145.1 Aptenodytes forsteri
TCCGCCTTTTTCCCGAGCGCCGCCGCCTGCGCCCTGCCGCCGCCTTTCCCCCGGCGGGAGGATTCGTTTATTATTCCGGCTCCGGATTTTTGCCTAAATAACGCGAACCCCCGCCCTCCCCGGGGCCGGTACCGGCCCCGAAACGATCGCCCGGCCCGTCAAGGAGAAGCGGACTGGGAGCCCAGAAAACATTGTTTCCCTCATTTCAAAGGGGGAAACCTGAACGATTCTCATCCTTTTGATTGATTAAGGTCTTGAATAACTTGAAGCTCGGGAGTGACAGTTACTGAATAGACTATTGCAAATAAAGAGCACTGTGGAAAGCTGGGCTGGCACTTCAGAGTGTAAAGGAGGCGAGTTTGCTGGCACTTACCAAGTTATAAATAAAAGGCCATGCACAATAGTACCTTCTTTAAGGACAGACAGTCTTTACAACACTCCTGGCGTCATATCCTGCTGTGGTCACTTCAGCTCCTAGGCAGACTTTACCTCTTTTATTTTTCCAGCAGTTTAGTTTGAATACTACAATAAATTCCTGGGAACAAACGCTTGTTAGTAAGACTTTAACGCGCACCGCCTCGCACCCGTACACCCCCGCATGTACACACTCACGCACACGCGTGTGATGCAGGGACACACTCGTGCCACCGATTTTTAAACGCAGAAACCTCCGCGGAGATCTCACCGGCAGCTCTCGCTTTCAGAACCGTTAGCACCGTTTGGTCCAGAGACGGTTCTCCTGGACGGCGAGAGATTTCGGTGCAAAATAAATAAACAGAAGGAAGGAAAAAGCTTTTTTTCTTAAAAAAAAAAAGAGAAAAAAAGAAGGGAGGTTGGGTGTCTCCCCC
>NW_008795035.1:10633158-10633659 GCF_000699145.1 Aptenodytes forsteri
GGCGGGGGCGGGTGGCAGCGAGTTGCCTTACAGAAAAGCAACGACCAAAAAAAAAAACAAAACCAAAACCACCAAACAACAAAAAACCACAATAACAACAACAAAAAAAGACCCAGCAGGATCCGAAGGAGACGTTAACGCCATTTCCCCCTCCTGCCTCCCCTCCCCTCCTTTTCTAGTCTCTACTCCTCTAGGCCAGGGCAGAGTCAATCAGCTCGGAGGAGTGTTTATCAATGGCAGGCCTTTACCCAACCATATCCGACACAAGATAGTGGAGATGGCCCACCATGGCATAAGGCCCTGTGTCATCTCTCGCCAGCTGCGAGTGTCCCACGGCTGCGTCTCCAAAATTCTCTGCAGGTACCAGGAGACGGGCTCCATCCGGCCGGGGGCCATCGGCGGCAGCAAGCCCAAGGTGAGCCCCTCCGCGCCCGCCCGGAGCCGGGCGAACCCCGGCGGGGGGGAGCGAGGCCAAACCGGGACTCAGCCCAGGCTCAGGCT
>NW_008795035.1:10633972-10634952 GCF_000699145.1 Aptenodytes forsteri
CCTTCTCAAACGAAACTAGGGAGGAAGGGGTCGCTTTGCGAACGCTTGGCCGTCCAAAGCCCCGAGCGCCCGACGCTCAGCCCCGCGGGAGCCGCGGGTGGGCTCGGCGCTGCCGGGACGGACCGGGGGAGCCATCGGTCCCATGTCAGGGCTTGCACAGCGCGGCGGGATCGGGCCCTCGCTTCTTTCGTTGCAAAGCGCAAAAAAATTACCTGTATTTCTGTCCGTCTGCCTACTGCTCCTTCTCCCGCTCTGTTTATTTTTCTGTCCTCTCCAAAGCCGCGTGTATTTATAGCTACACCGCTAAAAAGTTTGCCCTCGCAATAATGCAGGCAAATACGGATCCTTGTCTCAAGACTAGCCGCCTCCTCCTCCTCTAGCTTTTTATTCCCACGAAAGCGAAGTAAAGGCTTGAGTTTCTGTTGAAAGTTGCTGCTGGATTTTTTTTTTTTCCCCCTTCGTTGTTTCTAAAGTAGCAATGCCCGAACTTTCCCTTTCGGTGTTGGGACTGGAGGTATTTTTTTTACAAGCGTGTTACCCGAACGAAAGGCTGTTCCCAGCCGGGAGACCTTTGCTTTGTTTGAATGCGGCTCTATTTTAAAATCACGAGGCCATCGAAGAAACCGCTTGGTACTGGGACCTCTCAGCGTTTTTATTACGCGACTTTTTACTTAGCGCCGCGAACTTCGTTCGGCTGAAACTTTACCGACTTTGGGGCTCCGCTCGGACGGAGTCTTCCTCTAACCGCGACCCCGAATCTCCCCGGGATTTTCTCTCGGCCGCACGGCCGCCGGTGCTGCCTGCTTCGGGGTTCTCCTCGCCGAGGGCTCGATCCCACCTTCCCTACAACCCCGCAGGATTTCCTGGGAACTTCTGTTTAACCCGGGGGGGTGCTCGTCTTGCGCGGGCCCGTTGTTACCCATTATGTCCCCTCTGATTTTAAACCTGCCCCTCCACTGGGTGTTTTATAACGGGGTTTC
>NW_008795035.1:10635894-10639802 GCF_000699145.1 Aptenodytes forsteri
CCGGTGTGGGGGGGCCCGGGCCCCCGGCCCGGCGGCCGCGGGGGGCTGCTGGGGAGGAGCCCGCGGTCACAGCTGCGCTCCCCCCGAAGTGAGCTCCATCAGCCGCATCCTGCGGAGCAAGTTTGGGAAAGGCGAGGAAGAGGAGGCCGAGCTGGAAAGGAAGGAGGTGGAGGAAGGCGACAAGAAGGCCAAGCACAGCATTGACGGCATCCTCAGCGAAAGAGGTAAAGTCCCATTTCTCCCCGCTCTCCGTGGAGCCCTGGGACCGGCCCGTGCCAGCTCGGGGTGCTGGTGGGTATCGCTCCCCTCCTCCCGGAGGTCGCCCTGGGGCCGGTGCAGCGGGAGGTGTAGGGCGAGGAGCTAGCCCCGACGGGGCGGCTGCCGTGTCCCGTCCCGTTCCTCCACCGCTACGACCCTGCAGTGTGCGGGAATGGCGCGGAGGTGGGGGCAAAGATGGGGGTCGCCACTGGTTTGGCTTTCGATAGCAGGGACGGGGGCCAGGGAGCAGGGAGGGCTGGAGCTGGCAACGGAGCTCCCAGCGTGGCCGCGCAGGGGCTGCTTTGCCAGCCCAAGCCGAGCAAAAGGCCGCAGCTGCACGGAAGGGGCGGTGGGGGGGGCAGGCTGCGGCCCTCCGCAGCAGGGCAGGGAGCCGCGTGTCGCGTGTTGAGCCGCGTGTTTCGTCTCTTCTCCTCTTAAAACTGCTGGGAAAAGCTCGTGTTGGTGGTTGGTCAGGGCCTGCGAGGAGGTTGCAACCTGAACAAGGCGGAGGCGAAGGGCTGCTCCCGGGGGGGCAGCCGCTGCCCCCGCTGCGGTTGTGCCCAGCTCCCCGGCTGGGCCGGAGTGGAGGGGCAGGCGAGGGCCCGGTTGGGCGGCCTGTGCGTGGAAGTGGCTGCCCAGCACATGCACAGGCACTGGTGAAGGCGAGACAAAAGTACCAAATGAGCTGGTCAAACATTTGTACAACTTTTCCAGCTTTTACAAAGAAGGCCTTCTATACACAATCTACACTTGGAGATGAACTTGGAAAACAAAGAGGGGGGAGTCCATTGAAACTCACACTTTGGCTTTGCACAGACAAAGCTTCAGCTAGCAGCAGCTTGATGTGAACAAAAGAAGGCAACCTTTTTATAATTCAAGGAGAAAAGAAGAGAAAACAGCCCCACAAAAGGCCGAGAAAAGACATTATGGGCTTGCAATGAGGGATGAATTATTCAATGAGCCCCTAATAGCTGATGCTCCACGCAGTTTTATGGACTCTCCACCGTGGAAAAAGTAGTTCTTTTTACCTAGAAAATGTTTCTAGCATTTCTAGACGTTTAGAGATGCTGAGTGCCGTTCAAGAAGGACAACTGAAACCCGTTCTTTAAAAGTAGGATATCTCCTTGTTGTGTAGGAACAAACCCAAAAACAACTCCTGAAACTTAGTTTTCAATTCTGTTACTAAAGCTTTCAGGGAAGCCTCATCTTCTGTGTGTCTGTGTTTGCGTGGATGCGTGTAATACAAACACGCAGAAGATGCTAATGAAGTGATAGATTAAGGCGAGAAGGCACAGTTTGATTGCCCAGTCTAGCTGCCCCTGTACGATGGGTCACGGAGCTTCCCCCAGAACCTCCTGCAACAGAGAATTGTTCTGAGAGGGACGTGCACCAAGGGAAAAATAGCTAAACTCAGTGCCCTAGTTGTTTTAAAATATCTAGCTTTTCTGCCTTCCTGAATTTCTTAACAGTTTAAAAACGGAAGATAGGCAACCTTGATAATATCCCTGCTTTACGGAACAAAAAGTAATTAATAGAGACAGCAAGAGGAAAAAAAAAATATTTTATTGATAATAATATCAATATAACCCACCCCTCTACTTCTTTTGAAATACTCTTCCTGTTCTTTGACTCTCTGCTGTTTAAAGCGGGGCTCCTGGTCTACCGTAAAGCCGTGTCTGGGCACGCGGCTGCCGCCCTCCAGCCCGGGGGAGCCCCCAGACTCTTGTGGGAAAAGCACCGGGGCTGGCTGTGCCTCGCTGCGAACGGGGGCTCGCTCGCGCCCCCCAGCACGGTCGTACGAGGAGGCTGCGTGCCGCCCTCACCCTCTCCTTCGCTTTCTGCGGACATGAACGTCCTACTTTGCCGCTTCTGAGTTTAGTCGGTGGCAAAATTCCCCCTGACTAAATGGGGCAGCGCAGCCCTATCCTGTCCTTGCGCACGCAGGTTTTTGCTGGATGGACGCGGCCGGGCAGCTCAGTGCAAACGGCAGCTTGATAATCCCGTCTGTTCTGTGACGGTGCCTGGGAAGCTTTGGCGGTTGGGGGGGGAGCGTGCTCTTTCCCGCAGCAACGCCTGCTCCCCCTCGCAAGCTGTTGCTTAATCTTACTACCCGAGTGGCCGGGATGCCGCAGTGCGAGAGAGCTGCTGCTCAAGAAGGGATTTGTTACCCTACACGTGCCTTATGTACAGTGTGATACTATAGGGACAACACACCGGAGAGCTCGTTAGAAGAAACAAACAGCCATAAAATAGGTCCACCACTACTTTCCGCACCCGGCCAACACAAAAAGGTTCTGCTTCAACTCCCGTTGCCAGCAGAGGAGCTTCCATTTCACCCCGTCTATAAAAATCGCCAGGTCAGATCCTGCTCTCTTACTGAAATAACTGGCAGCGTTCCTGACGATTTTGACGCCGCAGGGTCGTATTTGCCAGCGCCCACCTGCCTGTGCGCGAGGCCTGGTGTGGCAGAGGGTACCTGCTGACAGGGCGTCTCGGATGCCCTCTCCGAGGCTTGGGTTGCTTTGCAGTGTTGTCCAGAGGTTATCCCGGCGGTGTGCAGCAAAACCCTCGTGCGGTAGCTCACCGCCGAGTGCTCTCCGTGGGAGTGCCCTGCGTTACGGCCTGAAAAAAGTGCAGTATTTTGGAGTCTCTTATAGTTTGAGTGATTTTTATAGCTCTGGTCTCAGGGGCTCGAGGTATGCCAGTAGCAGGAGCGTGGGTGCAGGGAGACGCAAGGGAAGGCTTTTGGTGGGGTCCGAAAGCAAGTCCTGGGGCTGAGCGTGGAGCGGGGAATCGCTAGTCTAGCACACGTCTAGTGCTGGACGTTTGCTGACGTTGCCTGAAATCCCCTCCTCACCGTGGGCATTTGGGTGGCTCGGGGAGAGGCATTTTTTTCCGAGGGAAAGGATAACAATTGTTGTAATTTTAATGGTAGCTAATTCAAGACTTGGGACTTGGGGAGTACTTACAGCAGAGTGGGATTAGGGAAAAGAGAAACATGATATTTTTGAAAAACGTGCGATAGAAACAGTATATCCTGTGGCTTGGGATTTCTCCCATCACATACATAAGCGGAGGTAAACTTACATATGCCCCGCTGTAATTCTGTTTCAGCCTCTGTTCACGGACACTTAGATCTCTCGCCGGCGTTCACAGATGCCACATGTGCAGCCCGCTTTGCTGTATTTCGGCATTTCTGTCAGCGTCACCCTCTACCCTGATTTTGGATATATATTTAAAGAAAACCTTGATTGTCACAGTGGCTATCGGGAAGCTTATAATTCTATAATAGCGTATCTGTATTTCTGCATGCGTGATATATTTTTCTTAAAGGCATAAGCCATAAATAAAGAACATGTAAGAGAAACTTTTGTGCCTTTCTATGGTACATCAGGGTGTATTTTTAGCATAACCGCTACAGAAGAGGGAGTCGCTTGTACCTTTAGCGGGAGTTATGTGTGGCATGGTTTGCTGACTAATCTGATAACTCCCCGCTTCATAAGATAGCTGTTGTTTTCTGGCAGAAACCGGTGGCTTTCAGCGCTCAAACGATGGGGCGTAGAGCTGGTCCTCGGGCCCGCTGCGAGCGGGCGGCGCTGGGGCTGGGGCTGGGGCCGGGACCCCCCCGCCCGGCCTCAAAGGGGGCCTCT
>NW_008795035.1:10639831-10654831 GCF_000699145.1 Aptenodytes forsteri
TGGCCCCCGGGCCCTTTCCTTGCCTGGCGGATCCCAGTCATGCGCACCCGTCCAAAAAGGGCTCTACTCATCCCAAGCCTCTACCCTTGGCTGTACTGAGAGCAATTCAGGCTACAGCAGACTAAATTGCCTCCTTTATTTCCTTCTTACTTTCATCTTGGACCAAACCCTTCCCCCCTCTCCCTCCCCTTCCTCTTTTCTTTTTCTCTGTGTGCCTGAGGCTCACATTAATACAATTTCGGCACCACCCCTATTTTTGTGTGTGTATGTGGGGAGTTTGAAGGGGGGGGGGGGGGGCAGACCTTAGCCAAAAGCCCTGCTCAGCAGCTAGAAAGTTCAAGCTGCTGCTGCTTCTCTAGCTGTGTGATGCTTTTCCTGTTTGCAAGTTTTGGGAAACATTTTTGCTTTGTACTGTAATGGAATTAGAGGACAGATGCTGACTGTAAATGGGACACGCGACTACCAGCCCCTAGCTTAAATATTTAGATGCAGTGTTACAATTACTGACTTGATGCACAGGCTTTGAAGTGGTGGCACATGATCTAAAGGGGAGCTCGGGCTAGATGGGCTTGCAGATGTTTTGATTAGGGTTGGTCAGTATCACGCAGCCAGTTATTTTGAGGTTGTTAAACTAATAAAGGCAGTTTATTAAGGGACAGGATTAACATGCAGGCACCAGATACCAGTTTGAGTCGTCCCATTCATTTCTGCATCGTAGACTGTCGGGTTAGCGGCCGGAGCACGGGACGAGGCAGATGCCAAGTTAGATTTTGGTTGTGATTCTCTGATGCCAGGGCTCGTCGCGATTTTGCTCCAGCGTCCCGTCCCAGGGCGCAGTGGTAAGGGGACTGACTTGTCGTGCGAAATACCGTTGTGTCTTGCGGCTGAGAAGCACAATGTGTTCCCTCGCTCAATGTTCCCAGTAAAGATTCACTCACTGAAGGAAACGTGATGACCGTGGCTGCAGGCAGTTATCATCCCGAGTCTGGAATTTCGTACAGTACTTTACATATTTGGTCAGTAGCAGGTCTTATGAATCGGCTCGTGTAACTTGAACAGAATTTTCTTTCTGAGGCTCTCAGAGCTGACAAGAAAACAGTGCTTAATTAAGAAAAACTCCCTAGTAGCTCCAGGATTTGGCTCAAGGCAGATAGCAGTGACAGTATTTTCTGTCTGTCTTTTTCCCTTTCTTTCCTCGTATCTCAGTAGTGTGTGAGTCCAGTCCTGGATAGAAAAGCCGGGTGCTGCACAAGTGCAAATCGAAATAGGTGATGAAGACTCTTTCACCTGGACTGTAGCTCTGAGCTTTGCTTCTTCTGCCTGACCCGTTGTCGCTGTGGGGCTCTGGGCCAGGCTCCTGCTTCCAAATCGTTATTCTGAGCTAAAAATAATAACTGATGACCTCAGCGATCAATAACTCACCAACAAGCAAGAGCGTGATGTCCCAGCGTGCGGAGCATTTTCAGAAAGGTGCAAAATGTTTGTGTTTTGAGTGACTTCAGAGTGGAGTTTGCTGCTCCAGAGATGCCAGGAGCAGCCCGTGCCCTCCTGTCTTGAGGGCCAGCTGGGGGACTTAGAGGAGGGTGCTAATTGTCAGACTAACTGCAGGCTAATCGCCTGACATGAGCACTGGTAATACTTCCAGCTGTGGGGAAAAAAGGGTGTTACTCAGTCTAGCAGCGTCTCTTTGAAGTAATATATAGGTACATCATATCCCTTTCTTGAAATCGTGATTTCATTAATGGCTTTGCATGTTTCGCCATCCTAGGAAGACTTTCCTCACCTTAAAAACAGTCGGCACCTATTCAGACAGAACCGCTGTGGCCATCCTTTCCAGTTCTTCTAAGTGCACGCATCTAGAGCAAAGGCAAATGTCACTTTAGCAAATATCAGGATTGCTTCACACACAGCGGTTGATTTACTTGAATTTGTAGCCGAGTTTGCATCTGATTTGGTTGCTCTGAAAGTCTTGATAATTGCTTAGACTTACGCAGTGTCATTCTGGAAAGGCTGAGGCAAGAAACACGGTCAGTCGACTTCGGCGTGGCTAGGACTTGCTCCGAAAATGCGATTTTTATCTTTGGCTTTCTGGATTCTCCTATGATTGCAAAATCTTTGACGTCAGTAGGGATTTACCGTGGTAGGGATCAGGCTCTTCTTGAAACCAGCTCTGTAATGTGCTGAGCAACTGCAGCTCTGGGGGAAATCCCCAGGTTTAGGTTTACTGGGTCGGGTATCAGACCTCCAGTTCCGCAAATGCTATCGTATGCGGGTAACGGCGAGGAGTCCCACTCAAAGGGGCCATTCATGTGTGTAAAATTACTCACGTGGGTTGGGGCAGGCAGGAATGGGGCCCAAATTTGTTCTGTTCCGTTAATAGAAAGTACCCACTAAACAACAAGAGTGTGACTCTAATCCCGAGTGAAAGTCTCTGGCAAAACTCTCATTGAGGGCAAGGATCTCTCTATCTGTGTTTACACAAAGGTAGCGATGGCATCAGTGGACAGACAGACAGATTTTAATTAGATTAGAAAAAAATTCGAAATTAATGCTGAAAGTAAAAGCTGATGCTGATGAAATCCTTAAAACAGGTTATTTTCCAGGTCTGATTTTGAATAGTAATTCCCTGTTGTATCGGTCAAAGACGACGCTTTTATCTAACACTTACTCAGGGAAGGTTTAGTTTGGTATTAGGTTTACTTATTGATAAGGGTTGGAACAGGGTTTAGAAGAGGGAAGCCAATAAAGTTGATAGTGATAAATTATCACGAGTCCCCGGGGCTGTGTAATAAAACTGCATTGGGAAATGAAGCAGAACTACAAAGTGCTCTCTGGTTAATTTAAGAAGAAATTGAGTGAAACGCAAAGCAATAAATCAGAGCAAGCCAGTCAATGTGAATTTCTCCATGTAAATGTCACTTTAAATCCTACGTAACAAACACATGTGGCTAGAGAAAGAACAAAATATATAAATAAAAATGCAGGATACTTCCAAGTGTTCCCCAAACGCTGAGCGCTCTGGCTAATAAAAATGATGTACAGTAACATAATTCACCGCAAGACCTTGTTTAGCGTAGTGTGAGCACAGCATTTTACTTTACTTGCCCTGGAGTACTCCTGCCCCATGCTGTTAAACTAATTCAGTTTAAATCACTCTGCCTAGAAAAAAAAAAGTGAAGCGTAATGAAATTAAAACTCACTGAGGACACATTAGAGTTAAAGTGTGTCATGCGCTGAGATTATTTAGTTAGCGGAGTTTGATGTAATTGTCGACAGGTCATTTATTCATCCTCGTAAATAAAGATTCACAAACTATTAAGAATGTGCATATATAACTAGGAAGACAGTAAAAGGCAATTAAGCAGTCAGTTTAATGTCTTATCTTGCTGGTCGCCCTACAGTTGTTTTACAACTAGGAATTAAAATTTGAAAAGGAAGTTTTCAGTGTCCCTGGCCAAATATTGATTAAGTAGTTGTTTGCTGATGCCATTGTGGCACATAAAAAGGCCAGTAGTTCTGCCCCTTGTTGTTCATCTTCCATTGTCGTTGATTCTTAACCTCGGAGATCAAAGGAGGATCATTTCAGTTTATCTGTCTCGGAAAATCCTTCTTTGCTCCTAAACCCGTATGGATTAATGGCCAAATTGTCTTTAATGAGATGTGAAATTTGAATGGAATTCTTATTTTGCATGGTCTGTTGGATGTATGCACTGTACGCTCTTACAGTTTTCTGGGGGATTTTTGTTTAGCGTTATTGGATTTGGTTTTGTTTGAATCGTTTTCTTTTTAGTATACAGTGCACTGAAATTTTACTATTGCAGCAGGTAAAATATGTGGTATTTCACTGAATTTTAATGAAACTAATTTTATTGCATGTAATCTTTTTGATGAGTGTAGTCTAAAGAAAAAAAAAGTTGGGTTTTTTTTTTATTACCAGATCACATCGTAGGAGCTAAACGGTCCAGGGCTGCCACTAAAAGAAAGGGAGTTTGAGAAGCCAGCCGGTGCTCCAGATTGGGCTCTCAGTATAAAGGGGACACAAATGAGCTTGCAGCACTTCTTTGTGCATTTTCTTCAGTTTTGATTTTATAGACCTCGCTTGCCTATAAAAGGGGGGCAGTTGTGCTGCCCCTCCTCAAAAAAAAGGGGGGGGGGGGCCCGGGTTGGCCCGGCGGCGGGGCGGGTGAAAAGCAATGAAAAGTCCTTGAGAATAATCGGTTCCTTGTTGCAGTACAGAAAGCTATACTTATTTCAGAGATAGTAAAATATATTCCACCACATCCTCAGCAGAAGAGGCTGTGCAGTCTGGATGTGTTATGTTGGCTTGTAATTATGATATGAAGTTTCATCTGAATTGTAGGGTATGTGAGCCTTAGATCCAGGTCCCGCTGCTTCCACTGGCATATCTGGACACAGACATTTAGCTTCACACACAGCAGTAAGAAGCCTGGTAAAGCCGGAGAGCCTCTCCTGGTGTCACATTGATTCTCCGCTGTAGTGACAAACAGCAGAGTAAAGGGCTAAACCAGATTTTTTTTAATCAGCATTTTCTCATTCCCCTTCTTAAATACACTCTGTTTTCGTTTTGTCTGGTTATCTCTGAATAAAACATCAGTCCGTGCATACTTTACAAGTACTCAGCTACTTTAGGAGACATTTTGCCCCAGAGTAACAGCTAAAATTCTTTGAAAGCGTTTTAAGTACGAATTTCCTTAAAGTCCATGAATTCAACTTGTTTGTTTCCACGGAGACCTGCGGTGAGGACAGTGATATACAATCTACCTTTTGATTTTTTTTTAATGGATATTTGCCTGGATGTAGACTTTCTGCCAAACATGACCAATGTTTCTATCATGCACAAGTCCATATAAGGACCTGTCTTAAGGATTTTTGTATTTATGATATGCCTCATGTTGGATGTCTGATCCAAAAATGACTATGTAGTAATGTCTTTATCAGATATAATGTCACATAGATCACTGTGGTTTGGATCGTATGAGGAATAAACTGTCTGCAGCTGACATTTCTGCAAGCAGACAGCTTATTCAGCCCCTGTCAAATCTTATTCACCGTATTTAAATGACTAGGACTGTTCACGCCAATATAATCAGGATCTGTTCCATATACCAGCCCAGAAAAGCAGTAACAACTCCAGTTCTCCTGGCTAAATTGCTCTTCTTTATTAAAAATGTAACCGACGTATAGTCCACACACCCCCTGCGAGGCAGTAGCACCAACATACTCAGTGTAACCAAATTGGACTTAAAACTGCTTTCCATCTCTACGTCTTTAACTGGCTCAGGGAAAGGTGGAGACGAATATAGACAGGTTTTACAGAAACCAGGCTAACGGGGTAGCAGGGAATGCTTCCACAGAAAATCCCTTTTTACCGAAGATGATGTGGCAGGACTTCCTTTTCATTTTGACCTAAGGGTTGGTGGTTTGATCTGGTGTGAAGGGCTGAAGAGCTGGAGCATGAACCGGGGCGGGGGGGGGGGGTACAGTGACCGAATTGCGATTCTGAAACATACCTACCCAGCCCCTCCAGTCAGACTCAGCGGCGAGAAAAAACCTGCACAGAACCAGCTGGAAGCCAAGTTTGCACCGGTTTCATCAACAGCAAAATAAATTGTTTTCAGAAAGGAGGTGTTTTGACAGACAAAAGGGAAGCGGCAAATGTTTAGCTAAAGAAATGTGAAAATGGAAGGTGAAATACACTGTTTTCCCATTTTCACAATAAAATCCTGCAAAGTATGAATTTTGCAAAAAAAAAAACAACCCCAAACCCTCAGGAAATCCATTTACCAAGGTATAAATCAAGATTAACTCCACTGCAGCTGGTGGACTGACGCTGGTGTGTGAGCAAACGCTGAATTAGGTCATCGGTATTTACACGCAAGAAGGGGTAGTTTCAAATAACTACCATCCTGCAGATTTAACTCGCCCGCTTCTAATAGTTTCACCAAAGCCAGAAAAGTTATCTGACTAAGGGCTGTTTACACAAGGAGCGATGTTTTAAGTGAATAGTCGTCGAACCTTTATGGTGCGGTATTTTGGAGGGAGGGATGTCTACCAATTTTTCTGTATATTTTTCTTTAAATTTTTAATACACGCGGTGCAGGGAAAGGCATCGTATGCTCTAACCTCTCTTGCTATTACGTGTATGGTATATAGCTTAACTATGTTCTTTGCTGCCATCTGTGGAACTGGAAAATAATAGAAGAAAACATTTAGGAATCTGTTTAGAAGATCGTACAATAGATGTTGCAGTTAGGAAAAAGCCCTGTGGGTTCATCCCTGGTTTAGCAGAGTTGATTGGACCGGCTCCCTTTTAAATCGACAGGATCAGGCAAAAATGCTCAAATATTTGGCAGCTATACAGAAAATCACACAAACGCCTGTTGCTTTAGCACCCACAATTTGTTTTCCAACAAATACAGTGTTACCTTTCGCAAAGCCCTTAAAACTAACAGCGTGTCCACCTCTTCTGAGCAGCAGTGAGACTGGCGTAAACTGCACGTCGCGTGCGCCGGGGCAGGCGATTCGGGCCAGCCTGCGCTGAGCTGGTGCCCAGCGGGGACTCTCGCAGCGAAAAGTCTTGCAGGCTCTCGGGATGCTCACGTCTCCTGGTGAAAATGCAAAATGGCTGCACACAGCAGACATTTTGTTTATCTTTTTAGTATTTCCTTCTCCTTCTATGTTTAAAAAGTTTCTTGAGACCGAATTGTACCGTCGTTTACATCTGAACAATCCCCTGCTCTCATCGAGGGTTATGCAGGTCACTTAGGGTTGAATTTGGCCCTGGTATGAAAGTTTAATTTCAGTTCAGATTTGAGGGAACTCATTCGCTTTCTCAGACTCAGCAAGACTTTATAGCACTAAACATCTATTTTCGTTGATAAAGAAGAGATCTGACGTGGCAAGTAAGCGTAGCTGAAATAAAACGTTACAAGCAGAGCAAATTAAAGAGAGATGTTTTAGAGAACTGCACTTGAAAATTTTCTAACACATGATTTAGCAAAAAAAGGCAAACAAAACCCCTGGCCCTCTGCTGTGAGAAGCTCTGTAACCAATCTGCTCCATCAGTCCCGGCAGGACGGGAGGCAGAACGCTGCTTGCTCGGTTTGAGTTCTGGCTCCTCCCTGGCTGAAGGGTATCGCAAGGGAAGGCGCGCTCTGTCCTCCTAAACTGCATTCCTCCCCCCAACCTCTGATCCTAATCGACACAGCAAATGAAATTTTGGGAAAGAAAGCAGCAGCTCGAACTGGAACGGTTGTCAAACCCTACACTGTGACAGGCATAAAGAGGATTTCTCTCCGAACTCTTAGAGGTCACTTGGCCAAGGAAGAACTTAAAACAAGCCAGGATTCAAAGTTACTGTACTTCCGCGCTGGCAGTCGAAAAGATTCAGTGATGATTGATGACATAAATATTTCTCTTAATCTGACATCAGGAACAGACTTGTCAGCCCTGGAAGAGTAAGTCAGAGACAAAAATTTAGATTGAGCATTAAAAGAATCCTAAATACATCTAGCATCTGAATCCAGATAATGGCAGTTATAAATAAAAAGAAGAAAACCCCAGAAAAGTAATGGCAGTTATAAATAAAAAGTAGAACACCCCAGAAAAGTCCTACAAGGGGAAAAGAAAGATCCTCCAGGTGATCAAAGAGTGGAGTAGGGACTCACTCATCTGTTTCTAATCTTGGGCGTTACACGCAAAAGTCACTCTGAAAGAAATAGGCCACCTGGCACTTATTTTTTGGCCACTGCCTAGCACTGGGAGGGCATGCAGAGCGACGGGTTTCCCAGGACAGCAAGGGGAGAACTCCTTTGGATGCACTTTGTTTTCTTGCTACGTTACTCTTCCCGTTTTAGCCTCAGGGGTGTTGAGGAGTGGCGTGCCCTTGGGGTGCCGTGGACCAGTTTTGCGGGGGGGGTTGGATCCTTTGGTTAAAAGACCCATTGTGCTCCTCTGAGCGGGAGTTGACCGCAGAGAGGAGAGCCCTGCAGGGATTCAGGGCTGGGTGCAGTACCTCTAAGTTCAGGGGTGGCTCCCAGCCCAGGCGGGGGCTGGTGGTAGCTCCTTGCTCTGCCTCTTGCCCTTCTCTTCTGGGAGACTTGTAAGTGCTTTTCACTTTTTTTTTTAATGTGAAGTTTCAAGCTTCCACAGGACCGTTGTGCTCTCTAGGTGGAGATGTTGTGGTCGCAGTTGTGCTTTGTAGGTGGTGGTTTGCACTTGGTGACGTTCAGCTCTTGGAGTAGATGCCTTAGGTCTCAGTGATTTGGGCTAAGTGCCCCGCCCCCCCCGCCCCCCCCCCGGCTTGCACAGCTGGTGCTGGTTTGCTGCTGAAGTTCCCACAGCTGCAGGAAAGGGGCTGCCAAAGGCATCTTTCCATAGGCCTTAACAGTCTTCTGCCGGGGCCGCGGTGAGTGTGGTTCTGCATCTTTGGGGTGGGATGAGGGAGCTTTTTGAATACCCATTTTGAGTAGGAAAGAGTGATCTTGGTGACTAATGTGTTTGTAAGTAAGCGATCCCCCTAAATACAAACAAACAAGAAAAAAAGTGGTCAAAAATTCCAGCAAAATTAGTGCTGGAAGAGTTAAACTTGGTTTGGAAGAGAACTGGTTTGAGTTGGTATAATTGGCTCTGCGTTTCTCAGAATGGCTTTCTGCGTTGCCTGTGCCTGGAGCCAGCTGAGGTGGGACTGCTCGCTCCCCCTCCCCGGTTACTGGTCTCTGCCTCTGCTTGATCGTGATCCCCCGGAGCGGGAAGAAGCTGTTGTTTCCTGCTTTCTATGCTCTCCTTAATTTTTATTTTTTTTCCTCCTGTTGCTGTGCATCCTGGCAGCGTGTGCAGTGGAGAAGGGGCTGGAGTGTAGGAGATCTGTCCGTGTCAGCTGCTCCTGTTTGGCTAAATCTTCTCTTTGTATCTTTGTGGGGGGGTTTTTTGTTAGAAATGGGACCAATGATGTTTTCCTCCCTTAATGGTATTTCCAAATGTCCGGGATCCAGAAATAAAAAGTGCTATATAGGTTCAGCTGCCGTAGCTCGTCTGTCGAAACTGCAAATCCAGATGAAATGCTGTTTTAGAACGAATGCTTTGTGGCTAGAAAGGATTGCAACCTGTCTTCGGAAGAGCAGTTGGGCTTCCAGCCTTTGGGGTTGCAGAGCTGAGGAGCTCTAGGTTGTTTGTAGAGGGGCCAGCGAGTGCCCTCTGGTCCAGTGGCCCATGGTGCGGACCACTTCTTAACTGAGCAGAGTAACGCTGCAACCCCTGGCTCAGCGCAGCAGGTGAGTGCATTTTGATGAAGTAGATCAAGACTCGGCATTTTTATTTCAAATACTTTTATTACTGTTGTTTACAGCAAAAGCAGATCAATAACTAGTACGGTCTGGGATTAAGTTCATGAATTCAGAGGTGTTGCGTCAATTTACGTTGAGGCTCTGAGCCACAACATGTTTGCTGGAGTACAGCAATTAATGATACATACTTCTCACTGTTTTTGCTGGGTTTCCCATGAATAGCCTGCGATTTTCTCTCCTATGTGGTGTGGAAAATCTATTCAACAATATATGCAAATATTCTTTGGTTCTAAGCAAATATTCGATGCTTCAAATTTATGTGGTTGTGACTGGGCACGCAGGTCTCAGGACTGTTTTCTATTCTAGAACTGGGTGTTGCTGTTGCATTCACTAAGAACGTATCGTAACTTCTGGATAGCTGCTTAAATAACTTTATTTCTTTTTAAATGGTTTTCTTTTTTTACTAATGTACTTGTTAAAATAGAAATATGAACTGAGCAGAATCTTGCTTTAAACATTCTTTTGTTGTATAGTGCTAGTATTTATAGTTTAAAACTATAGCTTTCAAAATCTTTATGCAACAGAATGCATTTCTCAGTGGTGGGATTTTGTGCTACACAGACCGATTAGAGATGAACTGTTTTGGGGTTTTTTTAAACTTTTTTTTTAAATGAAATCTGTATTTTCTTTTATAAACACTTTTCCTGACAGAGAGAAATAGTCTAGTGTCTTGGACATAAAGCCATGAGCCAAAAAACTGAGGAGCCAGTTCCAGTTGATAGACTGGCTTGAACTTGTCTCCAGGTCTTAAAAAAGAAAAGTTTTTAGATGTGCAACTGCACTACAACTTGCAGTAAGGCAAGACTTGATTTCTAGAGTTCCTGATACAAATAGTTTTTATTCTAGAGTTTCAAGGAAAATGGCATTGTTACAGTAGTTTTTTAAACAGTAAAATTGTGGGGTTTGTGTTGTGTTTTTTTTCCTTCCCCCCTAACACCACTAACTTCTCTAATTAATAGTGTCAAGCATGTGAGATTTCTCAGAAACCTCAAAAAAGCCTATTGAATGTAATGGCAAGACTTGCATTGTCTTTAATGAAATTTGGTCAGACCCTAAACTAAGAGGGTTGGGGTGTGTTTTTTTTTTTCCTCTCTTCCCCCCACCCCTCCTTGAGGGGGAAAAAGTTTTGGGTTTTTTTTTTTTTTTTTTTGAGGAAACTGGGAAATTCTAGCATTCCTGGGCATGAGAGGAGAATACTGATTAGAATCAGGCAGAGAGCAAGCAGGTGCTGAGCATGTTCATTGCTTAACCCCCTGCCCTGCTCCTGCATCCCTGCCCTGACCCAGCGCGCAGACCCTGCAAATAGCAGCAAGTTGCCAGATGTTGGAGATGTTTGCAGGGAGAGGGATTTTTTTCTTTTCCTTCCCCACCAGGTCTCGTCTAAAAGCAGGGAGTTCCTACAATGGTGGTTTATTTCATGTATTTTTATTTCATGTTTAGAGCTGGGCTGGGTAAGCCACCGGAGACTATGTTGAGGAGAAATACTGTCTTTCTGAGGACGAGAACTGGCTGTTCGGTTGCGATCTGCTGTGTGGCTGTGGTATCCGTTTGCAAAAAGTAATACAAAAAAACTAACAAGCAGAGTAGATTGCCTGAGGGGGAAAAGCTGTCCTTTTTTTTTTTTTTTATGAACAAAAAAGATTTTATGGCTTAGAAACAGTACACCCTAAAGAGAGGTGTGTTTAAAAGTTAGACTCGAAAGCTTTTGTCTGGAGAATAATACTCTTGGTGTAAAGAGCGGCACAATGGAAGTCTTTTCTTCTAGTTATGTATGGGCGAGCATCAGTCAGCCAAGGAAGAACTTCAAAGGCCAAAGTAAAAACTTGCTCGGCTCTTTCTTTCCTGACAGGTTTTTCTTGAGGTAAGATGGGGAGAGCTGTTTATGCCGGGAACTGGCGCTCTCCTCCTGTAGCAGAGGAGGCAATAGATCATGTGCAAACCGAGGTACCCAGCCTGAACTATCTCTGTCTCCAGCTGATGTGCCTTTTTTGGAAGCTACTAAACTGTCCCATCTCGTGAGTCTTTTATTGCTCATTCATAAAGAGGTCTCGGAAATTCCACTTCTGCCTTGCTGGGAAGGCACCATGCCAGACGGAAGGGGAAGCTGTTTTCTAAACGTGTTCCTAGGGAAGAGGATCTATTTCTCTGCCTCCAGAAAATACTCATTATTCATGTGCTGTAAATGGCCTTTAAGGTGGGAGAATAGCCCCGATGTGTTTTAATATAAGCAGTCCAAAAATATAACTGCTGTGCATTAAATCAGCCACTGAACTTTGTGTCTGTCATGTAAATAACATCCAGAGAAAAGACTTCAACATGACCTTACCTCATCATCTCGTTTTGTGAATTTTGAAAAGCTGTTTTTTTACCTGGGAATTTATTTACGTGATGTTAAATGCAGCAGTCGTGACGTAGGTTAAAAAAGGATTTAAGCAGCAATTTAGCGTTACCTGCAAGGCTGTGTTCTGGAGCCATGCAAAAAAAAGAAAAAGTACCGCTACTTCAGCGGACTGCGCGTGTCACATCAATCTTTGTTAAAGGCAGAGGCGCGACAGGGAAACCAGAGGATGTCTGACGGAGAAAGCAGCTCTTCTGTGTTCCCAAGACCGCAAAGCAGAGCGGTCCGTACCACAAGCCTAAAATACAGTTGAACTACGCTGACTCTCCTGCTGCTGAGTGCAAGGCTGTTCACCTTCTGGCGAGTGGGGTAGGGAAGGACAGTCACTTTTTGGTACAAAAGAAATATTGCAGCGTCTTAGCTCTAATACTCGAGAAACGCTTGTACAGGCGAGAGAGCAACCCTTCTGCCAGCCCCCATTTGGTGGGGGTACGTGAGCATCAGTGAGTGGCTTGTGCCACCACGGAGCTGGTCATCAAGCAAAGCTGTGGGAGGAGAGTGCCGGGTCACCTTCCTTGTGAAGCGTGTAGCAATTTATCTGAGCATCGGAGAAGGCTCGGGTGCGCTGTTCTCATGAAGTGTGTTTGGTGCTAGCCTGTACGTGGGCTTCAGTGCTGTGAGAGGAGGCCGGCGGCGGCTGTTGGGTGTGCTTGCTCCGTGTTCCCATCCTGATCATCTAGCTGTGCCAGGCTTACAATTTGAGTCCCTTTCCGTGACAGCCCTCATTCAGCTGGCTACGCGTTTGGTGGGGAAGAGGAACCAGTAATTATGAACGAGCTGGCAATAATGTGTTTCAGTAACTCTGTTGCGTGTTGTGTTTGCGTTGATGGCTTCAAGAACGGAAGACGAGACTTTGGGATGACCTGGAAGATCTCTGTTTGTGTGCTTTGTCTTTTGGCTCGAGCCCGTCATACATGCTCAGGCATCCTTGGCTTCAGTCAGGCTGTTGGAAGGAAACAGGGTTTCTGTGAGGGTTAGGTTGAAAACAACTTATTTGCCCACAACAGTAGCAGTTGCGGTGATATTGGCTAGGAGCGCATTACATGATTTATCTAGACAGAGTCTTTGCGCTGCTTTGAAGCCATCAGTGGAAGGTAAATGAGAAAAGCCGGCTTAGTGTTGATTGGCTTAAATTTGCTGTACGAGGGCTCGCACACCTATTGAAGAAAACTTCTAAGGAAAATTTCTGTAAGTGGAAAAACGATGGGTGACCGCTGCATTGATGATTTCTGGTGAGCCCAGCTCTGTTGCCGAGAGAGTTTCAGTCAGCAAAGCAAAGGGGTGTTTGCATTCATCAGGCAGCGCGGAACAAAGATACACACAATTGTGGAGAACAGTCATCTGAATGGATGTTATTTTATAATAAATTTCAAATGCACAATACCGCAACCTATTCATGGTTTTTCTTTTGGCGTAACGCAATGCCATCTAACTCTCTGAAAATCAGGTCTGTGAACAATCAGTTACAATTGGTTTTCTCTTCCATTTTGGGAAAAGGGTGAAAGAATAAATAGGAATTAGAGCTAAAAATGGGACAGCAGGCTTGGATTTGGTAGAGCATTGTCAGTGGGATTTTAGTTTTTCAAAAGTAAAGAGAAGCATTTTGGATTCTGGTTCCATTGTGGGCTGACAGCCTTAGACCGTTAGTGGGAATTGGGTAATAGTCCTTGTTTTGCATCAGCTGTACAGAGCTTAAAACATATTTGAGAGAACTTGGTTCCCACTTGCATGGCACATTTTTAGACTCTTGCCATTTGAATGTAACATTTTTGACTATGATCATGTCTCTGTATTCTCATCGCCAAAGTGCTTATTTATTTTTATAAAATAATAAATGAAATGTCCTTTGACTTCCCTAGTGGACAAGTACTAGATAAATTCAGGGTATTATTTTTACCCTATCCCTTCTCCTAATTTAAACCACTGGCGATTTGCCAGAGATTGAGATAGGGGAAAGTTGAGGACCGGGAGGGATTTGTGTTTTGCTGCCACTTTTCATCAGACGTTCATCAGTCACGGAGTAAGTGCCACAGGCACTTGTGGAGTGAGTCTTTACAGGTATCAAAATAGAATAAAAACCTGAAAATTTGTCTGACAAGTTTCTGTTACACAACTACGCTGGATGTATTTGGGCATTTAGCTGTCTCTTACTGCACGGGGAAGAGAGCTGTGTAAAGAGCTCAGTGTCAGGTTCAGTACGCTTAGATTTAGTCACCATCATCTCCTTTTTCCTGTATGTTTCTGTGGTTACTGTGTATCACTGATTCAAATTGTAGTAAGAGAAGAATTTCTAATCTCCTTTTATATGTTTTGATTGGTTACAAAGGGGAAACCAGCATAATTTGAGATACCGACTTAATCTACTCTTGTGAAACAAGAAATAATGGACTGAGGCATTACAAATTAGTGCTTCCACGTAGACGTTCCAATAAACTGGCAGGAATTAGTGCCATAATAGAGAATATATTTTAAGATCAGGTTCTGGTCCTGGCATCAAATTTGATGCCTGCTGGCATCAAATCAGAGTGGTTCCTTTGTCGAAGCCCCTTGATTTCCAGCAGTGTAACAGAGATCTGAATCTGGCTTTACGGATAATTCTGTACAGTTTGAACAACTGAGGACTTTTTCCTGAGCAAGGGCACGTAGGATGCACTGCCAGGTGTAGGATTGTCTGTGTTGGAAGGTTTAGTTATTTTTCTGGTTTTCCTTTGGGGATATTAGCTGATGTTTATAGAGGATTTTTATTCTATTTAAAGATATAAAACAAGTTACGGAATGAGTCATGCCATGGTTTTGGGTGAATCTGAAAGATTTCTGGTCACTTCTAATACAATTTCTGCACTTTAGTGTGATGTCTGTGTTATCTGATATTAGTCCCCTGAACGGATTGTTAAGAAATCTTACGGATCTTAAGGAATGGTGTCTGTAACTTCTGCCTGTTGGGTGTGTGTTGTATTCCGCGTGCACAAGCATACAGACGTACACAGCAGATATATGTAAACTATGGTGGTGCTGGGGCGGTTTTGGGGCAGAGCTGAGTCTGACCAGGCACGTTGCTTGCGCAGCCAGAAGAAAATCAGGTACTTGTTACAATACATGTGTTTGTACTATTTAAGCAAAGCCGTACCAAGGATGCAAACGGAGGATTTTATGCATATTTTAAGAAAAGTTTCTTTTGCTGCTTGGAGGGCTTGCTGTCAACACTCATTAAAGTCTCCAAATTAAAAAAAAAAAAAA
>NW_008795035.1:10659831-10678794 GCF_000699145.1 Aptenodytes forsteri
GTGCTGTAACTCCGGATCTAGCTTTGCATATGCCATTTACGCAATATAGTCAGGGATTAAAACTGTGACACTTCGCTGTATTTCTAGACTGTGTACTAATGAATAAGAGCAATTTGTACCAAAGAAGATCTGCACAACCTGCGAACACCATTGTACTGTTAGTCAAGAGAGGATAGTCCATGTGTTCGGTGATTATTCTAATAATGTAATAATTGTAGCAGTTAGCGAGTGGGTTGATGTGTTTGACTTGCATTAGTTTTGACCTGGTGTGGGTCAAAATGCAGGGTCTCAGCTCCTGTAATGTCTATCTCGTGGCTGTGAATGGCCGTGAGGTCCTTCCTGGTGGTGAGGTTGGGGCTGTACCAGCTTTGGGGCCCTCGTGTCTGTATCTGAGCCTCATCTCTTGCTTGTGAAGCTAACAAACCCGGTGGCGCCTGGCTTGACCTGCCCCCTGTTTTTCCGTGAGGTCGTGGCATGGAGGAGGCCGCTTTGGTGCGTGGTTTGGTGCTGTGAGCCAGCCGAGCAGCCAGCCCCCCCCGCCTTGAAGCAAGCCCCGAAGTGCGGCTTTGCCGTCTCAAGCCCTGAGCTCGTGCCACGTGCCAGTCTGCTGCTCGGCTCGCCGTCCCTGCAGCCTCGCTCTTAAGCCCACTGCGTGTACGCACGTGGAAAACATTCTTGTTACGCAAGTGGAGGTGGCGTATAAGTTGCTATTTCTAAATGTAGTGTGATGCAGATTCACTCCTGATACTCTACCGAGGCCGCCGTTGCAGAGAAGTCAGCTGCGCTGTGGTTTCTAGAAGAGGCAAACGGGGCAGTGTGTCTTTCATTACAGCTAATAGTATAACGTAGCCTAATGTACAGAACTGTCTGTGAACATTTGAAGGAGACTGAAATTAATCATCTGAAATATGGAAAATACAGGGAAATTAGCTAATATTTTTTTGAAAAAGGTATTAGAAAATGTAACACTTCCAAAACGGAAGAGCATCAGGTGTTAGAAGAACGGTACAGCCTTGGTGGTGTTTGACATTTACTGAAATAAATCTCAGAGTTAATCCAGAGTTTCTAGGGTCTTGACTAGTGTTAAAGTAGGATCGCAAATCAGGCCAGCTCAAAAAAAACCCACCTAAATTAAAGTTTCAGTAGTACTGTTAACTTCGGGCAGTACAAGTGAGCCGTTTCCTAGCAGGCTGCTTGACATGTGGCTTTATATTCTGAAAAAGATGCAATTTAGCTATGCTGGTGTTGGCACCGAAACTTCCAAGCCACTTCTGTCTCTCTTCTGCAGCTGACATCTTTCCACTCTTCTCTTGCACGTTTTTCATTACTACGCTTCTTCGCTTCACAAATGCGAGATGCTTTTCCAGTGTTTGTCAGTACCGAGTTTCCAGCTGGATGTTTAAGGTCAAAATTCTTCACATTCTGGTGAGTAATAAAGATTCAGAGCCGGGGATGGGGCGATGAGTGCTCTTGCTGAGCAAGGCAGGAGTAGGGTAGTGGCAGAGGGGTAAAAAAAAAAGGGGGGGGGGGGGGCATCAGAGGAAGTGTCAGTAAGGGAAAGTCTCGTGACAGGTTGCACGCAGGGTTAGGCTTAAGTGTATGCAATATTAATGAGAAATCCTTTTTGAAGTGGGGCTAAAAATGTGGTCTGTGTTTCTCCGGGCTGTTTGTACCCCTACAACCTGCTTAGTTATGGGAGATACCAGCACAATTCCCGATGTGAATGCACTTATAAGGCACTTCTACACTGTTATGAGTATAGCTAATCCTCTTTCATGGGGGGGATAACTCTACTGCAATAAAACAACCTTGTGTTTGTTAAGTAAGTTGTTATTTCTGTGCAAAGAGAAGCCTGAGTCTATAAATGATAAGTCAGAATTTATAAAGCGGACACCTGTGAACTTCTTGTTCCTGTATACTTGCATCGTGGCTGTAATTGTATAACAATATATGTTAAAGCTTGTCATTTTTATTTTATATTCTTGGTATTTTAAAGAGAAAATAGAAGACTCCATAGGTAGCAGTAAGAAGCTGAGTAAGTTTTCTTCGTGCAGCTTCATAGGTTTCAAATAAGCAAAACCAGCCAGTCAAGCAAACATGATCCCCGAGTATTGAAATTTAAAACAGAATATCGGACACCTTTAGGCAATTAAGAAAGCCGAACACTCGCACATTTTAACACAGTACTGAATGCGTTAGTAAAATGTAAATCAATAAATAATTTAAGTATAGAGTTTGTTAGTACACAGGCACTGAAACGCAAACCACCGAACGTGCTCTGCCTCAGAAAAAAAATAAGCAAAGTTAACTTGCTGATTCCTTTTCTTTATTCCTTATCGCAAAGTCAGATTTTTGGAGACAACTGTATTAAAAGAACTTGTGTCTTTGGGCTAGGACTACGGGTGAAAGTTTAACCCCCAAAATGTTCTTTTTTTGTGGAAGGTAAGGGGAGCAGGGGGGCTGGAGCAGAGCCTGAGCTGCAGCTCTGCAAAGCTTGAGCCCCAGCGTTTTGCAAAGGGTTAATGGCCTTACCGACACAATAGGATGATGGTGGTTTTTTAACGCAGTCAGCCATATTCGCTTATTTTCTGTTGTCGGGATGTTTGTGTGGTTTTTTATTTGTTTACTCTTGTTTGTTTGAACTAATCACCACTTAAGTAAAAGTCTCTTTGCCTCGTCCTGCCTCCTCTTCACGAAGCATTTAGCCGTGGTGACCAGTCAGGCATAAAAACGTGCTTATCTGCAAATGAATGGCAGCTCTTTGCTTCATTAAAGCCTCTTTCTCTTTTGGCACTCGCATTGTGACCCTTTGATATTAATTCAAAGGGCAATTAAAGAATGCGGCCCATCTTTGAAGTAAAGCATTCAGGGCAAGGAATGGGATGAACCTGGGACTCTGATGGACTGTGCGCATTCAACAGGCCTTTTCAAGGCAGTTTGAAGTGACTCAAAGAAAATGGGCAGGAGAAGGTCAAAGAGAAAAAAGGGGCTAAAGAAACAGTCTGTATTTGTTCGGAGTATTAGCCAAGCAAACTGCAAATAGCAACAAAATGAAACAGTTAATAGAGCAGCCAGACAGAGGCATGTCAATCACTTAACTTGAACAGCATTGGACTAACCAAGGCTTCAGTCCACTGTGTTATCTAATTATCTTGGGAAAGCCAGTAGCTGGAAGTAATAGTATTGTATTTCTTTCTGCTTACTGCTCAGAAAAGGTGATAAATACTCGCTGCTTCATAATTATTCAACATATATACATAAAGAGTGGTCGGTCGGAGGATTGTAGGCAAGCTGCTAGTAGAAAACCAACAAAAAACCCTTCGTGATTAACCTGAGACGCAGAATGTGAGCATTAGCATGTTTAAAAATCGTGTAAGGGTTTGCATATGGAGCAAGCTAAGGCACGCATGGTTTCCTCTGGAACAAACCTTAAAGACAAACACATTTACAAACCTAGGAGAGTCGTTTTCGCTCTCCTTCCTCCAAATACAGTTTTAAACCACATATAATGTTAAGGGTCAGACTTTAAACCACAATAAACAATGAGATTAAGAGCCGAGGCTGCAACTCTCCTTACTTAACATATGCTGTTGTACCTAAGCGTTGTAGCACACATGGTATGAGATTCCTGCCTTATTTTGCCCTAACAGGGTAAATTAAGGACAAAGTTTCAGATTTGCCTCACAATTTTCTTTGTATTGTTGGTTAAATTATCCCCATGGGGCTTAATTTTCCACTGGCCTGAATTTACACATACAAAACAAATACACGATTTTTATTTGCACAAATGGATGTGCCCATAAACAGGCATATTTTAAGGTCCTGGCGTAAGAAAACATCCCTGAGTTTATCTTCATAGTCACACCGAATTGTCACCGTTATTGAAACAAGGAGATAACAGTGAATTTGCAATGTGAGAGAAGTGCTCTAGTCTTGATCCAGCTGATGCAGAGAACTGTGTAATAACAGACACATGGACAGAAGTGTGTGGTGAGAACCATCTTGAAATACATGAAGTTTTACAACATTACTTGTATCTTTTTTTTTTTTTTAATGCGTAATGGATGTTAATTGGAAAGAGTGGCTGTTGCTCTGGATGGGTGAAATCTGCCGACAGGCTTTGCGTTGGTTGGAGCGTGAATGCTGCGATCCCCTTTGCGTAAAAGTAACTTTAGTCTCCAGCGCAATCCTGCTTGGTGGAATCCCACTTGCGTTAATGAGCCCTAAGCTGTACTACAAGATTGGGCGGTACTCTTGGATTTATTGGTATAACGTGGTAAAGAATTTGTAGCAAAAAATGCTCTACACACATGAAATGGACAACATACAATATGACTTAACGCATGTTAAAAAGTACTCATCAACAGCTGGTAATGGTTTACTGTGGGGGAGAAGGAAGAAATAATTTTTTGTCGCTGTTGTTGAGAAAACAAAAGCATTGGCACGGTCAAAAATCACTTTTGTTGAGGTCTTACATGCTAAATTTTAACCAGAGGGACTTTTTTTTTTCCTGGCTACATTGCACCCTCCTTTGAATTTCAGTCTAACAAATAATCTAAAAGAGTATTCAGTGTGGTTGTGCTTGTATGAAGGGTTCTGCCATCATACAAGAAGAAATATCAACTTTTTCTTTTATAGTGGCTGCTGTATTTTTTTTTTTAAAGGAGAAGAAAAGAAGAGGAATTCCTGTATATGTCAGGCATAGCACAGTTTCAAAGCTACATACTAATAGAAAAAATGGCACTATGCGAACACTTCACTGTCTAAGAATTCCAGCTGGAATAACTGTACAGAACCAATTACCTCTTTCTTATTTGGTGTGGGTCCCTCCTGGTGTTTTATCTATAGTCTGTTGGCGTTAAATCCATTCATTGGTTTTGTTTGGTTTCAAGAGTTTGGACCAGACCCGTTACAGGAGAACTGTATTAATATTAAAACTTGATGAGGGTAAGGCTTTTATAAGGATCCCTCTGAATATAGCAAGGCTGTTCATCAGTATCATTACATCGGCTGAAAATGGAGGATTTCTAGAAAGGGCATGAAGCCTGAGCTGGTGCAAGCTGCCTTGCCCCATACCTCCAGCTGGACTTGGACTAGGATGTATGGCAGTGGAAATCCTGTTTGGTGTAGTTCACTAGCTGGTCTGGTTTCATTGTCTCTCTCCTTTGATTTTTTTTTTTTCAGCTGTTTCTAAATATTATCTAAACTTCTTCCTCCCGCTGCAAATGGGAAGCGCTCTGTTCTAACTCCCCGGGAGCAGCTGTATTTGCCAGGAGCAAGGAAGGTTAGTGCGTATCCCAGAGGGGTTGTTCACTGTGGTGTTGGGTAGCGTACCAGTTCAATAGGCTCTGCTGATTTAAAATTTGGAGTGTAGGACTGAAAAAGGAAGCAGTAGTCTCCGTGTTGTGAATGGAGCAAAGAAAGGATGGCTGGATGGAGTCAGCTGAGCCGGGAAAAGAAAACAGAAAGCATTACTGTAAAGCCCTGCGGTGTGCGTTATCTATTATTTGAACGTGCATTTGAAAAACAGCTCGGTGTTTGAATACCCTGTTCCGGGGAAACCTGGAGAGTCGGGATATCTGCCCCAGCATCCCAGTCTCAGTCCCGTGAGCTTCAGGGAGCTTTGCTTCTTCCTTAGACTTTAGTTTCAAACAAAGCGAGCCCTGGCTGCAGAGTATGGCAGTACAGCAGGATGGATGCTGCCCGCAAGGGCCTCGCTTGGAGCAGGTCTTCTCTCTTTGCTGCAGTTGTCTCTACTCATGGTTTAGTCCTACAGAAATCTGTCTGATCGCCTGATCCAGGGGAGCAATCAGGCCCATACCCCAAACAAGGTGGGTTTTGGGTGAGTCCTTTCAGGGTTATGTTCTGTTCTGGAAGCAGGAAAGAGCATTTTGGTTCTTTTCAGGCATGCATAAGGATTAAAAAAACCCCAAACAACCCATGATTGCTGCTGTTTGTCTGGTAGGGTTTCCTAGATGCTCTCTGTGTGACCGAGGCCCCGGTGTCCACGGGACGAACGTGCCTCGAGGCTGGAGGGTGCCCTGGGCTGGCCCCTGGCACACAGCAGGGAAGGAAACGCTCCCACTTGTCAGCCTGGGGACCTGGGATGTGGGGCGAGCGCTTGGGATGCAAGTGCTTTGGATGCACCCCTCAGGGCAGCGGTGGGATGCTTGGAAGCAAAAAATTTCTCCTCTGGCTTTTCCACCACCCCAAATCAGAGTCGCGTTCACCCGCTGCAGCAAGAAGAAGAACCTGAGCACGTCGTCTCCTGTACTGGCTTCTGCCTCTCCTTGTTGGCGTAACTGCTCGATGTGTCCCTGCCCTTAGATTTCTTCAGGGAGTGTTGGTTGGTGGTGTGTGGATTTGATTTTTTTTTTTTTTAAAGTGCAAAACTTAATTTTTAACTGCATTTTCTTGGAGCTTTTGGGAAATAGTTTTTGCTAAGCAAGAAAACAGAGCAGCTCTAAGAATATAACATCATAATTGCTAAGGCTGTACTGCATTTTATGAGCAAAAATAAAGGCTAGTTGCTTCGTTTTGCTAAAACCCCTCATTTGCTGTGTCCCAGTGCTCCTTCTTGAGACTGGAGGCCTTTTATTTGATGGTGTTCCTTACCAGACGCTGATTGCTATAATGCTATGTGTGCCATGTACACTTGATACATCATCTAAGCGCTGGAAAGCGTTCGTTCTCTTTGTGCGATCTCTCAGTCCTGATGCAAAACAGGCAGAAGTGCAGCAATTCCTGCCATAATGTAACATGATTCCAGGAATTAGAAATTTCCATCTCGGAATGTACCAGGAAGCAGCAGCGTGCCTCGGCCGGCGGGGATGGGCTGGCGGCGGGCTCCTCGCCCTCTCCTTTAGTACACAGTACATGTATATGGCTGCTAAAACAGAGGGTACAGAGTGTAGGAATATATGTATATGCATTTTTAAATGAAATAAAATATATATACTTTCTTGCGTAGACACAGACATGTCTCCTTTCAAGAAGTAAGTCTAAAAATATCTAGCATTGGCTAGAAACTGGCACCGAGTGCCTCAGCCGAGGGGCTGGATCCTGCTGACGTGGGAACTGATGGAAGTTTTGCCACCGGCTTTTGTGGCTGTGGGGTCACATCTGAAGTGTGCTGTAAGGTTATCTGAAAAAAGCTGTGAAGCTGTAGAAATATACGGATAAATCTGAAAAGCAGTGCGCAAAAGGAGGCTTTTTAGAATATGTTATTGTTCACGGGGCACTTTTTTTGAAATGTCAAGGCACTTGAGTATTACTGGGAGTTTTACAAAGCTTGAAAACAAAGGATTAAGCTCTAAAGGAGTATCTTTAGGTTTTTTTTTTTTTGTACTCTGGAAAACGACTAAATGAAATAAGCATCCGTTATACCCAAATTCAAATGAGGACAAGTTAAAAAGAGAGGAGAAGTGCTTAATAAAACATGACCAAAATTAATTATTACTAGAAAATAAGTTTTTTCCACTTGCAAACAATTGACAGGGTTTAGGAATCAAGTCTGGGGTCAAAGGGTCTTGATGGCCAAGTCAAAGGGCACCCAGAGATGTATATTAATGCATGTCAGCTTCTAGATCCTAGAATCGGGCGGTAGTTCATAAAAGAAACAAGGCATCTTAAGAAGAAGTGTTATTAGCAAACATCAGGTCAAAGTTTATCTTTGGGTCAGCGTGTACCGGAGGGTCACCCATTCACGCTCCTAACGCAGGCGTGATCCTTAAAGCTGCCTCGGTGCAAGGTGTTAAGGGAAAATAGAAACAGGAAGTTTTAACTGGGGAAACCTGATAATTTATCAGAACGCTTTGCAAGACTGAGACTTAAATTGAGGCATCCTTGATGGAGAAAAGGAAAATGGGGATTGTATTTAAATTATTTTTGGGTTATTTGTTGTGGGTTTTTTTTTCCTTTTCAAATCAATAGCTAAACCAGACTTTTGTATGACATACGGGATTCTCAGCAATGTCTGTGCGCTCCTTCCTGAGCCAGTAGAGCTGATGCTATAGGGGACAGACGTGGCTTTCTTTTGAAAGAACCAGTATAGCCAATGTCAAACCCTTTGATGTGGAGGTATTGTAAATCTTTCCACGTGATTCTTCCTGGAAGCCATGCATTTCCTAAGAAGCGTGTTGACCAGTTCATCCCATTTACAACGCTACTTCTGCAGCTCTGCTTTCTCCTCTTCCCACCGCCTTGGGTGTGGGAACCCCGGTGCCCAGGGCAGCCGCGGCCGGGGGTGCTCCGCCGCTCAGACCTGGAGGAATGCTCCCGCTGTGCCGGAGCACACAAAGGCTGCCTACTTGCTTTGACAAGCCCATGCTGCAGAAAATCCTTGCAATCTTTTGTGCTTCGTGGTGTTGACTTATTTTAGTTCCACGCTAAGATGCTCCCCATTGAAACAAGCAAAAAAAAAAAAAAAAAAGTGGAATAAGATTCTTTTAAATACTGTTATTTTGGTGTCTTTAGGAGGCACTTTGCCTGACTTTCGAAAGAGATTGGTTTGAACAGTGCAACTTTGGTTATGCTTTGGGGGGAAGAGAAGAGCATAGTTATAGGAATAATAAATATGACTGTTCACTAAAGCTGATTATGTTTGCATTGAATGGCGATTAAAATATAATGTGCAATGATAATTGGGTATTTCTGAGAACCAATGTGACAAGAAGTGACAGAAAAGAGATTATCTGTTAGATTTTTACTTGCGTAGTGTGAATATTGTAGCCCTGAGTTGTGCATTTAGTACCTAACATTGTGCCCTGGAAAGTCCTAAACTCCAGAGACATCAGCTAGCATAATGGAAAACCTTGGTGTGCTCATGAAAACAGTAATGTGTTTGCCGCTCTTCAGTGCGGTTGTACCAGAATAGTTCCAGCCTCTTAATTAAATCTTTTGGTAAATCTTTCTGAATTTTGTGTTCGTAAAGTATATGGGGAAAGCAATAAGAAAAAAAATCTTGAGCCCTAATAAACAAGCTTCAATTTTTTTTAAACGACACACTTAGCGTTGGGCCCTGGCAGTTGGACAAAACAGACTTTTCTTGGGAGCACGTCATATTTGCTAGGAGAAGTTTCCTGACTCCAGCTGGAATTCCTGGTTGGAAGTAGGGGGAGAAAGTGCCTGTCCCCTCTGCCGTGAGCAGGGCAGCTCCCTGCCTCAAGGAAGGGACGGGTTTCCCTGGCCCTGAGGGAAAAGCTGTAACCAGACATCTCCAGATCCTCCCTGAGTTCCTCCACTTCATCTGCGTAACTACCCTCTGTTGGGCATTAGGACACTTGCTTGGAGCGTGGCAGAGCCAAGTTCAAATGCTTGGGGCTTATTTGGGGGGTGGTAGTGGAGGACTGTTGGGTTTTTGTTTGTTTGCTTTTTGATCTGTTTGTTTTTAAGCACTCACTAGACCTCTTGAAGAGTGGGAATGGAGAAGGAGCTACTGTGGGGCAGGCGTGTGCCCATCTCTGGTCTCAGAGAGTGTCCAGTGCGCAGTCGGTCTCCACTCTAAAGCATCCCAAATGAGTGCCATGACCACACGCCTCTCCCTCTAGAGTCAGATGATTCCCTCTCTCTTTCTGTTTTTCACGAAAGACTAACAAGATTTTGTTTTTCCGCTAGCACAGAATGGGGGAGGCAGGGGGGAGAAAGCTTGGAAGGAGAAATGTGAAACGAGGAGAAGGGCAAATATTCCCTTCCTCACCAAGTTGCAACCATGGTCTGAAAGCATGAAATGACATGAATTAGAAACATACCCAAACGACAGAGCAGCCGAACCTTTGCTGGTATAATCTGTCATGGCTCCACTGAAGTTAGTTTGAACGTCTGTCTGTTCCTAAATAGGTGCAAAGGCCTTCCAATGAATTGTGTGTTACCATAGGAAATCGTGTTAAAGGGAATGGCATTTTAGGAGTCTGCAAGTCGTCACGTTTAATGGTAGCTGCATTGAGTTTGATAGGAACACTCAAAAGAGTTTGCAGAATTGACTTTAACTTTGTTTGTGAGAATATCTGTACTGCTAAACTGTGACTTTAAGCCCTGTAAAATACTTTGCCCTAGAGCCTGGGCCTGATGGAGCTCTGCTAACTAACGTGAGCTGAGCGCTCACCCCGCGTCATGGGAACAGACTCCTGAAACCATGCTGTACGTGGGGTGCGGAATTTAGAAAGCCAAAAGTTTGTTTGGTGTGTTTGGTGGACTCGAAGGCTGAGGAGGAGGGTGGGAATCGCGGTTCCTTCAGCGGCTCGGCAGGATCCAATTTACTTCTAATTGTTTCTCCCTAATTCTTGTTGCAAAAACTAACCGAATAAGCCCTTGGATTTATCGGAAAAGAATTAGGAACTTATCTTGCTCCTAATGAAGCCGATGGCAACACTAGTTTACTGCAAGATGATGCCCACTAACGTAATAAACAATTACTTTAAAAGAGGAAAACAACTGAATGCCAATTAAGACAAGCATCAGAATGACAATGTTCCATTTTTCCACTGTACAGAGAACGGTTTATGGCCAAAGGATTACTTTTGAAATTGTTTTGAATTCTGCCCTTTAATATATTAAATGAATCCTTCTTAGGAACTTGATTACTAATTCACTTTAATTTAAAAAAGCCCCACTGTCTTCTTTGGATGTAGGCAGAGCCCTCAGGGGTCTATAAAACTGTCAATATGGCTGTTAATTTGGGTTTTCTTTTTTCCTTATGGTTTAAAGCTTAATTGTGAGAGCTGGGAAGACGCCGTGGTTTTGGTTTGCGGGGGCTCAAAACAGTGTCTTACGGGTTTCAGATCCCATCAGAAGCCGTAGGGACCCTCTTGCTGCTGCTGCCATGTCAAGTTGGAAAAGCTGCAGAAATCTGGGGAGGAGCGGGGGGTTTGCTGACAGCGAGTCCCACCTGGCTTTCATGCTGGAATCGGAGATGGACAAGAACCAAGTGCCTTAGCCTAAATGTCCCTCAGCTTTGGGTGGGTCTGGATCCAGATCAGGATCTGAACTTTTTGTGCCTCGGGCTTGTCTCTAATTGAAGCCATGCAAAACCACACGTTTCACATGACTTTGATGCAAAACCATAAATAGGCCCATTTTTTATGCAAAACAAAGTCAAGGCTTACTTAGAAAGATCGTAAACCTTCTGCTGAACCTTGATGGTCCCAGGTGGTAGTGAAAATTCAAGTCTCCGATGCAATAATGTTCCTGGAGGGAACAATGCTTGTTTTTTGTCATTCTAGTTATACGTGTGACTGCTCTGAGACAGGCAACGATGTCCCACTCACCGCGAGTTGGTCAAAAGATGGTCTAGACTCCTCCTCACAGAGATCCTAATTATTGCTCTTGTTTTAGGTCCTGATCAAAAATCTCAGTGGCACTTATACTGGTTTTGTGTCTTATAGAACAATAGAGGAAGGATTCTGAGCCATGTGGGATTGAAAAAGCAAGGCAAAGATGACCGTGGAAGTTAGAACGAGGTTCTGTTTTTTGATTGAACCACTTTTGCGAACTTTTTTTTCCCCGAGCAGTGAAATCGCAAAGAAAAATCTGCACGTTTGAATTTTGCAAAATAATTCTGGATGTTTGAAGGAGACTTTCAAAGCAGTCCAGGGGTTTTAGCAATACAACCTCTGCTACCTTAACAGAACAGCACGACTGTTACTAATTGTACTGGCAGAGGCAGGCTCTTCTTTGAAGATCGCAATCTGAGCATTGACTGTGAAGTTATCCACTGCGCGTATTGGTTAATCCATTTATATATGATGATATATGTTAGAATTAAATGAATGTTGACCAGAGCACAGCCTGTGTCAAAGTTTGTGTGGAAGGTATTATCTGGTAAATGCCCTTAGACCATGATTTGGAAAGTCTAACTAGAGTGTCTGAATAAGGTTATTGTTACTGAAAACATCAGAAATGTTTCCAGGCCATCTGTTGCTCAGCCACTTGTTGTTATTTGTATTGCTATGGTAAACAGGAGCCCTGCTCACAGACTGCCACTGTGCTGGGAGCTGTACCAGCACAGATCTTAAGATGTCCTTGTGAAAAGGACATAATGGTGTAAGCATATGACGGTGCACCAGACATCTTTTGACTTTAAAGCAGAGATGGAGGCTCTTGAGCTCTGTGGTGAGCAGCGGTCTCAGCCCACTGACACCCGAACTGCAGCAGAGATGTTGGTAAGCTGTCGCAGCGGTGAAGCCTCTCTGTTTATTCGTATCAAATTCAATGTCTGTAGTGACGACGAGTGTTCTGGGCTTCTGCTGTGAGCCCAGAGGCACAACATGGTGTGCTACCAGGGACAGAGAAACATGGATTACTTGGCCAACAGTAGATGAAGGCAAAAAGTTCACAAACATGGCTTTCGCAGAGTACCACTCTTGCATTTGTTTCTGTGATCTGAGTTCCCCTTGGACAGCACTAAACCTGGGGCCCTGGATCGCCTTACCCTGCTTCTCTAACAATAAAAAGGAAGCCACTTGGAAAAGCTGCAAAAAGCTCGTTTCTCAGTTGATCTCTGTTTTCCTTTGCAGACACAGGAGGCTGGCTGGGAGCATGCAGCTTTTATTCTTTTCTCTCTCTCTGCTATTGTGCAGAGTTCATTCTGGCAGGCTCTGCCGTACGCATGTGGGGCATCTGTCAGGCCCTATCGTCGGGCTCTGTCCGGCCGTGTTGCAGGCCAAGTTTTGACTTCCTAATCTGTATTTAACACTTTGATGTGGCTCTCAGCAGGACTTGACCCAAAGCAGGCAGAGAATTGCATCTCACAATCCATAGGGTGTGAATTGAGGAAAAAATTAACATATTAAAAATTTGCTGTCAAATAGAAAATAAGCGCATAATTTTTGCTGAAGTTCAGTGGGTGTCGAATACTTGTCTTTTCTAAGCTTCCTAGAAAAGCCCCCCAAAATATGTACTGCTTGTCTGCATAGGTAGGGGGAGGCGGGCTGCGTGTTAGTGGTTGCACTTCTTCCAGTACTCACCATGAGGGTATTTCTATTTCAGACTGGACTTGGGAGACGAGAGATGGCTCTCATGCAGCCAAACCCAAGCAAGCTCCCGTTCTAGGACCTGTTATGGTTTCATACGGTGGCAGGAAAATGCCAAGCACCCTGGAGATGTGAAGAGTCTGCCTTCGAGAAACTCTCTTGCTTTTGAATGTGGTGCAGTATTAGGAGGATTTCAGTGTTTTCAGAGAAATTGGAAGCAACGAGAACTACTTGTATTTCCACCTAAGCAAGCGCTCTCGTTACATGTTTTGCTGTGGAGCTATCGAGACTCTTGCTCGCGGTGGGCACCCAGCATCACACGTGTGAGTCTCCGCAGGCTGCGGTGCTCTCAGTCGTGTACGAGTGGAACAAACAGGGACTCAGTTCAGTGGTGCCATAGCACTGGAAGGCAAGGTGAAGCAGGAGCCAGAATTTTTATAGCTTTATAGTTGACGTAAATCGTTTCCCAGATCTCTTTTTTAACACCTCTCTTCTTTCCCCCATAATGTTGAGGACCTCTGGGAAACAAAGAGAACCTTTAAATAGATGCTATCAATTAACCCTACAGCCTAACAATTTAAGATAGCTGATTTTACAGAGATCAAAGATTGTAGCTACGAAACCAGGCATTTTTAACAACTTTTCTGAATTCATGTGTTTGCATTTGGTAATTTTTTTTTCTACTTTTAAACATTGCAAATCTGTTTGGGACCGCTTTCACTGTTATCTTAGAGAATTTGCCCTGTTTCTGGAGGCTAAACCCATCAGCTTTAATGAAACCATTGATTTTCAGTGTGTGGGAGATCATCTAACAATGAACTCCTCTTCATGCTCCAAAAAAAGCACAGGCTGTTTCATCGGGTTCCCATCTGGGAAAAAGAAACTAAATTAAAGGCCGTCTACCTTGTGTCTCCTGTGCGTGGAAATTCCTGATACCTGTGGGTGATTGAGGGCTACCTCTGAGTCTAGAGGTTTGATCCAAAGCCCACTAAAATGATGAGATTTGCATTTAATATCTGGGATGAAGAACTAGATTCTTCAGCGTCTCTTCCATTGGGAATGGCAAAGAGCAAACGTGTAATAGTATGTGTGGTTTTGTACCTTATATATGACTTAAATACTCTCTGTTTAGACAATCATGTCACTTTAAGTCATCGAAACTCCAGGTGCTTACGTTGTAGGGACACAACATGCAACGTGCACCTATCACGGTACTGCCTTGATCTGTGTGCTCGGGGTATGAAAGATCCTACAGCACACCTGTACCTTTGTAAAATTAAAGCTGCCGCCTTTTCTCTCCTTGTCTTCATACCAGATGATTGTTACTGTCGGTCTTAACAGAAGGTGGGTTTTGTATTTTTATGCATGCACGCACCGTTTGCAGATTATGCCCTGCTGTGTATGCACTTACACACCTTCTCTGTAGGTAAGGTGTGCCTGTAGTATGTTTTGGCGGTGGCAAGGATCTGCATGTTGAGGATAGTGTGTGTAGCATATTCTGCGCTCCTTAAGTCTCTGGAAGCTGAGACACCAAAAAATACAACTCCGATTCGTGGTAGGAAAGATTCAGTTCGAGACTGCTTAATAATCTGTCAAATTTCTTTGTCGGGTGTGTCAGCAAGTGTGGTACTGCAGAGCTCTGGGACGTTTTGGCATCCCGTATCACCTTGCGCTGTGCAAGAGTGAAGAACTGTGAGCTCGGACTGGAAATGGCAAGGCAGGGTGAGATGGCGTGAGAATGGAAAACGATCGGGAGGAGAAGTTAGTGAGAACTGGAGTTCGGCGCCTTGGGTTGCATGTCTTGGGTATCGGACCCGGGAGGCCGTAGTTGCAGGTGGGATGCAGGAGTTATCCCCTGTGCTTGGCGTGTAGCAGAGGTGTAGTGTGGGATCTCTACCGCTTCACAGCTGTTAATAAATACAGGGTAGATGAGCTAAATGGCCCAAGCCTGCCTCATATCCATGAGACTGTTAGAAACTGAATATCTAAGCCCCAATGTAAAATTTTATCACTTTGCTCAGGCTCTTCAATATTTTTGTTTATTTAAAGGCTTACCTAAAACTTTTCGGGAAAATCCCTGGATCTTACATTCCACTATTTTGCAGTGCAGCAGAGGAAGCTGGGAAATGGACAACGTACTTAGTAGCAACAACAACTCTGTAGTTTTAATTACCGATAATTAAAAAAAAGAACGCCAACCACTGAACACCCCTTCCCCCCAAAAAAAAGGGGGGGCAACCCCCCCGAAACATTTAAAACCCTTGTCACAACCCGTTGCCAAAAGCTGCGCAGTAGCTGGGGCTGACTCTGACCCCGCAGCCCAGGCGGTGCCGGGAGCAGTTGGGAGCCAGCAGGCATTTCACAGACGGTCCTCTTGGGGACTGCTGTGGTCCGTGGGTTAAATAAAGCTTGGGTGGCACTGGTGTAGAACAGTTCTTTAAATGCCCGTGGGAATTATATTTTTTTAAAATAGAGTTGAAGGTACTCCCCTATCCCCAACAAATCAAAGCAGCCTTATTTGTTGCTTAATTTGCCCGGTTTATTTCGTTCCGTTTGCAGCTTACTAGGAAATGTTTTGCAGTCAAATTTTGTTGGGACGTGCTTAAAATCATAGCTCCTTTTAAACGGCTACAAACCGCAAAGTACCACGGTGAAGTCTGCTGAAAGTAATGTAGTGAAGGCAACAGTTAGGCTAACGTTTTATATTGGCATAACGACGTAAGTGTTCTGCAAGTTGTGCTCTGTGGACGCCGTGGATTGCATGCTTATCAACACACACGTTTCGTTTCTCATTGTGTATAAAGGGGTTTGATATCAATTAAAACTTTATTTCATTGATTCCTGAACGAATACTCTTTCAAAATAAATAATATTGGGGGGGGGGGGAGGAAAAAAAAAAGACAAAGAAACAATAGAGACATAACGTGTTTTGCGATGTTAGTGTCCAAGCAAAGCCCGCGGGATATAGAAGCGGCAGGATGCCTGTTGGTATCTTATTTGTACGGAGGAATAGTTAAGAAGAGCCAGTGTGCTTATCTCTCAAAATTTGGGGCAGAGTTACTTTTTCAGCCCCCCCTTTTTTGGGGGCTGCTAATAATTCAGAGAGGCAGTTATAAATTTATTGGTAATATCTGTAGAGGTTTCAAAGCAGATGATGTAAGTGTGTGTATATTTAGTCAAATGATTTTTGACATATCTACCTTTAAGCATTCACCAGCAGCCATCGTTCCTGTAGGTTTTCAAGAGCATTTATCAGCATCTGTCAACAAGTAGTAAACGAGAGCAAATGTATGGGAATTACATATGTCAGTGGTGTAGAGAATGGATCAAGAGGGACTCCCAGCTGGATGCATTTTCTGTGCTGTAAAGGTGCTGCGGGGCCGGCTGCAGCCCGGCACGGCACATCAGTCCCTTCTGTTGACTGCTCTGAGGTTGGCTGATATTGGGCTTTTCTCTGGTTTTCTTACTGGACTCAAGAATTGTGTGTTTTCTTCAGAAATTAAGCTCCCCGTGTTACTTTTGAATAGATAGCAAGCTGTATACCTTGCTTCATTGTTAGCAAATCACAGTGTTAATCTCTTTATAGCACTGTGTGTGTGCATGGAACTCCTTTTTTTTTTTTTTTTTTTTTTTTTTTATCACCCAAATGTCAGTTGTTTCAATGTCTGCCTAAAAAAAAATAGAAAATGTCTTGCTTTAATTTCTCATGTCCATAATCTGTAATGTGGCAACGGTATGGTCAGGTGGCGTCTGCGAGCTCCGATAGCTTTTGCGGGGTTGGTTTGCTCGCGTTTCACCTAACCAGAGCAGCCTGGGTTATGTGTAGGTGTGAGCTCTCAGGTGACAGTCACTGGGAAGGGTGATGAGAGGATGATGCCAGGAGCTCACTGGCACACAAACTCCACAGGGCGAGAGACAAGGAGAATCTGCAGGTGACGGGCTCTTGGGTGGACTCGAGCTAATTCCTGTAACGGCATCGCAGGCAGCGTAACGAATGAAACAGCACTGTGTGCTCCAGGGAGTCTTGTGCACCAAGGAGTCCCGCACCCCGTGCTGGTGCCCAAGGCAGGAGCTGGGAATGAAAAACCCAGTGGGAAGTAACACGAAGAGGTGCTGAGCACCCTACTGCTATCCCATTGTAACCTTTCATCCCAGATACCGGAACAACTGTAAGGGCAGAGACTGCCTTTGGCCAGTGGGACTGGAGGGCTCAGTACCCAGTAGGACCAGGTCCCATGACAGAAGATGATGGATTTTGAGGTCAGCACCCCAATTCTTACGTAGCTGTGATGGGAGCGACCTTGAGTTACTAACAGGTTTGGCTGTAGAAGAGGCATTTGGCAGGAGTAGGTAGTACCTTGGGAAATCAGTCACAGGAAAAATATCTGGTGAAAAATGTAACCTTTTGTAACTGACTGAAGTCTGGGGAAGAGAAAAAAAAAAAAAGTCAGCACTCTTAGTTTTCTTCCACAAAACCCCAGCAATCTTTTGCAAAGTAAAGTGATTTCTAGAGGAAACGGAGTATTCAATGACAAAAATCCAATATTCTGTTTAAAAAAAAAAAAAAAAAGCCTGGAAATATTTTGGCCTTTCCAAGTCCTGAGAGTGATAGAGATGCTCGTACAACTCAGTTTAGCTCTATAGTAGGTAAAAGTGGCTTGAGGGGTGGTCTGGCTGCAGCTGTGGGCTTAAGAAGAGATGATAGCCTTGATTTCCAATAGAGACTTTGGGGACTGTAATGTTGACATTGAGATGAAACTATCTACAACAGCTTGCTCAGTCAGTGTTTGTCTGGTTTGAATCAAGGATGTATTAATTCAGGTGCTAGAACTAGTTGAGAGAGCTAGGAAATATATTAAAACATTCTCAATTTTTTACCTTAAATATCTGTACTACAACCTTTTTTTTTTTTCCTTCCAAAATGTTTTAGCCATTCTACGAGTTGGTCAAAACCCAGTGAAGCAATGCAGAGCTGTTTTTGAAAAATGCTTGTAAGCTTTCTTCCGTCTTAGTGTGCCCAGTAAGTTTGATCAGCTTGTATAACTTTAGGAGTTCCGTTTGCATGCTGTTGTTGCAAAGGATTGAGCCAAATATGATTTATAGATTTTCTTTTTTTCCTTTCCTTCTGAAGAATCCACACTGCCTACGCAGTGAGAGATTGCTGACAGCTCAATTATTGGTAGTGCTTTAACCTGCTAATACGGTCTCATTATTTATCCAGAGACTCCTTCGTTTGCTTTATTTAATTTCTCAGCTGACAAGTTCCATCTCTCAGGATACTCAACGTTTTCAGTCCTAAGTGGTTACCGATCAGCTCTCCAATCAGCTGATAGCGGCTTGAAGACACGATGCCAATCCTTTCTTAGTATGTTCTGGGATTTGTACGAGAGAGATTCAGCTTTCGTCTTAAGTCTCCCTGCCTTTTATATTAAAATGTCATCTAAAATACCAGCTTCCTAAAGGTTGTTGAGAGCAGACCTCATTTGGATTTGAGTATTTAGTTTCCTTCACATTTTTCTAAATTTAGGAGACAAAGTTGTTCTTTTTTGAGTCCTCTGGAAGTTTTTCCTTGAAATCGCCTAGTGGTTTTTTTTTTTAAGTGAGAAGACAAGATACTGCAATGCTTAAATACAGTACTCGAGTTCGCAGCGTTACCACGGATGCTCCCTGTGGGAAGGGTTGGAAAAGCCCCCAGATGTGGGCACTCGTGAGCTCCCGGTGAAAATCGATGGGACGCGCTTGTGACTCCGTGCTTTTCAAAAAGCCCTCCTCTCCTCTCCCCTCCTCTCCTCATCAATAGGCCGTATTCAGAGAGCTGGTCCGGTCCTGGGTGACTCAGAGTCCAGTGACAGCGTGATTGTACGGGTTCAGCGCTGGAGTGAAAATCGTGGGACGCGCTTGTGACTCCGTGCTTTTCAAAAAGCCCTCCTCTCCTCTCCCCTCCTCTCCTCATCAATAGGCCGTATTCAGAGAGCTGGTCCGGTCCTGGGTGCCT